>NC_090928.1:236272678-236575708 GCF_040938575.1 Ambystoma mexicanum | reverse complement strand
GTTGATCTGTATCCAGAATTTTCAAGACGCGTGGGTGCTCGAAACGCATGAGTCTTGGACGCAATCTATCCCTGTATTCTACCATATATTATGCCAAGGGTTGCCCGAGCCAGTGCAAAAACAGCTCAAGAAATTGGTAGGAATAGAAGCTAAACCGTGGGCCGAAATACAGTTGACAATTGCACACTACTGTAGATTGTTGTAGGAAAAGAACCGGAAAAAGCAGGCAACTCGTAAGGGTAAGGAGGCAAAGCTGGTGCAAAAGAAACTCTCAAAGTATGCTCTCGAGGGAGCCATGCTGACAAGCCCAGCTGAACCAAGTGCACTGCAAGCGAATAACCCATCGCGGAACAATCAGGGTAACGCGGGATTTCACCCGAGGGCAAGGGGTTTTGGAGGAAGAGGATGGCAGAGTAATCAGGGAGGGTTTTGAGGTAACCAGAGAGGTTTTCAGAATAATCAAGGTGGCTTCCAGAACACGCATTTGGGCAGTCCAGCTACGCCAGATGGACAGATGGCCCGACCATGGCCAGTGTGTTGGATGTGTGGAATGACAGGACATGTGGTGCGCGTGTGCAGAAGCCAAGGCATGTGGCAAAATAGTCAAGGGATGGGGGCAGGCATGGTGAATCAGCCTGCCGTCCCGCAGCAGGGCAGTGCACAAAATCACACAGTGCAGCAGCAGGCGCCAGGCCTGCAGCAAGGTGCTAGCAAGTGGTTCAACCCCTGAACATGGGGAACATGCTACAGGGACAATCCCAACAGGCACTGCCGCAAATGTCGCAGGGCACTAATTCCGGAGGGGGGAATTAACCCCGGAAATGGGGGGAATCCACAGACATACAGTGGGCCGAACCTGTATATGAAATAGGACAGCTCACGGGGGACTATGATGTGTTCTATCCTATCAGTGGCACCAGAACCCTAATAGGGAACCTAGGGTGAATGTCATCATAATGGGTAAAGAATATTCCTTTTTAGTTGACACGGGTGCGACGTGCTCGTGCATACGAGAAGGCAAGTTTTCCTTGTCCAGCGAGGCCGTAGATACTCAGTTTCACAGGAGCTCACAGTAGAGTTCCCTTTACAGACGCATTCTCAGTCTCTGTGGGAGAGCGCGAAATGAATGTACCCTTATTATATTCACATCAGACCCCAGTAAACATCCTGGGTCGGGACTTAATGACAACGTTGAATATGACAATCTCGTTTACCGAGAACGGTATAGTGTGCTCCACTCCAGGTATGCATTATTCAAACTTGTGCGAAATGATCAGAGCATACTCGGGACACATAGCCATGAGAGCTGTCCCATTAGAACCAGAAGTCTTTGCATACGGCGTGCGGGATTGCCAGGCCTCGCTGATAGAACCATGAGGACACCTGTCAGTATTTCCCTTAATGATACAGTCTGCCGCAGTGCGAGGGAAAGTGGTGTTGGTTGAAGGATACGATGATGAAGGGAGACAATAGTGTGCGATTATCGCCATCGAAGAAGGGTACCGAGTGACTGACGTCACCGATGAAGATCTGTTCGAAGAACACCCTGACCTAGAAGAGACAAGGGTGGAAGTAAGTCTCATATTTTGGGTCAAAATGATCAAACGGGAGGTGCCGCAGAGAATGATGCTGGCACTGATACGTCCAGAATACTTCGAAGATGACATGGCCCAAGTGCCTGTCACAGTATGGACTACAGGGCCCTATGACGTAGGCCTCCTGAAGGGGGCAGGTGAAGTAAAAATTAAACAAACCAGGAGCAATTTTACCACCAGCACGACAATACCCCATGTCCAGAGAGGCAGATGAGGGGATCGCGAAGACAATTTCCGCCATGATGGAGCAGGGCATCCTAGTGACGTCAGAATCACCTTGCAACATGGTTTGTACCCGGTCAAGAAATCAAAGGGAGGGTCTTGGCGTTTAATCCAAGATTTAAGAGCATTAAACGATATTTTTGAAGCCGAATTCCCTCTAGTCCCTAATCCATCCAAATTCTATGTAACATACCTACGGAGGCAAAATACTTCATGGCGATTGACTTGAAAAATGCATTTTTCTCAATCCCGTTGCACCGTGACTCACAAGATCTGACGTCATTTACTTTCAGACAGATGCATCTGAAGAGCACGAGGTTGCCACAGGGATATTGCGAGTCCCCGTCCATCTTCAACAGAGTCCTGTGAATCGACCTAAGTAATATTGCAGTAGACAGTGTCGTCTTGCAGTATGTGGATGACATTCTGATCTGCAGCGTCACTGAGGAACAATGCAGGCGCGACTGTCCAGCCTCTAACTATCCTGGCTGAGAAAGGATATAAAGTTGACAAGGAAAAGTTACAATACTGTCAGCGAGAGGTGCTGTACATAGGCCAGCTAATCTCACACGAAGGAAAAAAAGTAACCCCAGAAAGGGCTGAAGCTATCAGGAACACGGCTAAACCACTCACGATAAAACAAATGCAAAGCTTCTTAGGCCTGTGCAATTATGTCAGAGCATCGGTTTTCGACTACAGCTCGTATACCAAGCCCTTGCTTCAGGCTTTGAAGAAAGCCCAGGCAACAAAAGGAGAAATTGAATGGACAGAGGCAATGGAGAAGGGGTTTACAGAACTTAAGGTGGCAATTTGTAAGGCCCCAGTTCTCGGGATTCCTAATTATGCAGAGGAATTCTACCTGTTCTCACATACCGATAGCTATTTTATGACGGCAGTACTCGCTCAGCGAACCTCACTGGGGTACAAGCCCCTAGCGTATTACAGCGGGAGTTTGGACCCGGTCATGAAAGGCCATTTCCCATGCGAACAAAATCTAGCTGCTGCCGCGTTCGCCATTGAAAAGGCGTCATCCATTGTAATGGGGTGTCCCAAGACATTGTATGTCGAACACTCATTATTCGCCATACTAGAGAAACCAAGGGGCACACTGACATCACAGAGAGCATCCGCCTATGAGGTGATTATCTCTAATCCATCGATCAAAATTGTGAATCCAGCTACATTCATAGCAGAGCCAGTCACAGAGGGAGAACCCGTACACGACTGTGCAAATTATGAGGAATTCTATGATGAAATCCCCAGGATAAAGGAAAATGCCCTGGCAAGTGGTGAAATTGTGTTCATTGACAGTTCTTCGAGAATCGATCAAGAAGACGGACAAAGATATACAGGCGTGGCCGTAGTGAAACACCTGGCGAATGGGGAGTTTCAGGTACTCGTCAGTGCGCAAATACCATCTCACTATTCAGCTCAAGCTGCAGAACTATTGGCGCTGATACTCGCCATTGAGAATCATGCAGATCAGGAAGTAACGGTGTACAGTGACTCAGCCTATGTGACGTCCACAGTGCACGCAGGCTTAGCCCGCTGGAAAAGGAGGGGCTACCTCCGAGCAGACGGCACGCCAGTGCAACACGCAGCCTTATTGGACAGGTTGATAAAAGCACTACAGCTCCCAGTGGGCATAGCAGTCGTGAAATGCGCCGCCCTTACCAAGGGGGCAGACTTCGTGTCACGTGGAAATCATGAAGCAGACACGGAAGCAAAACGTATGGCATCCAAAAACGAAACAATCATGGATGTGGAAGTGGCACGTACCCATGAGCGTATGATGGTAGCACAAGTCACACCAGAGGCCTGGGGCAGACTCAGCTAATGGAGCTCCAGGGGGAGGCGCCACAGGAGGAGAAGAATTTGTGGAAGAGTCGAGGGTGTTCCTTAAACCCCTCTGATGGTTTGTGGAGGCAGGACAGCACTGGTAAACCGGTAATGCCTGTCGCCCTACTGAAGGTAGCATTGTAGCAGTTACACTACCCTATACATATGACAAAAGAAAATCTTGCTGCAACGCTCGCAGAAGACTGGTTCAGACCAAATTTAGCAGAGCATGTTGCATTTTTCATGGTGAACTGCATTATCTGCCAACAGTTCACCGCTGGGCACACATTAAAAGTAGTGAGAGGAGTTATCCCCGGCCGAATGGACCATTCCAGCACTTGCATATCGACTACGTCGACATGATTCAAGTGTGCAATGGGTACAGGTATTTAATTGTGGTGGTGTGTCCATTCTCTAGATGGATAGAAGCAGGTCCCTGTACACACCCAGATGCTACCTGTGCTGCCAAATTTCTAGTGAGGGAAGTGTTCCCTAGATGGGGGGTGTGCGAGGTGATGAGATCAGACAACGGGGCTCACTTTGTTAATGCAGTGTTCAAACAGATCAGCTTGTTGCTTGGTATAAAGCACAAGTTCTCGTTGGCGTTTCACCCGGAGGGTAATGGGATATGTGAGCGGCTCAACGGCCTGTTAAAGGAGAGGATAGCCAAGTTGAATCTCACATTAAAAAGGGGATAGCTGCACTGTCTACCACTGGCATTGCATGCACTTCGGAACCAACCAGGCTCCGACCATCATCTTACGCCGCACAAGATAGTTACAGGCAGGAGGATGAGGACCCCCCTTACCCTCCCTGAGATAGAGCTAGATGTTATGCCCAGCCGACTAAGGAGGTCTTGGGGACAGAGATGCAGGAAAACCTGAACTGTATGACAACCAGCGTCTGTCATTACAGGCCAGCTGTAGCAACAAAGAAAAGGGTGCAGCGCAGCACAAAATACAACAGGAAGTGCTGAAGCAGACACCGCACAAAGTCTACATGCGCCCATCGTCTTCCCTGGTGACACAGTGCCTGTGAAGAACTTTACGAGAAAGAGGTGGACTGCACCCCTTCCGCCGTCAAGCTCCAGGGCAGAAGGGCATGGATCTTCATAAATGACATTAAACCATATATAGGGGGGAGCCCTCCTGCTGCATCCAACTGTGAAGAAACCACAGACGGGGAAGAACCTCAGCACGTGCAGACAGGATCCATGGCGAGGAAGAAGGACGCATGAGCAGCGAAATAAAGGCGGAAAGAACTCAGTTTTAAATTGTGAATCTTAAACAAGACATTTTCTCAAACCAGTGAACAATAATAAAGGACACAAATTGAACACTCTGTGCATCCTAGTTGCAGGGTAAAGAGAAGCACATCCAAAGCAACAACAACAGTGATAAAACAAACTCTGGAAAGCACGCCATGCACAAGTAATGCAAAGAATCAAGACTCTGATAGACTGCAAATAGAATATTTTCTGAGAGTGTAACACAGTATCCTGAAAGCAACCACAGTCAAGACTTTGTTCACAGAACTCATGGTATCTCTGAGCAGAAGCCTCAAGTGGGATATGTTAACTATAATATCATACCCGACACTCACAGGGAGAGAAACCAGTGTCACAGACTTTATTCAAGATCCAGCTAACAAAAAAGTAATTTGGCAAATGCTGACTGTCATTACGGAAGCCTTCGCCGAGATACCCGAGCACAGCGAAGAGGACACAAATGCTTCCACCGCCAGTAGACATTGATGAACTCACATTTAATTTGTTCTTCCAAATAATCGAGAAATGCAGAGGACTTGTCGGGAGAACAACTGACACACGCACTTTCATCAGAGACCCAAGAAATTTAGCTCAGTTGAACCAGCTGTGGACTAAACTAAATCACCTTGTGGTAGTCCACGCAACATGGAGGTGCAGAGACTGTGTGAATCAAAAGAAAAGCCCATTACCAGGACACAGCGAAACCGGACAAATGTCCCTATTTCCCCAAGGACACCCGGCTGGCACACAATGTCCTGCTTAAGACTAGTCACAGACTATCCGGAAATGGTGGGGAGGCCTGCAGATGTTGACGGCATCACCTTCCTTAGAGATCCAGCCAACGCCCCACACATGGGTACACTTCTCCACAGCATAATGCTGCAGGTGGAGCTATCCAACTTCCAGCGAGAGTACCTTACGAGGTTCCAGTGTGACTTTCCGCCGTGGGACAGATTGTGGAGATCGAGAGACAATGCTTTATCTTCTGCCATGGAACAAACTGAGGAAACAGACACAGTTCTTCAATTTTCCGCCACAGGACAGATCGACGAGAGCAAAGACAAGAACTACACCATCTTATTTTTTCTTTGAACTTTTTCTCTACTTTTCCTTATTTTTTTCTTATTTTTAAATTCCATGTTCACGTTCATTTTTATTTTCACAGCATTTTATTTTTGTGCGATTTCTAGCAGTTCCGTCTTATCATTCCTTCGCATTGAACAGGTTCCAGCACGTTCTCAGGACCAAAGCAACTTCGAGGAGTGCACTGCGACCTTACCTACTATAGATATGCATTATGAATGTGATGTATCAAAGTTGCTAGCCTAACCTTTTTCCATAGTCTAGCACAGGAACTGTACTACATACCCAGAGATTACCGACAGCCCCCACAAGAGGGGGGACGTTTGTAAAGCACCCGTCACTTTAATAGTAATGAACTCGAACTACGAGATCAGAGCAAGAGAAGGAATAAATAACTGACTATGGACTTGTTTGAAATGGGGGCCCAAAACAGTAACTTAGTTTTACCACAAGCAGAAGGGCGCCCCTGCTTCCCTGGAAGGAAGTGCTGCCATTTGGCCTAGAAGGCTATAATGTTAATATGCATAGTAATTATCATTGTGTTTTTGTCCTTAACTATCAGAACTGCATTTTCTATTGGTGCGCGAAGTGTCCCAATGTCAGTGCACCCACCAGATAATGCACGCCTGGGTCCCACGAAAGATCCCAGACCTATATATAGTGATTCCAGTTCTGAGAAAAGCTGATGGTAAAGCAAATGATCTAAAATTAAACGTAATTAGCAGTGATACATACACACTTGAAGTAATGAATGGAGAGAAAAGCTGGAGACAGGGTAGCACTGACCACGGCACGCACCCACACACTGAGTGCACACGAACAAGGGCAAGTGTCTATGACTACAGGGCCTACAACGAATGCAGCAGAGAAAAGGAGATTGCCTGCCGAACAATCAGTCCCAGAAAATAGCGGAAGCAACAAAGGAAAACCAAGTGAGAAGCAAATGAGAAAGGGCATAGCAAATTCCCTCGAAAGAACAGAAGTAGCCACAAAGGAACTCACAGAGAAAACACAAATGCTGATAGATTATTTGTTCCCATTTATAGTCAGAATGAAGAAATTGCACAAGGAGCTGAAAAATAGAACTGCAGAGACTATAACAAGCACACCAGCTCGAACACTGCTGACAAGCAGCAGATCTACGACACAGCCACACGTTGAGGAGTTGGAGAGCCAATGGCGGCCAGAGACACTTGAAACATTACAAAAGTAGAGGAAGAGAAACGAAAAACCTTTCCCTACCACAGGCAATACAGCCAAAGCAGCCCGCTCTACAAAGACACACAGAGTGGAAAAGCAGCACAGATGCTTTTAGAGACATAGTGATGGCAAACTACAGAAGAACGCTGAGAATCAAGAGAAGCCTGTATGAAGATAACAATGAACTTAACGATTACCTGGACAGCACAGCCCGTCTCGGAAATAGCATGTGGTACCAGCACATGAAGGAAGTAGGACGAAGACAGTCAGAAGGAGAATGCTTCATCTGTGCACTCCTACCATATAGTATGGGAAAATCTAAGATCTTTGTAGCTGTACAAATCGATGTTCCAACAGCACACTGTATGTCACACGTAGCAATGTGCAACACCAGAGGACAATTTATGGGAAGAGACGTCTCGTTGATATGGCCCAACGAAAAAGATTACCCGGAAAAAGATGGCTACGTCCAGGACGTTAAAACAAGAAACAGGGCGCACATAAGGAATTACGTGATCAGGTACGAGAACCCTCGCGTCAAAGGATCGGGTTAAAATGGGAAATAAATCCAAGACTGAACGTTCAAGGAAAAACTGCAGACGAAGCTCAAATCTGGAAGAACAGAGGCCAAATACAGATTTGGGGAACAGTGGTTTCACCAGATGGATGGGAAGGAGGAGTAGTAATCTGCCGAGCTTGGATGGTCCTTGGAGCCTGCCGAGAAGCAATAGAGAATTTGCATAGGTTATGTAAACCTCTCTGGCCAAAACTGGTGAAGCTGCTAACATGGGTCGAAGACAGAGGAGGACCCCTGCAGATAATACCACTCGAAAGCCCTAAACTATGCTTCAGAAGTAATGGCAGGAGGAAGATGGGAGAGAATGTAAACTGCGGACAAATCTTTGAAGCTCCAGGAATGGCACAAGGAACCGCAGTCGTCATGGACCATTACTGGGCATTTGGATCCAAGGCATACATAAGACTGCCTAAAAACTGGGGAGGTATATGCACACTGGTGAACGTCCACGTTACCGTGCTGGTGATCCCTAAGAATGACCTGAATTTGGACCGGTTCCCAAAGGCAGATGCTCACTTGAGAAAGAGGAGATTTTGAACTGATATCCAGGATGAAGAGAGAAAATGTCACACCCCGGCCGAACCGTAGGCGTGATTGGCGGCTTTGGAAGGGCTGACGCTGGCACCGCCATTAGAATGTTCTGTTCTACCTTTTGCTTCCTGGTTATCGCTCTAGTCTTTTTTCCTGTCTCCTCCTCTATTTAATCCTGCCCCTGTTTCCGGTTCGGTGCGTTGCAACTTCGCTACCTGTTGTTGCCGTGCTCCGCTTAGTATCCTACTTCTTGGTTCCTCTCTCTTAGCTTTTTGGAGCTATTCTTCCTCGCTGATGATCTCTTAAGGCGGCTTTCGTTTCGCCCGATTTCCTTAATTCTTTTTCTCCTCCTCTGATTCTCCCCCTTAGTTTTCTATCCCTCTCCTTTCTCTGTCTTTTTGCCCTTTTGTTTTTTCTCCGGTAGCGGCTCCGCTCCTCGGATCGCTACCGGCTTCCTCCAGGTTCTTACCTTTTCCTCTGGAGTTTTCTTCCGCTGCTGTTAGCGTTTCCGCTCCTCGGATCGCTATCGACATCTTCCTGGTTGTTCACTGGAGATTTCCTCGCTGCAGTTCTGGTTCCGTTTGTCAGCTACTCTCGTCAGACTGTTAACCTGAGGCTTGATCCAACCTGCTCCACGCCTCTGGTCCTCGTGGTCCTGGAACATCTTACCTCACATCACACCAGTGCTTCACACCGCAAGAAGAGGTTTTTTTAAGCTTTGGCTTTTTTCCTCTTCGTTTGGATTCTGCGGAGGGGGGTCCCCAGCATCCCTGTTTTTTCAGGGAATCAGGGTGGCTTCCAACCGCGGCAGACCGTTTCTCTTCACGAAAAAGAAGAGGATCGACAGAAGACCCCAGCAACACGGAATCTCTCCCGAAGAAACAGGTGAGGAGGAAGGGGAGGTGGAATTGGACTTTACCGATATACAGCCGGCTACCGCTGAGTCTGACAGAAAATTACTTCTCTGCCAAATCAGAAGAGGCATTCCATGCAATCAGATACGAACACAGGCTGTTCAGCCTCACCCCAACAGTGTTCACCACAATGCTCTTGCCACACATCCAAATTGGAGTGAATGCTAAATGGTTGCAGATAACCAGGTGGGAGCTATTGAAGACCATCAATACCACTATAAAAGGATTTAACGCAATCAAAGAAGAGCTGAGAGCGATCAGACTGATGACCCTCCAAAACAAATGTGCTTGACATGATCACAGCAATGGATGGAGGATTTTGTGCAAAAATCGGAGAATCATGTTGCACATTTGTACCATCACAAGATTAAGAAAACGGAACCTTAACAGAGGCCATAAGTATGTTGACAAACTTGAAAAACCAGATGATCGATGAAGGTGATGAAGTGGACGATGACAGCTGGTTTGGAGACCTATTCTCGTGGGTCCGACAATGGATGGCGGATATATTCAAGTTTCTGGGACCTTTACTAGCAATGGTACTTCTAGGAGTCTGTGTTATCAAGACAATCATTACACAGTGCCAGAAAACTACGAAGAAAGCAAAGGGATGAAAATAATGGTTGATGTCGAACAAGGATGGAAGCCCAGAGACGTGACTGATGAAGAAATAGGAGACTTTGTGAAGGCCAGCAAATTTGCACCAGAAGGAACAACGTTCACATATCCTAAGAAACAAAGAAGATATGAAGGAAAATGGATCTACTGCAGTCCAAATGGACAATTTCAGCTAATGACATGGAACAAAGACGAACATGTAAAAGCAGCAGGGATTATGAAACGAGTGATAAATATGGACTCCAAAGACGCACACATTCACACCATCATGTACAAACCCTGAAGACGATGAACATGACACTGAAGAATCAAAGGAAATAAGTACAAAAGAGGTTGCAGAAGTGGTCGATGAACCGACCAGAGGGGGGAGTGTAGAGGAGGTCCCAGACATGGCCTGCACCCCATCCCCTCATTTCGAGGTACCGTGAGCGTACTCGCCAAAGTATGTGACGTATGGGGAGCAAATGAATCAACAGAGAGCTGCACTGGGACTCATCAGAAGATCCATACCTGTTGAAGCGCCCATAACCAGACAACCCTGGGCAGCACGTTACCCTATCAGACAGCCGTACCAGCCTCAGATACAAAACGAAGAGTACCTACAGATGGTCCATGAAGAGACCCAAAGAGCCCTAATGGAAGGCCAGTGGAAATGACACAAGGGCCTGAACAGACTCGTGAATGAACAAAAGCGGCTATCGAAGACAAGCACGCCAGTGCGAGTAACTACGAAAATAAATGTAATAGACACAGAGAAGAGACAATGTTAAAACGTAAAGAAACGTTGCTGCGAGACAAGATGGAAGCAACCGACCAGTTAAACGTGTGTAAATAGGCTTGGAACGCAAGAGGCTAAAGAAAACGATACTGCTTGCAATATTTAGTAGAAGATTAGAGCGGCAAGCGTCAACTATATATCTACCTCAATAAGGCACATTATACCAGTGTGACTCCATTTTGTAAAAGCAGAAATGTACGCAGGCTGTCAGAGGCCTGACAGGCCAAGTTTCGTAACCCAGCCAGAGGCAAGAGAAAGAGCGGAATCGAAACTTAGGAGCGGCTCATGCCTAGGAAATCAAGGTCATGCAGAGGAAGGGAGGAGAGCGTCAGCTAACAAGACTCAAACTTCAGAGCATACCAGTCTGCCCCATGAAGGTCAAGATAAGGGGGGCCCATGCAGGTGTCGAGGCCGAAACAGAATGAAATGCTCTAAAAGCTGGAAACTGAAGCAGATTCATGGTGAACTAACACGTGACCAGCCAGGCGCGAAGAGGTACCACCACCTGATGTCATCCAGGACCCGAGGATGCCATAACTTTTGCTGATAAAAGGCTACAGTTTTGAGGCCATACCCAGCCAACTAATTGACACAAAACCCTAAAATACTGATTGATGGAAGGGAGGCAGGGTGAAACTTGGGACACCAGGCACCTGGGTGTCCATTCTGCATGCTGCTAATTAAAATAGGAATTTATGTCTAGGGTGTAACCTGCCCAATCACAATGGACCGAGTTATCTAGGGTCCTATATGTCGTAGAACCAATGAGACGTCGTACTTGTAGTGACGTCTATCACGTGTGATGTAGTGGGATGGGCGTTGACGCCCACCCGATAAGAATTATCCAATCCGCATGCTCCATTATCATATACAGATATAGCACCTATACTTAAGTTACCTTTCCTAACCAATTATATTGCATGTCGAGTTTTTTAGAATTAGACGTCAATGAGGACGAATATTGCCTATAAGAATTGCTGGTCAACTGAAGTTCGAGGAAGTCGGAGCGAGACAAGTGATCGTAACGATGCCGATTCCCTACTGCTTCCCTGTTTGATGTACTTGTCATTAAACAGACTTCCCTTTGCCCAATTACTGAGTCCTCATTATTGAGTCGTGTTGGAGTAAGTGAATCCTGCACCCCCTTTCCTCACATGGTGCAGCTATCTTGTCTTACAAGTTCGAGAGGGTGAGCGCTGACCTGTGGGCCCGTCAGTGAATTCCTCTGCTCCTGAACAAAGGATACAAAGATGCAATAATATTTGGCAATAAATCTCGTTAACGCAAGCTCTGCATGAAAGCTACTGACCAGTAGGGCAGAAAAAAATCTGGGGGACGTCAGCACATGGGGGATGTTGGGTACACGTCACAATAGGAATAGTGTAACACACACACCTAGGTCGACGTCCCTTTTCGATCTTCGAAAATAAGATGTAATACTCCGCGATTATCACTAATGTCAGACTATATGCACAGTATGTGATTTTAAGCAGATTCACAAGCATCAGAAATCTATGTACTTACTGATTAACTAGAATTATTGGATTTCTGTGTGGACTGCGGCGAACCAGATGAAGGACTCGGACTACAGTGGGTCATGAATCAAGAGGGTTTATTAAAAGTGAAAGAAAAATGCATATCTGGCCCTAGTGCTATAAGGGAAGTTCCATGCCTTCTAAAACAAAAAAAGGGTGCGAGTCAAAGTCCTAGAGAAATAGCCCAGAGTCCATTTCCTGGTTACCAAACTGGCCTTTCCACTTTAGAAAATCTAACTAAAAGAAAAAGGAGGCCGGAAAAATAGCCTCGGTCTGTGGATTTGCCTGGCCCATTTGCTTCAAAAACTTATTTTCTGTCTCAATGTTCCCTTAGAGTATAAGGTTTAAGTAACTTATCTGTAACTATTGTTCTCCAGCATGTATCTGGCATGGATTCACATGCTCATGAATATTACCCGTCGTTAGACTGGGAATGCTCGGTAAAAAACTGTATTTCTCCTCTAAACCAATCACTGTCCTCTGGGTCATACTGCCCCCATCCAATGACAGTCCTCTCCCTAAGCCCCTCCTCTGGCAGCCTTCGTGTTCTTCAAGGGAGAAAAATCAATTTTTGTTTCAAAGGATTCTTCTTAAATCTTTTTCTCAGATTCAGACGAATGTAATCCCTCCAGGTTTACTTTTAACACAGCTCTCTACGCCAAACCTTTGTGGCGCTTGGACTCCCGAAAATACTTGTTGTTCTTTGGAAGGTGTACTGGCTATGAATCAACTTAATAGATGTAAGGCGTCTGCCCGCTACGGTTTCCCAGGTGCCCGTAAACTAGTCGGCTTTTCCAGCCTTTTTGCAAAGTGTTTGTATTTTCTTCAATCCATTTTACATAGGAAGTATTACCATCCGTATTTATCAGTTCCTCACACTTTTGTTGACTTTCAAAGGTTTGGTGTACAGTACTCGTATCTCTTACACTCTGTTTTACACAGTGTGTATGCCCGTTCAGCGCGCTCAAGTTCTTGTTTCTTTGTTGACTTTCACAGCCGTGGTTCAATCTGCGTTTGATTATCCAGGCCCCGTAACCTTGTTGGTTTCGCCAATCTTGGAAACCAAATTTCAAAGCCCTCACTGGCGTTCTTGCTTCGGGAACGTTTGCTTCCCTGTTGGTGCTCGTCTCAGTGGCAAAAACACTTGACATGTGGAGCTCGGGGACCCGGGATTCCTGCTTTCCTGTGGTCTCAGCATTGGTTGCCGAGTGCAAGGCACAACACGACTCTCCTGTGGTCGCGCCACCAGTTTAGACGGTTGGGTTTCTATCTCAGTCTTTCTCCTGAGCAGAGCCTCTTGCTCGGTCAGACCACCTGCCATTCAGCCTCCAGCTAGCGGGTATCTATTCCTCCACGCCACCGCTGGTTCCATGGCCTTGAGTGGCTCCGCCCCTCCAAGACGTCGTCTCTACAGAAACTCGCATCTGCGTATAGATTACTCTTGGTTAGGTAAGATTGTATGCAGTACCCTTTGGGTGCACTACAACAACCCTGACCTCCTGACAACAGGAACCCAACCTTTGGTATAAGTCTGTACTACACAGTTGGGTAGCGTGATGAACAGCCAGGCTTATCTCAAGAGGGGTCAATGTGAGCAGTAGGGGAGTTACACAGAGATTCACAGTGACAAGCATTCAAATAAACTCTTATACACAAGGTTTCTTGATTAAACAATTATTAATGTATTTAACAGTCAGTTTGAGTAAGCCTTCTTCAGAAGGGGCAATATAATAGTAACACACAAATACACTCCAAAATACACACTCAGTTTCTCTAAATCAGCAAGTACCCATTTGGGATGACATACTGACACTTCCTACACCCTCAGGTGACTTAAATAGCTAGGACACTGGCCATTAATATATCAATGTTGCATTTAGAGCAATACTTGGAATATGTCAAAGAAAAGGGGTCTTAGAACACAACAAGAGATCACACAAATATTCTGAAGCAGGTAAGTACTTTTGGTAACCCCCAATGCAAAGTAAGTTAACCCCTTCCTGGAAGGAAGGCAAAACACAAAGCCAGAGGGAAGAAGAGTCATTCAGGGAGCCAGGCCAAAGTCAACTGGACAAACGTCTAGGTGAGCTGAAGCAATTCTTGCAGGTAGGTAAGTCTTGCACAATGTTTTAGAAGTCTTTGTAGAAAAGAATAAATCAAAGTACGACCACAAGCTGATTAGGCTTGTGAGATAAAGAAGCTGTTAGCAACTCTACAGAAACAACCAAGACAAGTCTCCACTGAGAACAAGTGAGGCCACACAACAAGAGGTAAGTTCTCTTAGACTTTACAGTACCTTTGGTTAGAAGAAATGGTTCCAGTTGGCTTCCGTTCCTGTACAGCTCTGCAGATCCTGTGTTCCTGGGCCTCAGTCGTGGGGACAACAGGGAGGATGCCTGGAGGACTCCTGCACTGCAACGGGATGGTCGGCGACAGAAAAGGACCAACTTCTATTCAGTGGCACTTCGCGGTTTCAGCTCCTCGCGTCTCAGCAAATAGCACCACAGCGGACTCTTGTCTGTTGAGATGGGCTTTCCTTGCATCTGGGATCCAGCACTCTGTTGAGGTGGCTCAGGCTCGGTCAGTCCTGCTTCCTGGGAGTCCGGAGGATCTTCCTGGAGCTCTTGGCCAACTTTAAAGCAACGCACACAATCTGGTGTTCCTCTCCCTGGCTCTTCGGTTCCAGCAACAACTGTAGTGGAAATACAACCAGCTTCGAGAGGATGTCCAGATGGGCTTACATTGGAGTTGATTAGTCCCACCAACTCAAGGAGAGAAGTCGCCCTTGCAGGGCTACTCTAGTCGAGGCAAATTCAGAGCTTCAGCACAGCAGCAGGGCTTCACCGGACGGGCCAGGAGTTGCAGTAGGCGTCTCTTCCAAGTTTATCTTCGGATTACTTCGTCCAGTGGTCGACTCTGCCTTCCAAGCCAAAAAGCCTTGCCTTTTATGCAGGTTTCTCCCATTCATTCCAGCCTAGCAGCAAGTCAAACAGCAGGGTGGCTGCCATTGCCGGACAGCCAGCCCGCCAATCACCATTGGGTGCATTCCTGTAACCAAGGTGATTAAACACAGGGCGTTTCGGGCAACTCCCCTACTTCCTGCCCCCGCCAGACATACTGGAGCCAAAGGCGGGCTTCACTCGTGAATCCCCCAAAGACAAAATGAACAAAGGGACCAAACCTGGTTTGGCGCACAGAGTAAATCTCAAGAAGGACCTTTCCACAAAGAAATGGTGAAAAAAGAAGACCGGGGCATTTTGATAAAAATGCCACCCTGCCACCCTTGGGTGCTTTACTGCATCTGCGGACGCAGCCCACGGTAAAAGCACACCACGTTAGTTAAAAGTAAACCACTGACACCAGCCATTCATCCAAGAAAGGGCAACATTAAAAATGTTACATGAGCTATAGAACTGCAGAGATTCGAAAAAATATCAGGGTTCACAATAAATAACGCCAAATCCAAAGCACTGAATATAACTGAGGGTAGAGGAAACATAACACACCTAGAGGAACGCTACCCCCTACAGTGGGGAAAACGGTTCCTGGAATACCTAGGAATCCGCATCACTAGATCCACGAAAAACCTGCTTAAAGCGAACATCACTCCCCTTTGGAAGCGCCTGCAAGAAGACTTACAGAGATGGGAATTCCAGGAATTGGCTTGGTTTGCTAGGATAGCGGCGATAAAAATGACCCTGCTACCCAGATTGTTGTACGTGGTCAGCTCCACCCCGGTGGTGATCCCCCCCCAAAACTGATTCAGCAACTCCAAAAAGCTGTGCTCAAATTTATCTGGGGGAATAAGAAGCCTAGAATCCAAAAAAAGATCATGATGCGCCCAACCCTTCTGGGGGGGCTAGGAGTGCCGGACATAAAGAGATATGTCTTAGCTGCCCAATTGGCGCCAGCACTGAAATGGGCAGGCAGTGACCCCCCCTCCCAGGGTGGGGGGAAATAGAACAGTTTGCTACCGACACCCCACTACGTGTGCTTCCATTCCTTAGACCAAAAGCACGAGAGAGGGGTGGTATCCTACTGGAGGCGAAAAAAAATACACTTCACACCTGGGACACGGCGATCCATGGCAGGGGGAATCAAACTAGCTCTGGGTCCTATGTCCCCTATTTTACACAACCCGGATTTCTCGCCTGGGCTCCAACTGAGATTCTGGGATGGCTGGCAGGGAGCAGACGCAATGTCCCTAAGAGACTTTTACCAAGACGATGCCCCACTATCCTTTGATTTATGCAAACAAAGATTTGGCATCACTGAACAGCATAGATTTAAATATATACAAGTGCGTCACTGGATCTCGCACCCTGCAGTAAAAAGGGCCGGCCTACGCCCCCCAGTAGGCTTAGAACTCACGATATGGGAGGGGGCACAAGGAAAAGGGATTACCAGACTGTACAAGTTACTAGACAAATCGCAAGCAGATGATACCCTCCAATACATGAAGGATTGGGAGCGGGACATGGGGGAGGGGATTACTCAGGAAGAATGGAGTCAAATCTGGAGGAGGGCTCACAAACTATCTAAATCCACTGCAATCAAAGAATCAGCATATAAATTATGCTACCGATGGTATCTGCCCCCAAACAGAATACATAAAATGAATCCCACTTACCCCTCAGACTGTTAGCAACAGTGTGGTGAAAGAGGTGACCTTTTCCATATGTGGTGGTCGTGCCCAAAGATAAAGGTGTATTGGAAAGAAATACTGAGTTTAATCAAAGACATAACAGGTGCAGACCTACCATAATCCCCCAAGGTCCTTCTGTTGGGGGCAGTGGCAGAAGGGATTTACACAGCTTCAGGGAATAGAGCAGCCCTCATCACCCACCTACTAGCTGCAGCAAGGATGACAGTCACCCAACGATGGAAAACAGTGGAAGGCCCTACAGCCCCTTGGTGGTGGATGAAAGTGTGGGGAGTTATGACGATGGAGAACATTTGCGCCACAAAGTCAGGGACATACCTGAAATTCCTAGCCATATGGGATCCACTTCAAGACTATGTGGGGGAAAGGGAGGTCCAATTCTTTAAACCCAGGATTTTAAGAAACATTCACATCAGATAATGACAGCAGAAGACATTGTGGAGGGAGAAGCTCAAACATTTTTTTTTTGCTCTGGTTATCACCTTGATACAGTTTGGTTCAGATTTTCTCTAAGGACTAGAGGGTGGGATGGGGCGGGTGAGAGTGGGGGGTTCTAGGGAGGGAAAGTTGGAAGACAATAATAGTTTCAAGGCCAAAGTTCAGGTAGGTCAAAATAATATGTTTATACAGCCAATAATGGTTGTATTCCTGATATAATGGAAAGCTAATGGTTGTCTTACATGCTAAAATGATTGAAAATAAAGTTGGTTAAAAATAAGGGAAGAGGGCGGGAAGGGTGGGCAAGGGTGGGAGGGGTTGAGAAAAGTATGAAGACAATACTAGACTCAATGACAAAGTTTAAGAATGTTTATAACATATGTTGGAACTAAAGGCTAATGTTTGTCTTAAGTAAAAATGAAAATAAAGTTGGTTAAAAAAAAAAATGTTACATGAGAAACTAGACAAAGGGAATACTAAGTAACCCCCCCAGCACCCTATTGTAAGATAGTGGGCCTCATTACGAGGTTGGAGGTAGCCATAGCGCCATTAGCTCCATGGCTGCCTCCAAAATCGTTCCAACTCTGGTCTGGTGGATGGAGCAATTACCGGTCCATTCCGAGGTCGGAGGGACCGGTAATTCCCTACTCACCAGAGCCATTCCACATTCCCATTTGAGCCGCCATAGGGCTCAATGGGAAGGCGGCAATAACGGTACCGCAAATTGCGGTACCGTTATTGACCCCGGTATCCCTTTGCGTGGTAAAACCAGGCGTTAAGGACGGGACCCGCAAAGGGAACTCGTAGTAGGCCGTTAAGGGATTACCGGCACCGGTGCCCTTACCGGCCACCTCGTAATGAGGCCCAGTGTGTGCTTGGCCTAGGAAATTAGAATGTAAGTAAAGTCAATTTCACTTCACTGCTCTTGGAAACAGTTTATCCAAGAGAAGGTATGTAAACCTGAAAGACTTCCCTGTGCCACTGCACCGAAGGTGCTGTGTGGTACAATGTAAATGATGATGCCTATGGAGTTTGTCAGACTCCACAACCAAATGAAACACAGTGCTCCAGCCATAGCAAAATTAAAAGTCCTCAAAATCCAGCAAAGGTGCTGGGGGTCTCTAAGGTAGAGAAGAATTAGCACATTTCTGAGAATTCTCCCTAACACTCTCCTTGTCTCACAGTCTGCTCTGCTCTCAAGTACGTTATTAGAAACAAAAGAAATGTGTCAGTCTTCTTAGATTATGGCATTCAGACAAAAATCAGCATCACCTGAAGCCGGGTCCTCTTTTGTTATAGTCATAGCGGGAGATGTGAACGTCTTTCCAACTCCCATTTAGGCATAAATTGTGTTTTGGATTGCAAGTTCCTTATCGGAATGGGGGGAGTCGTCCCAGAGAGGGGTGTCACTTCCAGTGATGTCCCACTTGCACAAACCCCTGGGGAGGGTCTTGCTGAGCGGACTTACCTCCCAAGCCTCAAAGAGAGAAGGGACAAATAGTCCAGATTTGTCAGAGGACTCGCTGTAGCCCTAGACCACACACACTAGCGTTCATATAACTTGGAAGATAGTCAGTAAGACTTTCAAGGTAGCCTGTGTATGACGCTTTCAGAATCCTATATTCCATGGTAGCCTACCTCTCATGAATAGTAGAGGTACTAGGACAGCCAGTCCATTGCACTTAGAAGACTTTAGTGTTTTCTCTCCATAGTGCCTAGTAGTGTCTACAAGGGTAGCTGTTTTTTTTGTCCCCACAGATCTGATGACACCGTGACATCAAAGATGAGCTCCATCGGAGCTCCAGGTACGTATAAATGCACCACTTCGATGGACATTGGCCGCGGGCACGGCTATCCATTCGCACATTTTATAATGTAGCTACAACCTATCACAAGTCTAGCTGGACATTTAATGTTTTTTAAGCCTACTCACTCCAGACTTGCCTCAACATCTCTGCCATTGTAACACAATGACAACATACAACATTTCAGTTTAGCTGTACAGATAACAGGTCTCTTGCACACAGTTGTGATCCCTTCACAGCACCCACCCACATGCCTGACCTCTTGTGTTGCTTTCCAGAGCCAAGCCAGCACATCCAATCCCTAATATTGGCCTTATGCACACATGCATTCTAAACCTCTATGAGAATTTCCCATACTCTGGACTGCGGTCCCAAGGGCATGCCAACCACAAGCGTGTTGAGACTATAGCAATGGTAAAAGGTGCAATATAAATGAAAATTATAATTACAATTTATTTTCTCGAGACTAAGTCTTGACTGCTCGCTCACCTACCATGAATGGGGTTTTGCTAACCTCGCAGTGTCTTCCCAGTTCACCATAAATAAGGTGTCGACTACTAAAATAAGACCTCCCCCACCCCTGGGCTGATTTTAGAAATCCATCTTAACATCTGACCTTGTTTCAAGATACAGAGGCAACGTGGCTTTTACGCCAGAGCCGCAAAATACCCAGAGGTTATATAGCACGAGTTGCAAAGATCAATGGCCTCTTTTTCCATGAGAGGGAGAAGAACCCAATGTGCAGAGACAGTGGTACTCTGCAGACCATCCCCAAATTCTATATGGGACTAGCAGAGGCAATCCCTGAGAGTCATTCCAAGAACCGGGTCCTAGCCTTCTAGGCCCCCCCCCCCAAGCCCTCAGGCAACGCCCATAGCGGTCCCTGGGTGAAGTGTCCCGTAGGCCAACAGTGAACACTTACCCATATTATCAATATGCAGGAGGAGTCATAAGTAACCCAGAGATCTGAACTAACAAAACACTGCATGGTCCTCTACACCAAAAGGAAGCCTTGATGACTGATGCCCAAATATCAATCCCTCAGCAATGAAAGAAGAAACAGAGGCCCTGCAGCACAGTGGGTCCACATGAAGAAAAAGGGAACCTTACAGGTTCTTACCAGCACCTGAAAGGCTGACCAGTGCTGCAGAAAACCAAAGCAGCACACTTCCGCTCAATGCAGGATCTCCTGTATGTCAGGTGAGAACTGGATTGAGATGCAGTTTTGAGAGAAGAGGAATTTGGGGATGTTAGGACCATCCTAGAGTAAAGAGAAGGGTGTGCAAGGCCCAGCATACAGTATACATAAAAAGTCTGTCTGAATAAAAACAACTGACTGGGAGTAGAGGGGACATACCTAGGAATGGGTAGTGCCACACCCATTCTCTGGTTAATAATTGAGTTTTAATTCATGCATGTGCTATAGTGTCACATCCTTTTACTGCCCGCTTACAAGGCATAACACGCCTATGAATAGAGAGGCTAATACATTTAAGATTACATATTTATTACATTCTTAAAGTAACAGGCCTACCTTTCTGTACTCCTTTGATGTTGTGTGATTTCATTGGCTGATTAGTAAAAGGGGTTCCGGGAACAGCATTTGAGGTTTCCTTTGAGTGTTTGTATTGATTTAGCTGCTCAGCAAAATCTTCCTCTTCATCGTCAAAGTAGTTTCCACATTTTTCATCATTATAGTTACTGTATTCATCATATTCCTTTGTTTTCTTTTTTTTATTATATGATTCCTTTTGGCCCGACATGTAGTTTCCCGATAAGTGTCCATGCTGGATAACAGAGACAGCTGTCAATAACTAGATATTTGCTCACTTTCAATAGGAGAACCCATACACATTAAGATACAAAACAGTTATGAATACCTCAAGATATTCTCCACTTCATTCATGCTCTGTAACACAGAGTGTGAATCCAACAAAATGACAAACTGACCTTCCCTCCAACCGCCAAAAGGAATAAGGTTAGTGGCTACGCCGACAGCAATGTCAAAATATAACCACCTTCACCTTACTAGAAAGTGGGTTGAAGGAGGGGATGTCCCAGCAAGCAGAAATGATAAAGACCTAGGATCCACTAAGAAAAGGAACAAGTTACTTACCTGTAACTATTGTTCTCGAGCATGGCTCTAGCCTGGACTCACATGCTCATGAATATTCCCGGTCAGGCCGGGAATCCTCGGTAAAAGAAAAATAAATAGTTTCACTTTCACTTACAAACTATATTTCTCATCTAAACCAATCACTGAGCCCTGGGTCATACTGCCACCAGCCAACGACTGCCCTATCCCTAAGCCCCTCCTCTGGCAGCTATCTTCAGATTTGGTAAGCAGGAAAAGTGGCAGTATGACCAAGAAGAACCGCAGAGGGGACAGCAGGAGGGTTCGCATGTGAATCCATGCCAGACCAATGCTGGAGAACAATAGTTACAGGTAAGTAACTTGTTCCTTCTCCAGCATGGGGTCTGGCATAGCAGTACAGCATTACGCAACAACGGGAGGTGGAAAGGCTCAAAAGAGGCAATTACTCTTACCTCAGGAACAGGCTCTCCTTCAAGCGAACAGGTTGCGCAGCACTGCTTAGCCGACCCTGGACTCCTCCCTGGAATCCCTGTCGATGCAGTAGAATCTTGTGAAGGTGTGCGTGGACCACCACTTAGTAGCCCTGCAGATGTCCAGCAGGGGCACACTGGACAGGAATGCTATCATCGCAGCGATCGCTCTGTTGGAATGGGCTCTCGGACGCCGTTCAGCCGTCGGTTTGCCAACCAATGACAGTGTGTGATACATCCGAAAAGCCAAGTGGAGATGAAAGCCTTGGACAAGGCCTTCCCATGGTTCACAGGACCAAAATTCACAAATAGTTGAAACCTCTTTAGGAAACTCTTTGTGCGTGCCACAGAACTTCAGAGCACGAGCCACATCCAGCGAGTGCGAAGTCCTTTCAGCCGCCGACGAAGGTTTTCGGAAAGAACACAGGCAACACCAAAGGCTTGGTGAGGTGGGATTCCGACTGAACCTTTTGCATGAAGGAAGGGTGCGTCCACAGCACCACCCTTGTGTTGTGAAAAGTCAGATAAGGCTGTTTGCTTGATAGAGGCTGGATTTAACCTACCCTCCTGGCAGAGGTGATGGCCCAGAGGAAAGCCGTTAACCATGAGAGGAACTTGAGAGGGCATGATGCATAGGCTCGAAGGGGGCCCCCATGAGCCCTGTCAGTACCACGTTGAGTTCCCACGCTGGGGCATGCGCCTTCGCCAGCGGCAACGCTCAAAACAGTCCGTTGTGGAACTCCTAGATGAGACGGTGGGACCTGTTAAGCAAAGTTTGAATGCAGTACCCTCTGGGAACAATACAAGCAACTATGACTACAGGTATAGGCAACCCAACCTTTGGTATAAGCTTGAACTACACAGTTTTGGTAGCGTGTTGAGCATCCAGGCTTATCTCAAGAGGGGAAATGTGAGCAGTAGTGGAGTTACACAAAGATTCACAGTTACAGGTATTCAAATAAACTCTTACACTCAAGGTTTCTTGCATACATAATTATTAATTTATCAGTCGGTTATAAAGCCTTCTTAAGAAGGGAGCAATATCCTAGTAACAGACAAATATACTTCAACACTGTACACTCTGAGATTCTGAATCAGCCAAGACCCTTTTGGGATGGCCCACAGGTGACTTCAGTAACAAGGGTGCGGGGGACATTAATATCTTACTGTTGGCATTCAGAGTACTCTTAAAAAGCACGTAAAATGCAAAGGTTATTAGAACACAAGACATTACAAATATTCATAAGCAGGGGAAATACTTTCAGATAGCACTTAGAAGAGTCATTCAATTCAATAGGCTAAGCCAAAGTCAATAGGCCAAAGTCTTTGTATAGGATGTGGCACTTCGGGTAACTAAATGGAAAAGTTTGCACAACTTCTTCGGAGTCTTTGATAAAAAGAAGAATCAAATGTAGGGCCACAAGCTGATTAGACTTGTGAGTTGCAGAAGTTACAAGCACTTCCACAGTAAGGTAAGTTCTCTTGGACTGGTTTTACAGTACCTTGGTAAAGAAAAGATGCAGCTGAAGATTTCTGTTCCTGTGTAGCTCTGCAGATCTCACTGTTCTTGGGCCTCAGTCCTGGGGACAAGAGGGAGGACGTCAGGAGACTCCTGCACTGCACTGCACTGGCACTGTCAAAGCTAGCAACCGGCAAACTTTACATTTAGTATCTGCTTCGCGTTTCAGCTCGTTGCGGTACAGCAAATCGCAATAAGCGCGGTTCCTGGCTGTCAAGGTGGACTTTCCTCACATCACATCTGAGGTCCCGCACTCGACTGAGGGGGGGGGGTCAGGCCTGGTCAGTTCTGCTTCGTGGGAGTCTGGAGGATCTTCCAAAAGCTTTAGGCCAGTTTACAAGCAACACACACAATCTGGTGTCCCTCTCCCTAGCTCTACGGTTTCCTGCAGCAACTCCAAGGAAATTCAACCAGCTCCCAGATGGGTGTCCAGGTGGCTTACTTGGGAGTTGATTGGTCCCACCAACTGAAAGGGAGAAGTCGTCCTTGCAGGGGCTTCTCTGCCGATGCAAACTTGGCGATTCAGACTTGCAGCAGGGCTTCACCGAGCAAAGCAACGGTCCAGGAGTTGCAGCAGCAGTCCTCTTCAAGCTCTTCTTTGGTTCCCCCGTCGAGTGGTCGACTCTGCCTTCCAAGCCAAAAAACTTGCCTTTTATTCAGTTCTCTTCCATCATTCCAGCCTAGCTGTCACTCACCCAGCAGGGTGGCTGTCCTTGCTGGACAGCCAGCCAGCCAATCACCACAGAGTGCATTTGGGACTCCTAGGAGACTAAGCACAGGGGGTTTCGGGCGCCTCCCTCACTTCCTGCCTACCCCAGACACTCTGGAGCCAGAGGCGGGTTTCACTCCTGAAGCAAAGGCGAATGAACAAAGAGACCAAACCTGGTTTGGCACACAGAGAAACTCTCTAGAACAGCGGTATTCAAACTGTGGGTCGCGACCCCCCAGGGGTCCGCAGGTGCAACCCTGGGGGGCCCTGAGAGCTCAATATGAAATATGTAAAAACAAAAAAAAAACTTTTCTTTTTTTTTTTAAATTGGAAGAAATGGGCAGGGGTGGATCACATGGTTGGGCTGAAGCATGAAACTGTCTCAAGCAACAATGAAAAAGTGGCCCGCAGTTGTAAATGGATATTCATTCATTTGGTCACAGACTGGGCCTCATTACAACTATGGCGGTACAGTAACAACGGTGACAGTAAGCTACCGGCAACGTTGCTACCGTACCGCCCATAGTACGAGTTGTGCTCGCGGGTGCCCAACAGCCTGCCAGGTCTGACCTGGCAGGCCGTGCGGCACCCGCGATGTTATTAACGGTGCCGGTGCATCCGAGCTCCCCTTTCCCATTGAGCCCTCTAGGGCTCAAATGGGAATCTACCGGTACCGGCACCCGCGAAAGGGCAATTATCAGGTCTGCCTAACTCGGCATGACCCAGTAATGCCCATTCGCGAGTGCTGCACCCGTATGCAACTCCGGCGGCAGCCGTGCCGGTTTTATTGGCACAGCTACCGCCAGGGTTGTAATGAGGCCCACTGTTTCAATAGTACCCAAGGGGGTGCTTTGTGTTAAAATGTAAGTAAATTGTGATATATTCAGCAACAATGGTCAAAATTGCTAACTGCATAGTCAAGTAACTCATCAAACTGGTCCACATTGGCCAAAATGGTGGCCCATTTTGACTGGCCCACATTAGCATTTTACATTTTTGGTACAGGCATTGCCCTATAAGGCCAGTCCGAGCCCGGCGGCTCATCCATAATGGCGAGGGGGCGCCCACCCAGTGGCCTCTCACCCATTATGGAGGAACTAAGGAGCCAGCCCAGTGAAACAGTGAGCACTCCCTCAGCTGCTTTTTCCAGCTGACGGAGTGCTCCTGGGCTGGCTGAACTGTCAAAGGGAAACACTTTTTCCCTTTGACAGTTCAGTTTAGTTCCCCAGCCGCACATGCTCACTGAGCCATGCAAGTGCTGAGGCGCTTTGCTTCGCCAGCATTGCATTGCTCATTGGAAATGCTGGCTGGGGCACTGCATGGCTGTATGTCCGAGGGGGAGCTCCAGCTCCTCTTCGCACATACGGACAGAGCAGCCTGGAGCAGGGCGTTTCAGCACCCGCACGCAGGCAAATGCAGAAGGTACGTTTATGTTCATTGTTTTTATTTAAACATGTGTATGGATGCGTGTATGCTTATGTTATGAGAGTGTATAGTGATGGATGCTCGTGTGAATGATAAGAGTGATTGCTGTATGAATGTGCAGCGCCTTGCATACACACATAACCATGTTGATTGTGTTAGGTCCAGTGGGCCCAGGGGACAGGGATGGTATCTTTTTACTGGACATCATAGATGTCCAGTAAAAAATATCATGCCTGCCCCCTGGGCCCCCCAGCACCAATTGCAACCTGTTTGGCTATTTACCCATTTTTTTGTTAAAAGTATGCTCTACAATGCAACATTTTAACCCATTATTTAAAAAAAATTCACAGGGGGAAACCCCCCGAACTCCCCCTTTATTGATTCGGGCTCCCTCACTATGCTCGGTCGCTATGGCATTTTTGGGGGAAATAGTTATGCCCCTCCACTTAAAAAAATCACCAGCCACCACTGGCCCTCAGACTGTGTTGGGAACGGGATGGGGGAACCCAGGGACTTTGGTGGGAGCACAATGGGCGGGAACCATGGGATAGTGGTGGGAGCAGAGTGGGAAGAGCCCAGGGTGTGTAATGGGGTGGGGAGAGACCACTGACTGGGTAGGAGTGGGATGAGGGAGCCCAGCGACTGTGATGGGAGCAGGTGACAGCGTGCAATACATACTGTCTATTTGGCATTTCTGAGGGGTCCCGACATGCCAAAATTTTGCTCAGGGGGGCCCCGGCCAAAAAAGTTTGAAGACCACTGCTCTAGAAGGACCTTCCCACAAAGATCTTGCGAAAAAAGAAGACCGGGCACCATTTTAGCAAAGATGGCTAGATGCCATTTTGAAAAAGATGGCTCCCACAGTAACCGTTACCGGGTCCGCGAACGGTCGGGGTAAAAGCAAACCATGGTAGTTCAAAACGAAACCACTGCCACCAGCCAGTTAATTGAGGGAAGGGTAACATAAAAAATGTTACATGAGCATTTAGACACAGGGGATACTAAGCAACCCCTCCAGCACTCTATTGTAAGATAGGGTGTGCTAGGTCTAGCAAGTAGAATGCTAAGTAAAGTCAATTTCACTTTACTGCTCTGGGAAACAGTAGTTGATCCCAGAGAAAGTATTTAAATGTTGGGAAATCTGAAAGACTTCCCTGTGTCCCTGCATCGAAGGTGCTGTGTGACACAATTGTAAAAGATGATGCCTATGGAGTTGGTTAGACTCCATAACCAAAAGAAAAACAGTGTATAAAATCACATTTAAATACATGAAAGAGTGGGAAAAAGGGTCTCATTATATCCAGGTTAAAAATATCAAGTCCTCAAAATCCAGCAAAGTTGCTGGGGGTCTCTAAGGGGGAGGGAATTAGCAGATTTTTGAGAATTCTCCTTAACAGGAGCAAAGAGAAGATCGTCCTGGAGACCTGATGTAGCGAGAGATAGCCGCCAGACGCACCTTGACAGAGGTGGGCGCCAGCCCAGACTTGGCAAAGGACAAGTATGAAAGAACCTGCGGTGCCGTTACCCTCAGAGGATTGATCTTCTCGGCCTGGCACCACGTAGCAAAACATTACCACTGCAGTCTGCCAGCAACTCGTACCCTCCGAACTCTAAGGCTGCATGGGCCAAGCCCTCAGGTTGAGCGATCTTGGGTCGTGATGCAGGATTGCACCTCCTTCTCTGGTGAGTAGATCTGCGACCACCGGCAACTTGACCGCGGGTGACGTTGACAGGCTGAAAAGGTCCGGGTACCAAATCTGCCTCAGCCACGCCGGGCCAACGAGAATCATCCTGCATCAGCAAGAGTTGATTGATGACTCGCAGCAGGAGCGGCAACGGAGGGAATGAGTACAGGAACAGGCCTTCCTTCCTATGGGAAGGAAAACGTGCTGGCGAATTTCTGGCATTTACAATTCGTCGCCGCAAACAGATCGACCTGGTCTGCCCCACTTGAGGAAGAGGCGGTCCACCTGATCCTGTCGAAGTTCCCTGCTGAGGGAGTCGGCAATGGTGTTCTTGACTCCCGCCAGGTGAAAGGGGATGAGGAACATCTCTTGGGCGGCAGCGGCGGCCCAGAGCCACAAGTCCTGCGCCTCTTTGGAGAGCGCTGGGGATCTGGTGCCCCCCCGCTTCCAGATGAACAAGTTACTTTCTTACCTGGTAACGTTCTTTCAATGGGATGTTCCTCCAACGTATTCCACATCTATGACAGTAATCTACACAGCTGTGCTGCCTAGGAATTTCTTTTCAGCGTAGGCGTCCTGCGTCGACGACATCGATACGCTGTCCTCGAGGGCCTCCGTCGAGGGTCGACGTCACCGGATGTTATATATAGAACGCACAGCACCCGTAGCCTCATTTGTAGTTTTTTGCCCGAACGTGTGGCATCAATCTCCTGCCAGTATGACTGCAGAAAGCCTTGCGGAAACGTAAGCTGCAAACGCATAAGAAATTCTGTAGAGGGGCAGGCTGGGAGGGTGCGATGTGGAATACGTCAGAGGAACATCCCATCGAAAGAACGTTATCAGGTAAGAAAGTAACTTGTTCTTCGAGGGGGTTGTGTCCTCCGACGTATTACACATCTCTGACAGACTCCCAAAGCAGTACCAACGTATGGAGGTGGGAAAAGAATTTGAAATTTAAGAATGCCTAATCAAATTGCAGAATAGAGGACCGCCTTACCAAAGGCTAAATCTTACCCATGGATGGAATCCAGGGAATAGTGTCTGACAAAAGTATGGACAGAGGCCCATGTGGCTTCTTCACAAATATTACGAATGGGAACACCCCTGTGCAGAGCTGTGGAGGCAGCCACACCCCTAGTGGAATGAGCCCGTAAACCCACCGGAGGGTCCTTACCTGCCAGACCGTAGCATTCAGAGATTGTCAATATAATCCATCTGGACAAGGTCTGCTTAGAAACACCTTGACCTAAACGTCTCCCAGCGTATCCAACAAAGAGCTGATTGTCCACTCTGACCCGGGACATCAGTGAGAGATAGAAACTTAAAGCTCTCCTAGGATCCAACCTATGGAGCCTCTCCTCTTCCTTACCAGGATGCGGAGGAGGGTAAAACGCCGGAAGAATAACCTTCTGGCTCAAATGAAATTCCGACACAACCTTTGGAAGAAAAGAAGGACGAACCCTAACAACCCTGTCCTTATGGAACACCGTGAAAGGTGGTTTGGCGGAAAGTGCCTACAACTCACTCACTCTGCGAGCGGAAGTAACCGCAACAAGAAATACAGTCTTAAATGACAACAGTCTCAAAGGACTAGAATGCAAGGGCTCAAACGGAGCTCCCATGAGGAACTTCAGAACCAAGTTCAAATCCCATCCGAGCACCTGGAAAGGTGATAGTGGAAACACATTAGTGAGCCCTTTAAGAAACTGAGAAATCAAAGGAATCTTAAAATAAGAGCACTCCTCAGACGAGCGCTTAAATATGGACAGCGCCGCCAGGTAACCTTTAATGGTACCCACTTGCAGGCCCTTGTGGGCTAACGAAAGAAAAAAAGATAGAACCACAGGAATGGCACATGAAAAAGGATCCACATTCTTTACCCTGCACCAGTCGCAGAACTTTCTCCAATGGCAACGGTACAGGGACTTTGTTGCGGGCCGACTGGCCGAAAGCAACACCTCCATCACGTCTTCAGGGAGGACCCAATCTTTATACCTCAACCTTTCAGATACCAAGCATGAAGGCTGAGAGACTTGACCTCTGGATGGAAAACCCAACCCCCCTTCCCGTGAGAGCAGATCGTCTCGGTAGGGAAGACGGCGTGGAGGGCAGATGGAAATGTCTAGAAGGTTTGGGTACCACGCTCTCCTGGCCCATGCCGGAGCAATGAGGATAATTCAGGAACCAAACCTCTGTAACCTCTGCAATACTTGCGGAATGACGGGGACTGGAGGAAACAAGTACAGCAGTGGGAAGGACCACTCCACTACAAACGCGTCCCCTAAGGCTACTCTTGGAGGAAATTCCCACGAGCAGAATCTTTCGCACTTCCGGTTGACACTGGTGGCAAAGAGATCCACTTGTGGGGTCCTCCAAAGAGCAAAGATCTCCAACAGAACTTCCTGAGCCTGCTCCCACTCGTGAGAGACCGTGCTCTGCCTGCTCAGAGCGTCCGCCGCCTCGTTTTCGTCTCCGGCCAGATGAACTGCTGAGATCTAAATTTCCTGCTGGATGGCCCAGAACCAGAGCTGCACCGCCTCTGCACAGAGGGAGTGACCCAGCCCCCCCTTTTTGTTGAGGTAGTGCATGGCCACTGTATTGTCCGTCAGAATCAGGACATTCTTCCCCTGCACAGACAGCAGAAAAGCCTTCAGGGCTAGTCTGACGGCCCTCAGCTCCAACAGATTGATATGGAGTCTGGACTCCGACGGAGACCAACGACCGCTGTCAGCTCGTTGGTATGAGCTCCCCATTCCGTGAGGCCAGGTTAGCCCCCCTCATCAGATTGCCTTTGACGGCCCACCACAGAAGATCCTGGGCGACCGAGGGCGGCACCTGAACGGGATCCGACATCATGCCGGAGGACTGCGACCACTGCATCTTGAGAGCCCACTGTAGAGATCTCATCCGCAGCCTGGCCTCTGGCACCAGAAGAATACAGGATGCCATGAGGCCGAGCAACCTCAAGAACGCGAACGCCGGGAGACTCTGGGCATATCGAAACTTGTCGACCATCTGCTGAATGTAATGAGCCCTCACCTGGGGGAGGCGAACACTGCCCCAGGGATGTGTCGAGTAGTGCTCCGATGTACTGGAGCCACTGGGTAGGTGTTAAGTGGGACGACTTTAAGTTGAGGGAGAAGCCCAGCTTGTGAAGGGAGTGGCAGGTGACGGACAAATGATCCAGGACTTGCTCGGGAGAGCACACCCTGATCAACCAATCCTCCAGAGAGGGGTAGACATGAATCCCCCTTCATTTCCTGAGATACGCTGCCACCACCACCATTAGCCTGGTGAAGACCCTTGGGGAGGAGGTCAATCTGAACGGCAGGACACGAACGGAAAATGCGAGTCGCCAACCGCGACCCTCAGGTACTTCCTGTGCTTGGGATGAATCGGCACATGAAAGTAAGCATCCTTGAGGTCGAGAGACACCAACCAGTCCTGAAGTTGAAGGGCCTGGAGGACTTGAGAGAGAGTAACCATCTTGAACTTGTCCTTCCTGAGGAGTTTGTTCAAACCACGCAAGTCCATGATGAGTCTCAATCCCCCGTCCTTTTTCGGGATCAAAAAATAAGGGGAATACCATCCCTTGTTCCTCTCCACTACAGGCACAAGTTCTATGGCGCCTTTCTCCAGCAGGGATATGATTTCCTGCTCAAGGAGCGGATCCGGACTCTTCAAAGAGAGCTTCCCCGGTGGATTGTCGTGAGGCCTCTGCCGGAAAGGAAGACAGTAGCCGTGGGCTATGATCTCCAGAACGCACACATCTGAAGTAATGGCACGCCATTCTACAAGATGCTGCGCCAGCTTTCCCCCAACCGGCGAACCATGGGACATGGCCTCATGACTGAGCTGAAGCGGCTGCGGCAGTGCCTCAGGGCAAAGAGGCAACTGCCCGAGTGGCTTTGGCACCTCGAGTACCTTGTTTTCCACCTCTGGTACTCCTACCTTGGCCCCTTTGACTGGCAGCCCCCCTCGATCTACCAAAGGTAGAGTAGTATCGAAAGGAACCTCCCCTTCATTGCTGTCCCCTCGGACGAAAAGGCGGAGGTTGACTTACTGCAGCGCTCAATGACTTTGCTGCATCTTTAGGGGTCTGCAACCTCTCAAGGCTCTCGTCAGCCTTGCTGCCAAAAAGATGGACACCATCAAAGGGCATGTTGAGATGCCAGGACTGTACATCAGGAGCAAACCCCGACTTCCGCAACCACGCAAATCTGAGCATTATGGTGCTCGCCACCATGGACCGGCTGACACAGTCTGCCGCATCCAGACCCGACTGAACGGATTCACACATGGCATCCTTGCCATCTTGAATGAGGGCAAGAAAACCATCCCGTTCCTCCCCTTCGGGAATATGTCAGCCGCCAAAAATACATAATTCCACAGAGTGTGAGTGAATCTTGCTAAGGCACAAACTGAGTTGGCTGCCTTTAAAGCCATACCCCCAGATGATAATACATTCTTCACCCAACCATCGAAGCGCTTGTCGTCCCTATCAGGAGGGATGGTAGGGTACGCCGCCTGCTTCTCTGGGGGCGTAGCCGCCTGCACCACCAAACTCTCCGGAGTAGGGTGCGATGACAAGTAGCAGGGGTCGCCACTGGCTGGACGGTATATTTTCGGAAGCGACTTACCCACTCCCAGGAGACTCTCCAGAGCAGTCCAAGCCGCCGCCACCCTTCTTTGTAAGGCCATATGAAATGGCAGCACCGGGTCAGTGGGTGGACCTTGGTCCAAAATATCTGTCAGGTCATCCTGCAGAAAATCCACAGGTGGAGCAGACCACCCCAAATACTCTGTCACCCTCCACATGATATGCCTGTACGAAGACTCGGCATGTGTGCCAGGCTCAGGCCTGCCAAATTCAACCTCCGGGGAGGTGTGCAGACCACTGGCGTCATGTAAGGATTGATGCAGGTCTTCCATCTGGCTATGACCAGACAACAGGTCATCAGGAACCTCAGGAGGTACAAACCCCTCCACATCCGACCCTTCATCCACCTCTGAGATGTAATCCAGAGGCTGGAATAAATCCCAGGAAAAGGGTACAGAAAAAGGTTCAAACACCGGCCTCACTGACTTACTCAGGCCCTTCCTCTGAGTTTCCACCGTCCTCCGGGACACCTCCGGCAAAGCCTCCTCGAAAGGCTTTGAGGGCGTCGACGCAATCGGCGTCGAGCGAGTCGCAGACAACCTCGACAACGGCTTCGAGGCTGGAGCCCCGAGCGTGTCCTTCGACGACCTTGGCGTCGATGACTTCCTCGGAGCCGGAGCCTCGAGAAAGTCCCTCGACGGACATGGCACCGATGCCTTCTTAGAAGGCTTCACAGGCTCTGACGGTCTCAACGGTGTCGAGGACCGGGACCTGGAGCGGGCACGGCTAGTGCGATCCACCTTGTTTAATCGGGACCGCGACGGCTCCCGATGATCGCGCCGACCACCCGAGCCTGAAGTGGCCCTAGCTCGTTCCTTGCCGGCTTCTTTCAAAGTGGTGGACGGAAAGGTGCCCTGCGATTCGACAATTGCCATAATCTCCTTGCGAAATGAGTCCCATTCCGCAGGCGATGAATGCTTGTTGGGACAAGCTACCCGCCGTCTGGCAGAGTCCTCGGATGAGGAAAGCGACCGGTCACGGCGCTTCCGCGAGTGCCTAGAAGAGGCAGATGAATGGTGGGACCCACTCTGAGAACGAGACCCCCTGGATTTACGCCGACGCAGAGAGTTGCCCCTCGAATAGTCAGTCGAAAGCCCCGCGGATTTCGACTTACGGGGCTTGGAAACCCTACCTACAGATAACTTCTTTCGCTCCTGCAAGGCCTTCAACGTCAAAAACTGGCATTCATCGCAATCATCGGTGGCATGGCCCTCCCCGAGGCACCACAGGCAGACGTTGTGCGGGTCTGTAAGCGACATCTTGGAAGCGCAGTCCCGGCACTTCTTGAAGCCCGACCACGGGGTAGAAGACAAAGACATATTCACAATAATTCAAGTACGAAGAACCGATTCAACAAGAGAAGAACCGAGGTGCGCAGAGATTCCGAAGCGAACACATTCGTGGAAAAAAGGGAACTGAGGCTACGGGCGCCATGCGTCCTATATATAACATCCGGTGATGCCGACCCTCGACAGAGGCCCTCGAGGACAGTGTAACAGCATCATCGACGCAGGACGCCTACGGCAAAAAAAATTCCGAAGCAGCACAGCTGTGGTGACTGCTGTCATAGATGTGGAATACGTCAGAGGACACGACACAATCCCCTCGAACTACGATTTTGGACATGCTTTCATTTTGTTTGACTAACAATGTGTTTCTGTTTGAGGGGTCTTTTTTTCGGCAAGTCAGAGGTACTGCCATGGGCAGTACATTTGCCCCGTCTTATGCTATTCTCACGATGGGGTGGTGGGAGGCAACTTTTTTATCTGATTTACTTCTTTCCAGTTTCCCCACTCAAATCACATCACTTCCTGGTGGCGGTACATCGACGTTTTTATAATTTGGAAGGGCACGGAAAGTGATTGGTTATCCTTTGTTAAGAGTATCAATACCAACAAGACCAATCTCAGTTTTATAGAATGTTACAGTTACACTGAAATCATTTAATTGGATGTCATTGTCATGCTTGATATCTCAGGCATTCGCACGGCACTGCACAAGAAACCTTCTAACACTGGCCTGCCCCTGCATGCCAACAGCTGCCACCATCCTTCGTGCAAAAAAAGTATTCCTTACGGCGAATTCATCCACTTCCGTAAGAATTGCACTGACAACACTTGGTTTGATCATCATTGTACGCTGGTAGCTGCTGACGTTTTGAAACAAGGCCATGATAAAAGAACTATCGAAATGGACTATATGAAGGCACGTGGATTGTCCAGAGATAAACTTCTGTATGACATCAACACTGATAAAACCATCACCAATGAAGAACTCAGATCGATTATCTCTTTTGACAATGCTTCCAACAATGTCCATAAAATTATCGAGACATTGGCGCATTCTTACTTTGGACAATGACTTTGTCTCTGTATTATCTAAGCGTCCTAACATGACTTAGAAACTTGTACCATCACTAAGAGACAGAGTTGTCTCTAGTTTTTTGCCCTTTGTGTACAAAAATCCACCTGCCACTATTTGACTCTCTGCCTCACCGATAGGTTTTACCAAAGCATGAAATGAAAAGCCTGTGCGCATGCGACTGTGTTGAAGTCAATCATACACCCCGTCACTAAACTTAACCAGGTGATAAGATATTCGATCAATTGTGACACTACATTTGTGGTGTATGTCCTCTCATGTCCCTGCATGTAGTGGTACGTCGGGAGTACGACATGTAAACTCAAACTGAGAATTTTACAGCATCTCAGAGCTATTAAAAACTTGGATCCCGCGTACCCTACAGCCAAACATTTCAAGGAGGAACATGAGAACAATTTTCGTTTGTTAACATTCTTTGCAGTAGCACATATGCCCACTCATCAAAGAGGTGGGGATCGTGTCCTGAAGTTGAGACAACTTGAAACAAGATTTATTTTAGATTTTGATACCAAGCATCCCAACGGCCACAATGTGGACGAGGAATTGCATACGTTTTTGGGTACCTAGTCTCCTCTTTGTGTTTCTCTCCCTGCCAGCCTTCGAATCTCCATTTTCCCTTTCTTTCTTTCTCTCCTGTTTTCATGCATGTTCATTATTTAACGATGACATTCGTTGTATTGGTCTGGTCTGTTTGTCTTTGAAATGATTTCATCATTTTTATTTGTTAAAATCATGAACTCTTGTTTTATGACTTGGCTGTTTGTATCTGTGATTTGTGGGGAAGTGGCATTCACCTTTCTTGATTGTTTGTTGGTCCCATTTATTTGACCTTGTTTGGAGTCCTCTGCCCTATACTTTCTGTTGGTTATTCCTGGACCTTGGTGTTTGCTTTAAGTATATGTTGTCTAGGCTACCATGGTGATACATGTCTAACGTCTATTATGAGTTTTGTCGTTATTGCAGACCAGTGGTTATCTAGACTTCTGAGTTTCTATATGGGTCATGCGCTTATTCATGGATCATCCTTTTTATTTTGTTGCCATGACTGTGTGAGTGCTTTTCTTTATGTTGGTACCTATATTGTTCTGTGCCTCAAGTCTCCATGACCATAGGGTTTATATCTAGCTGCCACCATTGCACTTTATTGTCAGAGTTGTTTTACTCAGCCTGCACTTGCACTTTATAACATGCTTCCATTTGACTTAGGCCTTTACAATTATAGGCCTTGTTGCTGTGCTGCTATATTTGCTACTATGGACGCACTTTACCTATGGGACTATTTACCTTGCTTGCATTTGCACTTTATACTATGTGTCATGGACTTACCAGTACATTTGCTGTTCTCGCCATTATGGCAGTTACTTATGGCATCAACCAGTTGGACCCCATGTGTACTCTATTTTATGTATTAGGGACTTTTTATTATTCCAGTACTGATCTGGCACCATAGCTCCAATATTACATCCAGATTTTAACACCTTAACCTGGGCACCCTTAACTTCCCATGCAACTACATCTTAGCCTATTGTTCACGGTCATTATTACCTTTATGCCTGGACTCACTATGTTCCTTATTCCTTGTTCCCAGGTGTTGATTGTTCTAACCATGCATTTGCACTTTAGGTCATTATTTCATTCCCCTGACTGGTGGTGACGCCATCTCCATTCATGCACTTGCACCTTAGTTCACTTCTTAACTCCAGGGATTTGTGAACTAGCTTGCTGTTGCACCTTAGCCCGATTGCCACAATCATGTTTACTTTGATGTCTCTTCTGCCCGTTATCTAAAATGCCGGCAAAATCCTGTATGTTTACCTGAATGTGCTTATTTTTTTCATCAGGTCATTGCTGCTAGACAGCTCGTGTGTATTACACCGTAAATGCCTTTACTGTGTTGGAGATTATATCGCTGTAATTACTTTTATGCCATCGCTTTATGAATTTTAATACAACGTGTTTGTGGTATTTTCATGCTATTAACTTTGGACATTTATGCCCTTTATGTTTTTCACGTTGTTTTTAAACAGTCCAAGCAGTATATGCGTGAACCTTGTCTGTTGTCCCTGCACCTTTTGTTTGGGCAGGCTGGACATCAGTATGCTATGCACTATATGCACTTCTTACATGCTTACATGGCCACCAAGCTTACGGCTTTATGTCAGAGTCCGAAGTGAGAGTGGGCGACAGTGTTGTAGGAGTACACTTCATGATATCTATGTTGTGAAGTCCACTTCCCCTCACGTGATCAAGCGCTCAGTGTAGCGCGAAACGCGTTGTGTTGCAGGTCTTGCCCGATGGCGTTCTGCCTCTGTCTGTTTGTTGCTGTGCTTTATAATTAAAAACTCGTATCTACTGATGTGAGCCCGCTTTTTTGTCTTTTTTTATTCTGTAGACTGTTTTGGCCCGCGGGAGTGCGGTTCCCTTTTCCTCCTTTCCTGGATATATATAATACATTACTCTTCGTAATCGTATATTTCTGATGCTTGTATCTGCTTAGATTCACATGCTGTGAATAGGCCGACATCTAGTGGAAGCTGCAGAGTATTACAGTTTGTTTTTCGAAACTCGAAAATGAGCGTCGACATAGGGCGTGCCAGTAATACTATCCCTAGTGTGACATCCAATGTACCCATGATCCCTCACGCGTCTAGGACCCTCAGATTGTATTTTTTCTGACATGAGGTAGCATGAGGAGTAGCCCGGGTACAGATAATCCAAGCAGATAGATGGAAAGATAAGACTACAAGCAACCATGTGTGAATCTAAGCAGATACAAGCATCAGAAATACGATTACGGTGAGTAATGTATCCCTTCTGAGGCTTGTGGAATCTGCTTAGATCACATGCTGTGCATAGATTAGCGAGCAGTGTTAGAAGAAGGTGGGATGTGAGAAGGGTCATGAGCAAATAAATGTCTTAGACCGCTTGTCCCACTTGAGTATCTGTCTTGGAATGGGTGTCAATGCAGTAGTGCTGAGTAAAAGTGTGAATAGAGCTCCAAGTAGCTGCTTTGCAAATGGTGCCAAGGGGTACATTTGCAATGAGACCCAGAGTGGCCCCAATGCCTCTTGTAGAGTGGGCTCTTGGCGTGAAAGGCAGAGTTTTTTCAGAAAGGGAGTAACACAGCTGGATACAGTTAACAATCCACTTGGAGATTGCACGTTTAGAGACGCGATCTCCCTCTCTGCCTGGTGCTACGGAGACAAACAGCTGGTCTATTTTCCTTAGCGGTTTGGTCTTGTTTACATAGTAGAGGACCGCCCTACGCACATCTAGGGTGTGTAGTTTCACCTCAGCCGAGCTTTGTGGGTCTTGGAAGAAAGCCGGAAGCTCAATGGACTGGTTCACGTGGAATTTAGAAATAAACTTAGGTGAGAACCTAGGGTGTGTACGTAAAACCAGTTTATCTTTATGAACTGTAAAGAATGGATCCTGCACTGACAGAGCCTGAATTTCACTGACCCTTCTTATAGATGTAATTGCTACTAAGAAGGCCGTCTTATAAGTCAGGTGTTTGAGACTGCGTTTATGCATGGGCTTGAATGGGGGGCCCATGAGTTTAGATAGCACCACGTTAAGGTCCCATCCTGGTGGTGGGTTTGAAATAGGAGGGTGAAGTCTCTTTACTCCTTCCATGAAAGCTTTAACCACTGTATTTTCCACCACAACACTTTATTATGGGAGGTGCTGTATGCTGACAGCGATGCCAGGCGTACCTTAAGTGAGTTAAAGACCAGTCCTGCATCCAGCAGGTGGAGCATGTATGTGACAATTGTGGAAGGAGTGCAATCAACCGGGTTGATTTGCTTATTCTGGCACCAGATAACGAATCTTTTCCATTTGTCAAAGTAGCAGTGCCTCGTGTTTGGCTTCCTAGATTCTTTTAGGATGTTCATATATCTCTGTGGTAATTTGAGATGTCTGAACTCTATGACCTCAGGAGCCATGCTGCCAGGTTCATTGAGTTGGGTTGAGGATGCACTGTTTGACCTTGGTGCTGGGACAGTAGGTTGTACCAGCCCAGGAGTTTGATGGGTTTGCACACCGCTAGTCTGCGTAAGTATGGGAACCACGGTTGTCTCGCCCACATGGGAGCAACTAGGACGAGCGTCATTGAATCTCTGTTAATCTAGTTGACCACCTTCCTGATGAGGAGTTGGTGGAAAAGCGTACGCAAACATCCCTGACCAGTTCATCCACAGGGCGTTCCCCTGGCAGTCTGGCTGGGGGAACCTGGATGCAAATCCTGGGCACTGTCTGTTTTCGCTTGTGGCAAATAGGTCTATAGTGGGGATATCTTCTACGATTTCTCCGTGTAGACACCATTTGTGTTCCTCTGGGAGGGGATCGCTGCTCAAAGCATCCGCCAGAGAATTGAGATCCCCTGGAACATGTTGAAATGACAGGAAGATGTTCCGTCTGAGTGCCCATATCCAAATTATCTGGGCAAGCTTGGACAGATTTGACGAACGAGTCCCTCCTTGCTTGTTCAGATAAAAAATGGCTGTAGTGCTGTCCGTTCGGATCTGCACTGATAGATTCAACAGTTAGGGCTCGAACACTTGAAGCGCTCGGAATACTGTCAGACGCTCTAGCAGGTTGATATGATTTTTGGTCACTGGGTGAGACCAGAGACCCTGAGCTGTGTGGTGGAGATGGTGAGCTCCCCACACTGTCAGGCATGCATCAGTTGTGACTACCGTGACTCTCGTGATCGTAAAAGGGTTTCCCCTTGGACAGATTTTCTCTTGTCCACCAGTGAAGGCTTTGTACAAGTGTTGGCGAAACGACCACTAGATCGTCCCACTGACCACTTGCCTGAGACCACTGTTTCGCCAACCATTCCTGCATGGGACGCATGCGCAGGTTAATACATGACGCCATCATGCCCAGCAAACGCATTGCTTTGCGTACCGTTATCTGGCGACCGGTCTGATATTGCGGAATTTGCAGCAGTATATTCCAAATTCTATCCTCTGATGGAAAGGTCAACCCCTCTTGCGTGTCTAGGATAGCTCCTAGGAACTGTTTGGAGGTGTTTGGCACCAGACTTGACTTTTTCTCGTTTATTGAGAAACCTAATTCGAAGAGGAGGTCGATCGTTCTTTGAATGTCTATTCTGCAAATTACTGGGGTCTCCCCCGTGATGAGCCAGTCGTCCAAGGTAAGGGTACACCGGGATTGCCTCCCTGCGTAGGTGTGCTGCCGCCACCGCCAGTACCTTGGTGAATACCCTAGGAGCCGAAGCTATCCCGAAGGGCAGTACCTTGAACTGGTAGTGCCGACTGTCCACCTTGAAGCGCAAGTACTTTCTGTGCGCTGGGAACATGGAAATATGAAAATAGGCATCTTTCGTGTCCAATGTTGCCATGTAATCCCCCTTTTTAGGAGGAATTACTTCTTGGAGAGTAGTCATGCAAAATTTTTGAGGCTTGAGATACTTCTTTGCAGGCCTTAAATCCAATACTGGGCGCATTGTCAAATCTTTTTTTGGCATAAGGAAGTAAGTTGAATAGATACCCTTGTTTACCTGGTGTCCCGGGACGAGTTCTATCGCGTCCTTTGCTAGAAGATTGACAATCTCCTCGAGGAGGATCTTCTGGTGGTCCAAAGAATGTATTTTTTTGTCATGGAGGGTGGTTTCGGGGACGCTCTAACAGTTCGATGCAGTATCCTGCGGACACTGTGGACAGCACCCATCTGTCTGATGTAATCCCTTCCCAAGCTTGGGTGAAGTTGGAAATGCGTCCCCCTACTGGGGATGCGTGAGAATGGACCCTGAACGGAGCATCACTGTTTCGGTGGAGGCGTGCCGCCGCCTCTACTGGGGCTACCTCTACCTTTACCATGTCCTCTCTTATTACCCCTGCCATAACCCTGGGTAGACTGCTGGTTGTTATTGTTCCATGGTGTACCCTGCCCCTGGGAATAGTTTGATCCTCTGGGTGGGAATTTTGTCTGCGTGGGCGACGAAAATTGCCATTCCCTCTTTGGTTTGGGGGTTTATTGGTTAGTTGGCCTAGGGATTGAGTGTCTCATACTCGTCCTTGGCATTTTTCAGCGCGTCCTTGACCGCCTTTCCAAACAATAGATCCGGCTCCACCGGTTTATCTATTAATGATGCTTGGGTTTCGGGTTTGAACCCAGATTGCCGCAACCAAGCATGCCTTTTGATAACAGTACTTTCTGCTATCAATCTGCCGGAGTTATCAGCGGCATCAAAGGTTGCTTTTAAAATCCAACCGGAAACGGCTCTTCCCTCCGCCGAAACTCGTGCCAATTGGCTTTTTAAGGGTTTTGGGGCGGAATCTATGAGTGCCGCGACTTCTTCCCACTGGTGGCAGTTGTAACTCGCCAGCAGGGTGGTGGAGTTGGCAATCCTTGCCTGGTAGGCGGAAGTGGAGGCTACCTTCCTGCCCAAGCCATAAATCTTCTTGCTCTCCTTGTCGGGAGGAGCTTCGGACGATGACAAGGGTGTTCCCGCCCTCTTACGGGCGTTTCCAACTACCAGGGAGTCCGGTTTCAGATGCCCCCTTATGTACAGTGGGTCCGATTGGGCTGCCCTGAAAAGCGTCTCAATTCTGGGGTTTACGGCCCTAGTGAGATCGGGATTAACAAGGGAAGGGTCTATTCTTCTTTGGATTGACTTAAGGATAGGGATGGCCTGGGCAACAGGTCTCCTTTCTCCCACTAACTCCCCGGCAAAGTCCCTCTCTTCTTGACCACCTTTGGTGTCAATGTGGAAGTGTTCTGCCGCTCTGGACAGAACTTCATTCAAGAGAGGCTGGTTGTCGACAGGGGAGTCGGTAACCAGGGGTTTTTTATGTTAGGCAGAAACCTGTGCAGTTCCCTTAGGGACCACTGCAAAAGATTTAAGACTACAGGTGTTTGGCAGTAAACCCACTTGGTAGCAGTCTGTATCACACAGATTCACTTGATAGCTGTGGCTGAGCAGTCAGACTTCCCTCAAGAAGAGTTAGGCAGTACATAGAGTATACACAATAGGTACAGAGATACAGTAGCACAAGCAAACACTGACCAGAGCCTTGGTGTAAAAGTATATAATTATTTATTTAAAGACACACTTGTAAATTACACTAGCATAAAGAGAAAAGTAAATTCAGCACACAGTCACTATTATATATATATATATATATATACAACCCTAATTACTTATTAGACAAGTATTAGTGAGAAACACCACGTATTTTCAGACAGAGGTGAGTGCTTAACATAAGATGGCACTCTAATAAGTTATTAAAAAGGGAGGGAAAAAGGCAGAGTTATGGAAGCACACAAATTTAAATACTTTTAAAAGAACCACAGTAAGGCAGGATAGGCAGAGTTCTACTGGAGAACAAGGAAGTCAATTGCAAGGCCCAGCTCTTGGAGAGAGCAAGCAGAAGTGGTCCAGGTTCACACAGTGGGGTTATGCCCAAAGAGTCTTGTAGATAGTTCACACACAAAGAATGAAATTAAAGTCAGAAAAAGTTAGCTAGGTTGTCCCAGGTCAGCCCAGGTTAGAAAGTCGAGGCTTTACTGTCATCCCGAACGATCTGTCGCAAAGGAAGCCAGGCAGGACACAGTACCTTAAGTGTGAAGGAAGCTCCAGCGGGGGCAGTTGTTCCTGGCAGCGGGTGCAAGTCAGTGTTTCGTCCAGAGGAAGAGGAGGTCTCGCCGTGGAGGAAAGATGAAGGTTGTTGCACTGCCAGGGAAGAAACCAGCCGCTGAGTTCTTTCGGTTAAAATGTACTACCCTTCTCTTCGCGGTAGTGGTAAGCCGTGGTATTCCGGTTACCGGGGTGCTTGGCACGGGCAAGGTGGCCATGAGATGCTCCAGGAAGGTGAAAAGAAGGCAAAACTGGTTATCCCCACCAGTCAAAGGAAGAAGACTCTCCGGACTGGAGATCTCCTCTGTCGTCGGGAAAAGTGGTGAGACGGTTCAGCAGGGCTCCACCGGTGGTGTCGTCGTTGCAGGTCGGCTCAGCTTCTCCCTCCTCGGATTCTTAGGTCCTGTGACGACTTCTGAAGTTCCAGTCCCCAAAGCCCTGCTTTTATGCAGCAAACCCCCATTCATTCAGCCTAGCTGTCAATCAAACATGCTAAGTGGTGAGCCAGGCGCCAATCACACAAGAGTGCGACTTGAGTTGCCAAGGCAACTCAGTCCAGGGTGCCTAAACCCCCTCCTACACCCCCTGTGGCACCCAGACAGAGTGGCACCACTTTTGGAGGCTTCTGTGGAGAAGCCCGCCAAAAAGTGGAACAAAGGGCTCGACTTGGATTGGAGTCACAGAAGAGAACACAAACGCCATTTTAGAATCTAGTTCTGGCAAAAAATACCAACCGGTGAATTCATATTAAATAAATAAACTGGCGGTATGTTCGAGGCTATAAGAATTAAATAATTAAAGTTGGTAGCCTCGAACAATGGGAAAATCCCATAGAGATATATTCGCGCTCGAATATAAAAAGTAGTATCCACTGCCACCAGCCAAAACTCGATCGGGGGGACAGATGTGCCCCCTCGAACGAGGGGGCAAACGAATTGCCCCGACCAGTATGTCCACAATATGATGGTTTGTACTGGTTTCTGTTCATAATTTGGGACTAGTAAAGCCAATGCTGACTTTACATGCCCTGGGAGACAGTAGTCAGTCCCAGGGTATGGAGTCTATGTTTGGGGGTCGCTACGGCACGGAGGGTGCTGTGTAACCCACATCAAAAACACGAGACCCTATGGAGTAAAAGACCGCATAGCCCATAAAACACATGGAAAGACAAAGGAACACCTCAAATCATGTCTAAGAGTGGGAGTAAAAGTGTCTCGCTCTTAGCAGGAGAAAAAAAAATAAACCCCAAAAATCCAGCAAAGCTGCTGGGGGACTCACTAGGTTTGGGAAATTAGCCTTTACAGAGAATTCTCCCTAACACTTTATCTACCGGGGAATCTACCCTGTAGGTTTCTGGGTCGTCGTCGTCCTCCTCTTGGTCCTCATCATCCCCATAGTAGCCCGTCCCAGTTTGTTCTTCCAACATGCCCAAATCTGGATCCTCACAAAAGGATGGATCTCCCTGGTATTGAGAATAGGGCTGTATACAGAAGGGGTCTGAAAAGTGTGTTGGTGCTTCAACCCGGGACTTTTTACTTGGGGGTATTGGATCCTTAGAGAATGAGGGTGTTGACCCGTTGGGGGTATAAGAGAGAAAGTGTTCAGGGTTCTTGGCGTAGAAATCTGCCAATGATGACATCCTTGACATGACTCTGTCTATGTCATCACTAGACCATTCTCTTGAACTGAGAATTACTCTTTCTTGGAGGGCTTTCCCTGTTTTATCTTGACTAGACCTACTGGTTTGAGCAGGGGTCTTTGGGATAACAGAAGACTAAGACTTGTCCGTCTGTGTATGTGGAGTAGACTGTTTTTGAGGTGTGGAAGGAGGCTGGGACTGCTTCCTCTGTTGTTTTTCCCCTTCCCCGTGGGTGGAAGAGTGTTTACCCTGTTTTTTCGCCCCTTCGGAGCCTTTCGACGCCTGGCGCCGAGGTTCGGGGGGATAGTGTCCCTATCTCTCGAGCGTGGGGGTTGGGATTCAGGGACAGCCGTTACGCGGCCTGCTGACGCCGACTCCTGGAGTGCGTTCTGGGGATAGAGATCGGCTTCGTACCTCGGGGAGCGAGGCACTCTTGGCAACAGTGGATGGTTGCCTGGAGTCATGCGGCGATCTAGATCAGGGATGCCCAGAGGACACCGATTCGGACCGTTCTCTATGTGCCTCTTTCCGAGTACTCGACGTGCGCGTCGAGTCTCGGTTGGACTTCATGTGTTTTGTGGAAGTGCTGTGGGTAGCGCTTGTGTCGCCAGGGGTTTTCCCCTTAGCCGCCTTGCCGGACGACCTTCCGAGGTCGGGGGCTTGGCTGTCTCTTGATGCCACGTTGCCCTCGCCGTCCGAAAGCACGGTGTTGCTGCCATCGCTGAAGGAGCTCTACGCTGCCATGGCCTCTTGACCCCTGGCGTGGTGGGCCCAACGCTTGATCGAACGGTCCTTTAGTGTTTTCGGTTTGAACCTACTACACGCTCTGCAGTTCGCCTCGGGGTGGTCCCTCGGCAAGCAAAGATTGCACGTGGCGTGTCTGTCAACCCAAGGGTACTTCGGGTTGCACTTGGGGCAAAATTGGAAATGGGTACCCTCCATACGCAGCTTGTGGCAGCGGGCTAATAAGTGTAGGAATATATAAGAATGTGCCTATATACCAAAGAGTGTAGAGTATGTCCACCCCCCACTCTCCCTACTTGCAGGGCCGAGGCCAGAGGCCTTCCAAGGCCCAGGCCAGAGGCCTTCCAAGGCCCAAATCCGTCGTGCAGCTCTCGACGGTCGGTTCTTTCTCCGGGCCGGCGTCGAGAGTGGAAGTTCGGTGACTCCACGTTGGGGTGGAGAAATGGGGAAATATAACAATATTTTTGCAAAAGTATGGCTAAGGCCAAGGAACTCCACGGAATGCTTCCAACCAGTATGGCAGAAAAAAACAATCTGAGGGTCCTAGACGCGTGAGGGATCATGGGTACAGTGGACGTCACACTAGGGATAGTATTACTGGCACTCCCTGTGTCGATGCCCATTTTCGAGTTTCGAAAAACAAACTGTAATACTCCACAGCTTCCACTAGATGTCAGCCTATGCACAGCATGTGATCTAAGCAGATTCCACAAGCCTCAGAAAAATATATATTCACACATAAATCCTGGCAGGGGATTATACGAGGCAAACTAAAACCATGAAGTGAACTAGGCAATTTGCAAGCCCCAGAAATGTTAAAGAAACACCATGTTCGCTGAAACAAGGAAAGATTCGTGTTTGCTGTTTGAATCAAGGAGAAAGTTGCATTAAGGAAAGACTGTCACAGAAGTTATTGTTTAAATGTGAATCTTGAGAAGCAAAGCAGGAAAAGGAACTCCTAGTAAAAGAAGAACAAGTTACTTTCTTACCTGGTAACGTTCTTTCGATGGGATGTTCCGATGACGAATTCCACATCTATGACAGGTAATCGCCACAGCTGTGCTGCTTCGGAAAATGTTCACCGTCTGCGTCCTGCGTCGATGACGTTGATACGCTGTCCTCGAGGGCCTCCGTCGAGCCGACGTCACCGGATGTTATAAGTAGGACGCACGACGCCCGTAGCCTCAGTTGTAGTTTTTTCCCCAGAACGTGTGGCACTAATCTTCTGCCAGTATGACCACAGAAAGCCTTGCGGAAACGTAAGCGGCAATCGCACAATGAATTCTGTAGCGGGGCAGGCTGGAAGGGTACGATGTGGAATATGTCGTCGGAATATCCCATCGAAAGAACGTTACCAGGTAAGGTACTCCCAAAGCAGTACCAACGTGTGGAGGAGGGAAAAGAATTTGGAATTTAGAAATTTAGAATGCCCAATTAAATTGCAGAATAGAGGACCGCCTTGCTAAAGGCCAGATAATGCTCATGGATAGAATCTAGGGAGTAGTGTCTTACAAAAGTATGGACTGAAGCCCATGTGGCTGCTTCACAAATGTTATGAATGAAAACACCCCTCTGCAGAGCAGTAGAGGCAGCCACACCCCTAGTAGAATGGGCCCGTAAGCCTACCGGAGGGTCCTTACCAGGCAAGCGGCAACATTCAGAAATTGCCAAGATAATCTATCTAGACAAAGTCTGCTTAGTAAGAGCTTGTCCCAAACGCCTTCCAGCGTTTCCTATAAAGAGCTGATCGTCCACTCTGACCCGGGACATGCGTGAGATGTAGAAACTTAAAGCTCTCCTAGGATCCAACCTATGGATCCTCTCCTCTTCCTTATCAGGATGCGGAGGAGGATAGAAAGCCTGAAGAATGACCTTCTGGCTTAAATGAAATTCCGACAACTTTCGGAAGAAAAGAAGGACGAACACAAAGGACAACCTGTCCTTATGAAACACCGTGAAGTGTGGCTTAACAGAAAATGCCTGCAACTCGCTCACTCTGCGAGCGGAAGTAACCGCAACTAAAAATACATTTTTAAGAGTTAACATTCTCAAAGGACAAGAATCTAAAGGCTCAAAAGGAGCACCCATTAGGAATTTTAGAACCAGGTTCAAATCCCAACCGGGCACCGGGAAAGGTGACGGAGGAAACACATTAGTGAGCCCTTTCAGAAACTGAGAATTAAAAGAATTTTAAAATAAGAACACTACTCAGACGAGCGCTTAAATATAGACAGCGCCGACAGGTAACCTTTAATGGTACCCATTTGCAGGCCCTTGTGGGCTAACGAAAGCAAAAAAGACAGAACCACAGGAATGTCACATGAAAAAGGATCCACATTCTTAACCCTGCACCAGTCGCAGAACTTTCTCCAACGGCAACGGTAGAAGGTCTTCGTTGCAGGCCGTCTGGCCGAAAGCAACACCTCCATCACGCCTTCAGGAAGGTCCCAATCTTTATACCTCAACCTTTCAGAAGCCAAGCGTGAAGGTTGAGAGACTTGACCTCTGGATGGAGAACCTAACCCCCCTCCCGTGAGAGCAGATTGTCTTGGTAGGGAAGACGGCGTGGAGGGCAGATGGACAAGTCGGGAAGGTCCCGGTACCTCGTTCTCTGGACCCATGCCGGAGCAATGAGGATCATTCGGGAACCGAAACTCTATAAACTCCACAGCACTTGCGGAATGACGGGTACTGGAGAAAACGGGTACAGCAGTGGGAAGGACCACTCCACCACAAACGCGTCCCCTAAAGTTCCTCTTGGCAAAAATTCCCGTGAGCAGAACCTTTCGCACTTCCGGTTGACACTGGTGGCGAAGAGATCCACTTGTGGGGTCCCCCAAAGGGCGAAGATCCCCAGGAGAATCTCCTGACCCAGCTGTCATGTCTCGGAGAGGGTGGCGGATTTGGAATCGCTGGCGCTATGGTCCGCCATAGCTAGTTCCATTACGTTCTTCCTCTTGCGGGTGTTATCGGTCTAGTGTTTGCACGCGCCCGGAGGTATTTATTCAGCCGCTTCCCGGTTACGGGCGCGTTGCAACGTTGCCTGGTTACCCACCCGTGTTGCCATCGCTCTCGCTGTGTTTTGTGTTTCCCGTTTCGGACCTCGCGTCCTTTATCACCCTCTCCTCTCTCGTTCTCCTACAGGAGCCCTCTTACCTTCTTTTCCACTCCCTTACTCCTCCTTTACCCGCTCCTTCTCTATCACTATCTCCTTCGTTCCGATTCTTCCCTTCTCTCCCTATTCGCCTCTTAGTCTTTGCCCCTCTCTAGTATCTCCCTCTTTCCCTGCCTCCTTCCTCCTTCTTTCCTTTACCCTTGTCTTCCGCCTTGTACTCATTAGCCAGCCCGTGTACCAGACCCCTGCCTGTCTTTTCGGATTACCTCTGCCGCCTTCATCCTACCGTTGGTTCCACTTCATTTGCTGGTTCACTCAAGCCTGTTCCACGACCACTGCGTGGAAGTCTCTCAAGGGGTGTTTTATGCCGTTGGCTTTTTCCCCTATCTGGACGTTCCCAGAGGTTTAACCCTCCGTCACACCTGTTACGGTGGCACGGTGGCATCCTTCCGTGGACGTCCCTATCTACATAAAAAAAAGGAGAGACCCAAAAGCGATGAGAAAAGGAAAACCAAGAAGAAGGGCAAACGTGAGGAGCTTGGGGAGGGTGGTGAAACGGAATCTTCTTGTGAAGGAGAGGATATTACAGACCCCTGTGACATCAGCTCCCATTCGAAGAGACCGTGCACTGCCTGCTCAGAGCGTCCGCCGTCTCGTTTTTGTCTCCGGCCAGATGAACTGCCGAGATCGAAATTTCCTGCTGAATGGCCCAGAACCAGAGCTGCATCGCCTCTCTGCACAGAGGAAGTGACCCTGCCCCCCCTTTTTGTTGAGGTATTGCATGGCCACTGTGTTGTCCGTCAGAATCAGGACATTCTTCCCTCGCACAGTCGGCAGAAAAGCCTCAGGGCAAGCCAGACGGCCCTCAGCTCCAACAGATTGATATGGAGTCTGGACTCCGACGGAGACCAACGACCGCTTACTGTCAACTCGTTGGCATAAGCTCTCCATCCCGTGAGGGATGCGTCCGTCACGATCGTCACCTCCGGCCAGGGTAGCCAAAACTGAGCCCCCTTCATCAGATTGCCTTCGAAGGCCCACCACAGAAGGTCCTGGGCGACAGAGCGCGGCACCTGAACGGGATCCGACATCCTGCCGGAGGACTGTGACCATTGCATCTTGAGAGCCCACTGCAGAGATCTCACCCGCAACCTGGCCTCTGGCACCAGAAGAATGCAGGATGCCATGAGGCCGAGCAACCTCAAGAACTCGAACGCCAGGAGACTCTGGGCAAGTTCAAACTTGTGCACCATCTACAGAATGTGATGAGCCCTCACCTGGGGAGGGAAACACTGCCCCAGGGATGTGTCGAGCACTGCTCCGATGTACTGGAGCCGCTGGGTTGGCGTCAAGTGGGACTTCTTTAAGTTGAGGGAGAAGCCCAGCCTGTGAAGGGAGTGGCAGGTGACGGACAGATGATACAGGACTTGCTCGGGAGAGCACGCCCTGATCAACCAATCGTCCAGGTAGGGGTAGACATGAATCCCCCCCTTTCCTGAGATACGCTGCCACCACCACAATGAGCTTGGTGAAAACCCTCGGGGCGGAGGAAAATACGAACGGCAGGACCCAAAACTGAAAGTGCGAGTCGCCAACCGCGAACCTCAGGTACTTCTTGTGCTTGGGATTAATCGGCACATGAAAATAAGCGTCCTTGAGGGTCGAGAGACACCAACCAGTCCTGAAATTGAAGAGCCTGGAGGACTTAAGAGAGAGTAACCATCTTGAACTTGTCCTTCCTGAGGAGCTTGATCAAACCAAGCAAGTCCATGATGGGTCTCAATCCCCCGTCTTTTTTCAAAATCAAAAAATAAGGGGCATACCATCCCTTGTTCCTCTCTGCTACAGGCACCAGTTCTATGGCGCCTTTCTCCAGCAGGGATTTGATTTCCTGCACAAGGAGCGGATCGGGACTCTCCAAAGAGAGATTCCCTAGTGGATTGTCGTGAGGCCTCTGCCGAAAAGGAAGACAGTAGCCGTGGGCTATGATCTCCAGACCCACACATCTGAAGTAATGGCACGCCATACTACAAGATGCTGCGCCAGCCTTCCCCCAACCGGCGAACCATGGGACATGGCCTCATGACTGAGCTGAAGCAGCTGCGGCAGTGCCTGATGGCAAAGAGGCAACTGCCCGAGCGGCCTTGGGACCTCGAGTACCTTGTTTTCCACCTCTGGTACTCCTACGTTGGCCTCTTTGACTTGCAGCTCCTCTCAATCTACCAAAGGTACAGCAGTATCGAAAGGAACCCCCCCTCCATTGTTGTCCCCTACGACGAGAAGGCGGAGGTTGGCGAACTGCAGCGCTCAACGACTTTGCCGCAGCCTTTGAGGTCTGCAACCTCTCAAGGCTCTCGTCGCCCTTGCTGCCAAAAAAATGGTCACCATCAAAGGGCATGTTGAGAAGCCGGGCTTGTACATCCGGAGCAAACCCCGACTTCCGCAACCATGCAAACCTGCGCATCACGGAGCTCGCCGCCATGGACCGGCTGACACAGTCTGCCACGTCCAGACCCCACTGAACGGACTCACACATGGCATCCTTGCCATCCTGTACAAGGCAAGAAAGCCATCCCGTTCCTCCCCTTCAGGAATATGTTCAGCTGCCAATGAAACACAATTCCACAGTGTGTGAATGAAACGTGCTAAGGCACACACAGAGTTGGCTGCTTTCAAAGCCATACCACCTGAAGAAAAGACTTTCTTCGCCCAACCGTCAAAACGTTTGTCGTCCCTATCATGAGGGATGGTAGGGTACAGCGCCTGTTTTGCTGTGGCCGTAGCCGCCTGCACCACCAAACTCTCCGGAGTAGGGTGCATGGACAAGTAGCCAGGGTCGCCACTGGCTGGGTGGTACTTTTTCAGCAACGACTTACCCACTGCCGGGAGACTCTCTGCAGCAGTCCAAGCCGCCGCCACCCTTCTTTGCAAGGCCATATGGAATGGCAGTAACGGGTCAGTTGGTGGACCTTGGTCCAAGATATCGGTCAGGTCATCCTGCAGAAAATCTACTGGTGGCGCAGACCACCCCAAATACTCCGTCACCCTCGACATCAGCCGCTTGAAGGAAGAGTCAGCATGCGTACCAGGCTCAGGCCTGCCAAACAACGTCTGGGGAGGTATCAAGACCACTGGCGTCATGCAAAGACTGACAGAGGTCTTCAATCTGGCTATGACCAGACAATATTTCATCAGGAACCTCATCCGGAACCAAACCTTCCTCAGACCCTTCCTCCACCTCAGAAATATAATCCAGAGGCTGGAATAAATCCCTAGAGGAGGTCACAGAAAAAGGTTCAAAGACAGGTCTCACCGACTTCTTCAGGCCCTTCCTCAGGGTTTCCACCGATGCACGGGGTACCTCCGATAAAGCCTCCTCGAGGGCGTCGACAGAATCGGCATTGACATCGAGCGTGGCGCTGATGTCTTCGACACAGGCCTCGAGGGTGGATCCTTGAGCGTGTCCTTCGACGGCCTCGGCGCCGATGGCGTTGATGACTTCCTCAGAGTCGGAGCCTTGAGAGAGTCCCTCGACGGACATGGTGCTGATGTCGTTGACGTCTTCTTCGAAGACCTCACAGGCTCTGACGGTCTCGAGGGCGTCAAGGACCTGGAGCGGGCCTGACTAGAACGATCTACCTTGTCCGATCGGGACCTCGAAGGCGCCCGATCGCGCTGACCACCCGAGCCCGAAGGTGTGCAAGCAGTGGCCCTAGCACGTTCCCTGCCGGCTTCTTTCAAAGGCGCGGACGGAACAGAGACCAGCGACTGAAAAATCTCCATCATCTACATATGAAATGAAGCACATTCCGCAGAAGAGTGCTTGTTGGGACAAGCAACCTGCCGACGGGCGGAGTCCTCGGACGAGGAAGGCGACCGGTGATGGTGCTTCTGCGAGTGCCTCGAAGAGGCAGAGGAATGGCGGGAATCACTCCGGGACCGAGACCCCCCTGGACTTATGCTGACAACGCCTCTCGAATAGTCGGTCGAAAGCCCAGCGGTATTCGACTTTCGGGGCTTGGAAACCCTATCGACAGAAAACTTCTTCTTCCTCTCCCACAAGGCCTTCGATGTTAACGACTGGCAATTGTCACAATCATCCGTGGCGTGGTCCTCACCGAGGCACCAAAGGCAGGCGTTGTGCGGGTCCGTAAGCAACATCTTGGAACCGCAGTCCAGACACTTCTTAAAACCCAGCCGCGGGGTAGAAGACGACGAAGACATGATATCTTCACAAACAAACAAGGTCGAAGAACCGAGGCGCGCCGAGATCGCCGAAGTGAACACGTTCGCAGAAAAAATGGAACTGAGGCTACGGGCGTCGTGCGTCTTACTTATAACATCCAGTGACGTCGGCTCGACGGAGGCCCTCGAGGACAGCGTATCGACGTCACCGACGCAGACCATTTTCTGAAGCAGCACAGCTGTGGTGATTACCAGTCATAGATCTGGAATACATTGGAGGAACCAATCCCCTCAAAACTGTGTTCACTCTACTTAACAATCCAGGGCAAGGGATCCATCCTCTGGAACCAAGGGTTTCCACTTTGGAGAACATTTTTGGAGAATTATTCTTACTTCAGTTGTGAGCACCTTTGCCAGTTTCAAGTTGTAGATATTTTCCTTACACATTTGTCTTGTTTTGTTTGTAGTGTGAGGAAATCAGGATAGGACATTTTGCACACAGCTTAGATAGGACAGCTTTTCAGTTATCGACAACCTGAGATATATTAGTTTTGGTTTTATAGGTAGGGAAACTCCTCTTTAGCATAGGGCCAGAAAGTTATTTTCCCAACCTTTTTTCATTTAATAAATATCTGACAAACATGACAACCTTGTGTCCAACACTCATTTCCAACCCCTCACAGGTCTCAGTGACTGAAGATCTCTTCAGGTTTTCCATAATCACATTTTTCTATTTGTTTGTATTGGAGCTGAATCTTACTTGGCTGTATCTTCTCCTGGGGCTGTTTGATCTCAAACCTGCCACTGAGCCTCTTTCGTGGGGGTCTTCTCTGGTGTCACCTGGCACTAGTTACTGCCTTGTCTGCAACCGTGAGGTAGAACTGGGATTTACCTTCCTTTTCCTCATAACCACAGGTCTCCCTTCTTACTGTGTACGATGTATTCCTATTAACTCACCTTGAAAGGGGCCCATGGGGGTCCCTCGTGATATGGAAACAAGGCAATAACCATACACGAAAAGATGCGCCAGACAAGGTTCAAATTCCCAATGCTAGGGTTTATTGCAAGCAAGAATAGTCCCAATTGGCCAATTCTGGTCTCACGCCCCGCGACGTGAGTTTCCTAGACCTTGAGGGACGCAAGAGAGCGAATTACGTACATCAGTTACATATATACAAAATGCATATCATACAATCAGCTATGTCATGCTTAACACCCTCCTTTATTAAGTTTCTTTGAACTCGGGATGACGATGGACATTTCCGATGGGTATTACACTTTTGATGTCAATTCTAATAACAATGTGCAATTTAGAAAGTGCGGAGGCATCTTTTAGTTGTTGAACAGAACACGGTGGTTCTGTTCTTGGAAGCAAGCTGCACACGGGGGAAAATCCACATTCCATGCTTTGCTATCTGTGAGGTGCTATTCGTGTCCTGGGAGCCGACACGCTCTACGGAGTTTTGCGAAGGGGGGGCCGTAGGAAGAGCATAATTCAAGCCTTTAGCTGTTTTATTCTAACATATTCTACCATCGTACGAGACTGGCTGGCAGCTGTGAAGTGATTAAATGCCCTGCAGATCTCCCTCAAGGCTACAGAGAGGGATCGTGGGCATTCCCTTCTGGGCTACTCATGAGGAGTTTTCAACAAACTCCTCAGTCCCGCGACCTTGTCCTTTCGTATTCAGACAACAATGTTAACAGTTGAGCAGAGTAAGCAGAATTCGCAAGAATTGCAAGCTGCAAAGCAGTTTAAACAAAAGGCAATGAGCAATGGTTAACAAGCAAAATGGTGATTCTTGCTACGTTTAAAATGGCCGCTCGTTGGTCAAGCATGGCAGTCTATATTTCTATAATTCGGTGCATAAGACGGTTGGCCTATGGCCATGAAGCTAAGTCTGTCATTCAAACGAAGGGTATTCACTTTTCCAGATTGACAACCTAAAACTCTTAACGTGACTTTAGAAGTACACACTTGCATCTGGACCTTTTCCCCTCATCCACCTGGGATCCAGTGAGTGTTAGGCCAAAAAATGAAGTTTAACTTGCACCATTGATTTTATCTGTATTTTTTAATTCTGTAATAAGCTCCAGCCTTGGAGAGTGCCCGTTAGCGTATCTGTTTTGCTCTAGGAATGTGCCACACTGGGGTAATTAGTCTAAATGTGTCCTAACTTTTGCATTTAAGCATATGGGTGCGAAATGTATTGACAACTTACTGTTTGCATACATATACCGTGCATTTGCACATTTATAATATGTGGTATGTCTGACTAAGTACTGATTTGTACTAACTGAATTAAGGTGTTCATGTTTCAGTATACCAGTGTGCTGTGGGTTCTTTAGTTAACTGTGTGGACTAATTCTACCTCATGGACTAAGCCTGACTGCTCTGTCATACTACCTACTGTAGAGAGGTTTAATTGAACTTTTAGGTTGTGGGCATTGCCCCACCTCCTAATTATATGGTTTAACAGCCCTAATGGAAGAGAAACCAATCAAGTAAAAACAGTACAAACAAAAATTGCTATAAAAAAGCCTTGCTCCCCCTTAGTGAAATTCCAAGAACGCCCACGCTCAAACCTAGCCTAACACCCTTCAAATGCTCTAAAGTTTCCACACATGAAACTGAAAAAATCATTGCCTCACTAAAACCATCCAATTGCAAAGGCAATTACTGCCCAGACAAGATAATCAAGGATGCCGCTAGAGACCTTGCCCCCTTCGTCACTAAACTCATCAATGCCTCCTTCTCATCTAGTACCGTCCCAAGTAGCTTAAAAGAGTCCTGGGTTCTCCCCCTGCTTAAAAAACAAACCTTAGACCACTCCATCCCCACCAACTATAGGCCCATCACTACTGTCCCTTTCCTCCTGAAGATAATTGACAGAGTACCCTATCTCCAAATCCAAAAATACCTAGAGACCAACCAACTCCTCGGCACTCGTCAATCGGGCTTCAGACCGCAACACGGCACTGAGACCGCCCTTATAGATCTCAAAGCCCAAATTGACGAGCTCAACGATAAAGGAAACACAGCTATGCTGCTACTCCTTGATCTGTCGGCGGCTTTTGACCTAGTGGACCACGCAGTACTCTGCAAACACCTAGCGTCAGCCACCCACTTCTCAAGTGAAGCTATAGCCTGGATCCAATCCTTTCTCGACAACAGAAGCATGCAAGTCTTCTCCACCTTAGACTCTGCAGACCCTATCCAGATAACATTTGGAGTCCCACAGGGCTCTTGTGTTTCGCCAACAATGTATAATATCTTAACTAAACCTCTATTCGACAAATTGGACAGACTGGGTGTCACCTACACAAATTATGCAGACGACACCCAGATCCTCATCCCCCTTTCGGGCAGCTTCACTAAGGATACAGCTTTAGTAAACAAAATGTACACCCTCATTCAGGCATGGATGGCAACCCATGGCCTCTGCCTGAATGATGAAAAAACAGAGATCCTCATTCTAGGCTCACCCAACAACCTAAAAAAACTTGATTCCAACTACAGCTCCTTCAATATCGATGGCAATATAATCCCATCGCCAAAGAGGTGAAAACCCTCGGTTTCTATTTGGACTCCACTTTGTCCCTAAGGAAACAAGTGAACTACCTGGCCTCATCCACAGCCTATACCGATAAACTTATTAAAGCATGCAGACCCTTCCTCTCACCAGCTAGCTGCATTATCGTAGCCAATGCACTAATCCTCTCAAAACTGGATTACTGCAATGCACTTTATGCAGGCACAAATAAATACATCATCAATAAACTTCAAACCCTACAAAACAACGCGCTCAGAACGGCCCTGAACCTCCCAGCTAGAGAGCACATCTCGAATGTGCTGAGAAAATAGAACTGGCTAACAATTAGCGATAGGATCACCTTCAAAATTGTCACGCTAACATTCAAATGTCTGAACAATGCAGCCATCCCCCCCATACCTTAGGGATAGAATAATAAGAAAAACCACTGCACGACCAACCAGAACAGCCAACTCTTTCTGCCTCCAAACCCCTAGATTCCGACTAAAAAAACAGGAGGTAATCACTTCCCTGTGGAAGCAGCCCAGTACTGGAACGCCCTACCAGTTGAACTAAGAAGGGACCAGCCCTACAACAGCTTCAGGCACCATACCCGCACCCTGCTGCGACGCAATGACCTCTGAAACCGGTGACCCTGAGCATTGTGACCTGATGACACACATACCCCTCCACTCTTACATGTGAAATGTACATAATGTATTTACTGTATATAATTTGTTACCTTTCCACCCTTACATGTAAAGAATGTACATAATGTAATTACTGCATACAATTTATGTTACCAACAACCTGTAATATGCAACCTGTAACCAAGTTCTAAGCATTCTTGTTATTCTGTGCGCCCAGGTACCAAAGGGTTTTCGGGCGCCCTATAAATAAACAAACAAACCCAACATTATTCCAGAAAGGAAAGCCCTCTACCCATTTTCCTCCATTTGTACTGCTGATGGTAAGGTGGTGCCTTCATGTTTCCAGGTGACCCCCTCCCCCCCCCCCGTGGGAGCAGTTCGACCCATGTACATATGATAATCCCTGGCACGGACTCCTTATCTCTAGAGGGACAATCTCTAAAAAGAGAGCTAGTACATTTATTTCACAAAACTAGTCAGTTACAATTGAAAATACAGTCCCTTCAATGAAGGGAAGACAGCAAAAACGCAAAGCGCTGCACAACAAGATGGGAATGACAGAAGACCCTTTCCCTGTATTCTATTGAAAGGCAGAAAAAACAGGAACTCCTAAGAGATGGTTAGCAAAGCATGGGTGCAACCTTTTGGAGAAACTTTGTCCTGCCTTGCCTTCAGTGCAGGCATTTCCACCTACTTAGGAATGAGGGAGAAACAGATCAAAGAGTAACCTTTGTAGTGTTCTAGGTTAGAACTTTAACAAAGACCAAACAGAAAGGACCTCAATGCCAGGTAAACAGCCCTTATTTCTAGAAAATGTATGTGGAGAGACTTTTCTCCAGCTGCCCATCAGAACTTTGTTTCTACAACTCTGCAATGTGCTATCCATCCTGACAAGAAAACATCCGTGACATCTGACCTGAAGTGCTGGAGCTGCAAAGAGATGTGTTCTTATTGACCACAAAGGTTGGACCTCTACCTGCCAAAAGGAATATGAACGATGCAGCATTATAGGCCCTAGTGATATGGCAAAAGTCACAAATCGGAATATCATCTTTGTCACTTGACCCAGTGTGGTCACTGCAGCCAGCTTTCTAGGGATTAAGGGCCAGGGCAACTAGATGGTGACGAGAATGTCCCCTTTCAAATGGTACATAAGCCCCTTCTTCACTGATATTCCGTCTATTTCAGAAGAGCCCATTATCTTGCCATTATATTAAGCCTGCAAACAACTCGCAGGTCTTGGGCCACGGAATGACCCCTTTATGTTATGTGAGAGTCAGAGCATGGAGCTCTGAGGGTTAAAGAGACAAAAGGCAGAGTCGCCGAAATAAATTGCACTTCACTGGAGATAGTACCATGAATAAGACCACGAACGTAGACAAGCTGCCAGAGCTCTGCCAAAAATAGCAAACCCTTTCAGTATATAATGAATAGGGACTGCTGCAGAAAATCAGAGGCTGCTGCACAGAGAGCACAGCAGCAAAGTCTTCTGTCCATAGGCTAGCGAAATAGAATTTCAAAGCCATGGCCTTACCCGCAAACAAGCAGTGAAAAAGATGGCAGCAGAGCCAGACAATAATTCCCTGGGGGTATAGCTGGAAACCATTTAAAGGCAGGAGAGCTACATCACAGGTAACAATGAACCATCATGGAGATTACAATAAGGCAGGAACCCAGCATGAACCTGTTCCAACGACACTTTAACTTTGCATCTCCTCCTACTATTTGGGACATATCAAGGATGGTACTCTTGTTTTGGTTTTTAAAAAGAAACAGTCCCTATAGGCGTTAATCTGCTCCTCATCCTATGAGAAAAGAAAACTAGAATCAATTAAACCTCTGTGTCACATGGCCCTTGTCAATCCAATCCACCACACAGTATTAGTATCCGTCTTTACTCCTTCTAGCGGAGTGTCCACGTCGTTTCCAAAGGTTTGCTCTACATTGAAGGTGAAGTTTAGTATCTTGGCTTGTACATTTGTACATTGAGTTTAAAATCCATACTCGTTAACCAGTGCTTCCGTCTCAGCATTCATCATATTGCTAAAAGCTGTACCTGCAACAAGCGGGTAAGCCTGCCCTCCTGTAAAACATTCATGGCACCTTTCTTTTTTTTTCCACAGGTAAAAAGGGTATCAGATTGCCCATACTCTCCCACTGATGATCATATTGCATCTGCATGACCACAGCTTAAGATGCCTGATGGTTAAGGGATGTGTTACACTGTGACACAACAGCCAATGCAGTATCTGACGACAAGAGGACTCTGACACAATGGTGCATCTTCCCTAGCCTTCAATTTCATTCCATGCGGAGGGGAGCAGGCAGCATTGAACTGAGTGTCTAGAGGATCCAGAGACATGCCTTCAAAACATTTGAAACAATCTGTGTAAAAAAATGAAGCTTCTTCTTTCTCTTGATCCATGGTAAACCAACACACCAATTCCTCAATTTCTCTGAATATGAAGGCCAAATGCAGTAGTCACCCATTCTATTGAGGAATTTAATAAACAGAATCCTCAACGAGGAACCCTCTGTGCTGTTTAGAAAAGATACATCCTTGGGCGCAGTATAAACACCAAAGGTGCTTGTGGTGCTCTGCTGGAAGTACCCGCACAGCTATGTGAGCTTTGTAATGGCCCAATCTCACTGGATGCATAATATATCTTACATTATAATGGGATAGACATTTTCTACCTCTTCCTTAAAGGGTGAAATCTCCCCTTCCATCAAGTCGAAGACAGAATCCATATGACGGGGGAGCGGCGGGTGTGTTGGTGTAGGTGTTGGCTAATGGAATCTTTTCTAGCATCATACTCTCCAAAGAAAAGAACAGAGGTACTATGTTACTCAAGTAGGTAGATAAAGGAACATACGTTGCAGGACGTATCACATGTTTTACAGACTTCCTTTTTAAAGTGGTTACTTTGGTTGTGCACGTTTTTAGGACCAGAATTAGACCCGCAGAATTAGACCCGTTGTTTAGTGGGTATGTGTATGTGGAGGGGGCATTGAAGAGAATGCAGCTAGATTTTATTTAAAAAAAGTCCCACTACATAATTTATTTTTTAACTTTTGCTATTAACTGACGGTAGTCTCTGATATTGATATTTTATTTCTATCGCGCTCATACACAGGTGTTTCAGAGCGCGACAAGGCAAGGGAGGGGAAGAGGGAAGAACAAAACAACGATCTTACTACGCCCAGTGACATTGAGAACGTGCAAGTGCATGGGAGAGGGGGAAGGGAAAAGTGCATGAAAGGTGGGAGAAGTGGAAAGTGCAGAGAAAAGGAGAAACAGATTAATAATAAATAAATAATAGAAAGACAACAAACAGTGGCAGTGCAGCCAGCAATTGGCAAGTGCTGGGTTTAAGGCAACAGACAGGGTAGGTCTGATAAGTGCAATAAAAAAAAGGGGGGGTGTATGGCTACAGATACAGACCCCAGTACAAGGGGTGGCCCGGAGGCAGTGCAGGAGGGTGGCAGGGTGAGCAGGTACCTGGGCCCGGAGAACAGAGGGTGGCCAATTGCACGATGCCAAGAAAACAGATCAGCAGGAGAGAGGGGGAGCCAAGGCAGAAGCAAAGAGGCAGGTCCTGAGGTGCTTCTGGCACCGGAGATGGTTCTCCTCAAGTGTTAGAGTGGCAGGGAGGCTGTTCCAGAAGGAGGCCCCAGCCGAAGACAGATCTGCCCTCAGCTGGTTTCTTTGAAAAACTATTGACCCTGAGGGAGCTAGAGGAGCGAAGAGCTTGAGAGGGGAGGTTATTTGCGGAGGGATGGCTGAAGGTATTTTGGACCCAGGCCCCAGAAAGCCCTCTGGACAATACAGAGGGTTTTGAATATAATCTTTGCATCCACCGGGAGCCAATGGAGAGATTTCAGAGCTGGAGAGATATGGTCCCAGGGCTTGAGGCCAAGGACAAGTCTTGCAGTCCTGTTCTGGATTAGTTGCAGAGGGCAGAGAGTAGAGGCAGGTAGATTTAGAAAGAGGCTGTTACAATAGTCCAACCTAGAGAGAACCGGAGCTTGGGAGACCATGAGCTTCTGGGGGAAGGAGAGGAAAGGCAGAGTACCTCTGAGGAGGTGCAGTAGGAAGTTTGACTTTTTAAGAGACATCAGAGATGTGGATTGAGAAGGAAAGTGTGGAGTCAAAGATGACCTTGAGGTTCTTAGCCTCGCAGGTCGGGGTAGGAGGGGGGCCAAGGTAGACCAGCCAGAGATTGAGGGGAAAGGATGGTGAAGGTGTGCCGATGAGGAGGATCTCTGTCTTGCTGGCATTCAGACAAAGATCATTGGCGGCACACCAATCTTGAATGGCAGTTAGGCAATCAGAGATGAGAGAGGGAGAGGAGGTGGCCGAGGGCAGCCTGAAAATGAGTTGTCAGCGTAGCACTGGAAATTTGAGCAGAAAATGGCAATGCAGTGGGCGAGAGTTGCCAGGTATTGATTGAAAAGCCAGGGCGAGAGGTTAAACGCCTGGGGAACACCACAGGTAGAGAGGAAGATAGATGATAAGAAGGACCCAAGTTGGACCCGAGAGGGTCGATCAGAGAGGAAAGAGGTCAGCCAGGCCCAGAGCCTGATCAGTGATACCCAGGTTATCACGGTAACGGTTGAGCAGGACGTTATGGTTGACCGTGATGAAGGCAGAAGAGCGATCGAGGAGGATGAGGAGAGAAGGAATGTTAGACTCAAGGTTGGAGAGCAGATCTTCACGAATGTTCAGGAGAGCAGTTTCCGTGCTTCTGGCAGCTGAGGCCAGACTGGTGGTCGCCAACAGAATTGGAATGAAGGTTAAGCTGAGAGATGGCCAACTTTTCCAGGAGTATGCCCAGAAAGGGAGTAATGGCATTTGGGTGATAGTTAGCCGGACAAGAAGGATCAGCTGTGGGTTTCTTGAGAAGAGGATGTACAAGGGAGTGCTTCAGAGGGATGGGGAAGGATCCTGAGGCAAATGAGTGGTTGCAAAAATCAGCAAGGGTTGGAGCGAGGGTGTCAATGTGGTCCTTGATGGTTTTAGAGGAACAGGGATGAACCTGTTTTGACAAGGCTTTCATAGATTGGACTTGTCTAGCGACCTCACCAGGGGAGAAAAGAGGAAAGGACGAGAAGGAGGGGGGGGGGGTGCTGAAGGAGGGACAGCAAGCACAGACGGAGAGGGTGGACAGGATGTCCTGGGTTTTTGAGATAATGTGAGAGGCAAGGGCATTGCAAAGAGCCTGTGAGGCAACAGGAGGGGTAGAGACTTCAGCAGGGTTGGCCAGGTCCTTGCAGATTTTAAAGAGTTTGGCCGAGTTGTTAGATGCCGCAGAGACACAAGCTTGAATGTGGACTCTCTTCTTGGTAAGGACAGAGAGTCGGTATTGCCCTTGGAGCAGGCGACAGGCCAGTTTGTCAGAGGATGAACAAGAAGCCCTCCATTTCCTCTCAGCCGCCCTACACTTACGTTTAAGTGTAGCTAGGTCGGACTATTACCAGGAATGGCACTTTGCTTTGGACTTCAAACGGATCCTCATGACAGGGGCAAGAGCATCAAGAGTATCAGAAATATTGAAGAGTAGAGCAGAGACAGGGCTGTGTCAGGATGCGAGACAGCAAGAGGTGGAGGGGGTGGGGGGAGAGAAGGTGGCGGCGAAAGCCTCAATTGACTCACGCTTCATGGACCGGATGTCCGAGAAGGTAGGTCGCAGTGTTGGGGTAGGCTTGGTTTGGGGGGAAGAGAGGGAGAGATGAGAGGAGGGAGTGATAGCTCCAGGAGAGAGGAGCGGGCAGAGGGATGGAGAGGGGGAAGTCAGAGGAGATCAAGACATCAAGTGTGTGCCCTGCAGAGTGAGTTGGGCCAGAGGGGAGGATGGACAGTGAGAGGGAGTCGCAGAGGTCACAGAAGAGTACAGAGGAGGAGCAAGGAGAGTCTAAATGGATATTGAGGTCACCGAGGAGGAGGAGTTGAGTGGTAAAGGCCAGAAGGGAGGAGGAGAGGTCCACCCACTCAGAGAGAAATGAGGTGATTTGACCAGGAGGCCAGTAGATGGTAGCCACAGTAAGAGAATGGGTAGGAGAGCGAGAGAGCCTACAGACAAGGCATTCAAAAGAGGAGTAGGTCTGAGTGGGAATGATAGAGGCAAGAATCCACTCAGGAAAGATCAGGGCTACCCCCAGACCCCAGCGGACCGGGAGGATATGGGTGCGGAGAGGATCTTGTAGCCATCAGGGAGGAGAGTGTCAAAGCTTGTGACAGAGCTGGCCGTGAAAATGTCTCAGTAAGACCAAGGACATCAAGGTCTAGTTCTTCAAGGATGTGGCAGATGTCAGAGGAGTGTGACAGCAGATCGAGAGTTGAGAGTGGCAATATGAAGAAGGTTGCCAGCCTTAAAGACCTTCCGGGGAGGGGTACAGATCAGAGGAAAGCCCTGAGAAGGATAAATAGCACTAGGATGGACAGATGAGGAAATGAGAGAGGGCAAGGTAGCAAAGGGGGGAGAGGAGGGGACAGCAGGAGATGAGAGTAAATTGATGAGGCGAGGGAAGCGCCTATCAAAGGAGGAGGAGATTGGCCCGAGGGCCTTGGACCATGACAGTGCCATTAAGGTAGACATTAATGATGACTTTAGAGTCGTCGAAGGAAGCCATGAGAACTTCCCAGCGAGTGCCACCATTAATGGGAGACGAGGAGATAGGACCGAGCACAGAGATCATATGAAGAGTCGATAGATCTGGCGAAGGAACGACAAAGAGGATGTCAGTGAGGGTCTGTCTGGAGGAAGTATTGGAGTAGGTGTCGGCGATGGGAAGACCAGGGCTAGAGGCCAAGATATCCTTTTTTTAACTTCTTCCTACCAGACTTAGTGAGAAGGGAAGGATAGTCAATGGAGAAGCAGTTGGAAAAGATAGGAGAAACAGAAAGCGACATGTGGATTGAAGCGAGGAGAGGATGGAGAAACTGGGGATCTAAGGCAGCTAGGTGTGGGACAAAAGAGTGGTGAGTTCACTGGGCTGGCCAGTTACAGAGAAGCCACAGTATACAGCAAAATACTGAGAATTTAGCAAAAACATCAAGATTTGACTTTCTAGCAAAAACAGCAAGATTTGACTTACTTTCAAAAAGCAAAGACAGCAAGATTTGACTTTCTAGCAAAAAGCAAAAACAGCAAGGTTTGACTTTTTAGCAAAAAGCAAAGACAGCAAGATTTGATTTTCCAATCAAGGATTCAGATGTTAGCAAAGGGTTTTAAGAAGCACTCTGCATCAGGATGACAACATGGGAGTAACAAGCAGAAAGAACAGCGATCGTCAAAGGTGGTAGGAGTGAGTCCAGAAGGAGGGATCTAACCCATAGTTCTGGAGGGGACAATGTCAAGGCAGTCCGGATTTCTTAGATGAGTGAGGTGACAGCCTCATTGTGGTTAAGGAGCAGGGAGGCCCCACGATTAGCATTGCGGGAGCAGACAGGGGCCTTAGAAGTGGCCCTTTGCTGAGAGGGCAGCTAAAGCCTGCCGGTTCCTGGTTGGATGGAAGAATAGCAACCAATGGGAGTGCTGCACTGGGAGAGGTAGTTCAGCCAGCCTGCTTACACAACAAAGAAAACCATTGCGGCCATCTTGGAAGGGACAAAAATCTGTCAAATAAGCAGGCAATAGTGGGAAAACTTGTGCCTTCTAAATAGCAAGGCAGCTTCAGGTATTAAAAAGCGCAAAAAAACGGCAGCATAATGAAAATGCCCAATAAAGCAGTGTTTCTCTAACAATTTTAAGCATATTCTGTTTTTCTTCTTTTTTTTGTAAGCAGGTTCTTTTAGAAAATCTACAGGGGAGTTTTCCAGTATGCAAAATAGTAGCTTCAACAAGTTTAAAGCTGTTAGAGGAGTTTTTGCTGTGAATTTAGTACAATTTGTGGAGAATACAGTGGTTGGGGTAGTTGTATTAAGACATCAACATGTGCAGCATCAGTACGTATTGTCACGATGCCTGCCCCAGACATCCCGAACAGATCCATCTGTCCAGGGAGTAGGCACCCAGGAATTCCCAAAACCCTGTCTAGGGGCTATATGGATTCGTAGGTGCCAGGATCATATTGCCAACTTTAAACTGTGCAGGTCATCCTGCAAAGTACTCGCGTACAGGCCATCATGAGGCCATGAAGGGACTACTTTCCTTTAGGAACTATTTTACTACTTGGGTGTGGTACTGTAACTCTTTACCTGGGAGCTACTTTTTTGATGCTATTTAAGCCACGCCCGAAGAGCAGCACACGCTTCGCGTTATTCTGTATCTCAGCGGCGTAACGCTCACCGTGTCTGCAGTCCAGTATCCAGTCTACAGCTACACCCGTCTTGTGTCCGGAGCCGATCCTAGAGAAAAGGAAAGAAGAAGAGAAGGTTAGAACAGGAAGATTCCCATTTGCATTCATCTTCTCCTGGAGCAGCCGCACCTGTAAGAAAGGGGAAAAACATTTAAATAAACCGCATTGCATTGCCAGCAGCAGCGCCGCGCCATACTCACCCATCTTTAGAGCATCTTCACGACCCAGCGCAGTGCCCGTTGAACCGCCGCTCGAAACATCAGCATCTGAAAAAACAAGAACAAACAAAAGGTGAGCGGGGTTCCGCCAAAGACATTCACTTACTTACCGCAAGATACTTACTTGAAAATTTACGCTTGAGGCAGCGCTGGTCACTATTCTACGCTCGACATTTTCGGAAAGGCGCCGCACCTGCAACGAAGATAGAGAAATATTGGTTAATCCCACTTGGAACAATATTACTTGCTAGACAGTGCTTGGTGCAAACTGACTCTTAACAAGGCGCTACCTTCATCCATCGAGACAAACTCACTCCTTGGACCAGGCTACATGGAGAAAGGTATGAAAGGAGCTAGAGTGAATTAACAGACATTTGAACTCTAAGAACTATACATTTGGTTTACACACAACTTACCTCGGAGTCATTATTTGTCTGGAACTCTGCCAAATACCTTCGGATCAGTGAATTAACAAATTCTACGCGCCCCTGCACTCCAAACGCAGGATGGAGAGTTCATCCTTCCTAACTATAAGGAAAATCCTCTTGCGGGCCAGACAGACGAAACTGAGTGGGCATCGTGTTTGGATGATGCCCTTCAAAGAGGTTCTCGTGGGGATGTCATGGATGGTGATGTGAACAGTATTCACCAAAGACGTCATGGATGATGGAGCAGTAGACCTGGTTTTCGATTTTCGGTTATGAACTATTGGTGTGATCAACATAGGTTAAAAATTAAACAAGCTTTAGTCCTTCATGGGTTTTGTTGTTGGCGGTGGATTAATTTGTTTATTTATGGACAAGGCAGTATACAAGTCTCATTTAACAGAAATGTGGCTGAAACATCCATCACTATTTTCGTATACTTCTTTTCTGACCATTTTAGAAGTGCTACTGAGGCGAGTGTCAAGGATGCTAGGATTACAGGACCAGGAAAGGAGAGCTTTGTGTAAGTAGAATAAACTCATTTTTGAAGAGCAATTTTTCACAATAGGAGACGAACTAGTTACTTACCAAAGGTAACACTCTTTCGACTGGATGTTCCTCCCACATATTCCTCATCACAGATATTCGTATTGTCAGCTTTGCTGCTTTGGAAAAAGAAATTCCACACCAGTGGACGCTGTGCTCGATGTTGAGGTGTCGATGTCCCTCGAGGGCTGCCGTAGAGCGTCAACGTCATCCGTAGTATAAATAGCTTGAGCCGCGTCTATTGGCTTCAGTTCTGTTCGATATCCTCAACTGAGGAGTTGGTAAGGCGTACTCTTACACTGTACGCTCTCAAGGAACATTGAGTGTAAAAAAATGTAAACTGTACGGCAGGGTAGGTTGGGAGGGTCGATGAGGAATACCTGGAAGGAACATCCAGTCGAAAGAACTTTACAGTTGGTAAGTAACTTGTTCTTCGAATGGATTGGGTCCTCCCACGTATTCCTCATCTTAGATAGACTCCCAAAGCAGTGAAAATTTGGAGGCGGGAGTACTAATTTATTCTACTCATGGACGGTATGTACAACGGCCTTAGCAAAAAAACCTCCTCTGCATGAGGTGGAATCTAAACAATAGTGTTTCACAAAAGTGTGCATTGACGACCAGGTGGCGGCTGCACAAATATCTTGCACCGGGACACCCCTCTGAAGAGCTGACGACGTCGCTATGCCCCTAGTAGAATGAGCCCTTAGCCCATCTGGAGGTTCTTTACCTGCCAGCCTGTAACACACTCCAATTGCTACAATTATCCATCTGGATAAGGTCTGTTTTGTTACTGCCAGGCCCAATTTGTGGCAGGTATATCCAATGAAAAGTTGGTCACTTTGTCAACATTTTATCAGTCTAGAAATCTAAAAGCAGACAGCCCTTTTTGGGTCCAGCCTGTGGAGCCTTTCCTTCCTCCTTACTTGCATGAGAGGGAGGATAGAAGGATGGAAAGTATGTTTTCTAAAGGTTTTCTTGTTTTAAAACAATAAACAAATACATTTTAAAAAGATGGCAATGATCTTCTCAGACAAGTGAAAGTCAGATAAAGAAGTCATGGTAGAAATTAAGGTTTGACTCTAAGTATAACTTTGTCTTTATGGAAGATGGTGTGAGGAGGCTTCCAAGAGAGCCTGTAACTCACCCTGCGGGCTGATGTAATACCCACTAGTAGGATTGTCTTTAAAGCGAGAAGCCCTACCGGACAAGAATGCAAAGGCTCGAAAGGAATGCATGTAGGGAATTTTAATACTAAATTTAGATGCCAAACAGGGACTTAAAATGGGACTGAAGGGTACAAGTTAGCGAGACCCATTAAAAACTGTACAACCGATGGATTTTGAAGACACCTCTTGAAAGCGCAGCTAGGTATCCCTTTTATTGTACCAATCTGGAGCCCCAGATTGGCCAAATGTAATAAGAAAGAAATACCATGGGTGTACCACATAGGAATGGATCCACATTCTCCTCCTTGCACTAGTTACTGAACTTGTTCCAATGACACCGGTACAAGGACTTTGTTGCTGGCCTTCTGGCCGAAAGCAAAATCTCCATTACGTTGTCCGGGAGGTCCCAATCCTTATATCTCAGCCTCTCAGAAACCATGCCTGAAGGCTGAGTGTCTTAACTTCTGGATGGAGAACCCGACCTTCCTCTTGCAAGAGAAGATCCTCTCTTTATGGCAGACGTATTGGAGGGAAGATGGACATGTCCAGAAGGTCCGGGTACCACGTCCTCCTGGCCCAATACGGGGCAATTAGGATCATGGTTTTCCTGAACTTTCTCAACCTCCTGATTACGTGAGGAATCACGGGACTGGAGGAAACGCGTACAGGAGTGGAAATTCCCAGTCCACTACGAACTCGTCCCCTAGAGCTCCTCATGGAGGAAATTACCTTGAGCAGTACAGTTCGCACTTCCTGTTGACACTTGTGGGGTTCCCCAAAGGGTGAAGATCTCTTGAAGGACTTCCTGAGCTAGTTCCCACTCTTGGGATACTGTAGTCTACCTGCTCAGAGAGTCTGCCGCCGTGCTTTCCTCTCCGGCTAGGTGAACTGCCGAACAAGAGTTTCCTTCTTGTATTGCCCAGAACCAGAGCTGCATTGCCTCTCTGCACAGTGGTAGTGACCCTACGCCTCCTCTCTTGTTGAGGTAGTACATAGCCACTGTGTCGGTCATCATCAGAACATTATTTCCCCATACAGAGGGCAGAAAGGCCTTCAGCGCTAGTCTGATTGCCCTCAGCTCCAAAAGGTATATGAGTAGTTTGGACTCCGATGGAGACCAACGACCTATCAGGACCCAGCGCCGAAATCCTGCAGGAGCAGACGAATAGCCCACCAGATCCCCCAAACTGGTTCACCCAGCAGTTAATAGAAACAACTACTGAAGTGACCAATCAGGGGGAAAAGGGGAAGTGGAGAAAATAATAAAGGATCAGGATTCCTCTGGTTCCCTCTGACCTCTGGGTGTCTAAGAACTCTGGAAAACCTGTAAATAATATATTTCTGATTAAACTTCTATTAACACACTTAAATCTGTAATTGATTATATTCTTTCCAGAAGAAAACCACTCATTACACGACTGCCTCTGTTTATTGCCTAGAGGCAACTGAAACAATTGAAAATATTCCTGTTGAACTTTACTCTGTAATCTGCCCTTAAATGCTGCAACTCTGTGGCTGATGTAAACTTTGACATTTGTAGGTTAGTCACTGAAAAATGTTATTATCTTTAAAAACTGTCTCTGGTTCTGTTAAATTACAAGCCTTCTCTTTTGCACCACTGAATAGAATTCCTTCAAAAGACTCTTGATCATTAAATTTCTTTTCACTTCTTTTAAAACATTCCTCAGACAGTTTACTCTGTGCACTTAAGCCTCTCCTTGTTCAGGAATTGAATTTATTAATGTCCTTATGCTAATTGAAACCTTTATTTGGCTCACTGCAAGTGACTTCCGTTTCTCTTAACGTATGGCTGAACTACAACATTTTGCTACTTCAGTAGTCCTTTGGTATTGAAGGTGTGCTTACCGATCAGCTGTTAACACGCCGCACCCGAATTGCTTCAGACTGACTTTAATGTTCGCGCGCACGCATGTTTGACTTACATCTTACACGCCGCGCAGGATCAGATTGTAGCTTTCTTCACCCCTCTCGAAAAACCGTGCATCCAATTGCTGGGAGCCGCCTCAGCTGATCGAGTTTACTCTGCGCAACTATGCTGAGGAAACGAAACGCTCGACACGACTTCCTTTGCTTCCTCAGTCATGTAGACTCATGCTTATGGGTCCTTTCCTCAAATGCTGCTCGTTCCTCGCCGCGCATGAAACTGTATATATACAAACTTCATAACACACACGCGCAAGCCAGATAACTACTGGTTCTTTTTCAATGTCAACGTCCGGAATAGTTAAACGATTCTTTCTAAAACTTTTATAACTTTTACTTGGCATAACAATTTGAAGAGCAATGCTGGGTAATCCTTAAGACTTTTCTTCAGCAACATATTTACATTTTAATTCACCAACATGCAGCTTTCATTTACTAAATTACTTTAAGATACACTTTTTCACATCAGTCACTTATCTGAATGAGTTCCTGGCACTCTAAGATGAATTTCTCTTTGCTGTATTGTTTCTTGTCTCTGGTTTCACCGTTTTCTCTGGAGCTCTTGAGCGCTGTGACCATTTTCTAAAAGATCTTGAATGAAAGGCAGTTTTTGAACGTCTCCTGGGTTCCAAACTGCATCACAATAGTCTTTAGCCAATTATTGCTGAGCAGGAAGTTCACCATCTTGGACTGGGAGAATGGCAGCTGGCTAATATGATGGTTAAGGAAAAATTTAACACAACTTGAACACAACCTGAGCACTACCTAAAACTCCACTTCTAATGCCTCCTGACACGATCACTGATTGTCAGATAGTTGGTGTGAGCTCCCCACTCTGTGAGTGAGGCGTCTGTCACTAATGTTATCTCCGGCCACGGTTGCCAAAAATATTCTCCCTTGAGAATATTATCCTCTTAAGTTCACCATAGAACATCTTGAGCCACTCTGGCCGGAACTTGCAAAAGATCTGACATATTCCCCGAAAATTGGGACCATCGAGTCCTGAGGGCCCATTAAAGGGATCTCATTCTCAACCTTGCGTCTGGCACCAGAAAAATGCAGGATGCCATGAGGCCAAGCAACCTCAGAAAATCTAAGGCCGGCAGATGTTGGGAATTCTGGAACTGTCATGGTCATGAAGTCAGGGGCACAGGCATGCAGGCGTTGCATGCACAGGAGACCTGGGTGGACACTGTCTTGGTGTCTTTGGCACCAGGCTCATGAACAAAAGTAAACAAGAACATCAATTTAACACCAAAAGGCTTTTATTATGGACATAGCACTTCGGATGCATTAACCTTGAACATTCCATCCATTAGGCAGGATGCATTAACCTTGACCATTCCATCCATTAAGCAGTCCCAAGTCTATTCTTGGATATGGCTGCTAATGGATTGCCTTCGTACATGTTCACTCTCTAGGAGTGGCAGGGTGTGGCTGGTAAGCCGGCCCTAATGGGCATGCCCACGATCTCAGCTATATAAGCTTCCCCGATCCTCAAGACAGACGCTTTGCGTTATTCTGCACTTGCAAGCAGCGTAACGCTTACCGTCGCCTGAGGTCAGACTTAGCTTTGAAGATCCTGCTTCCTGGACATACTGCTTCCTGCCAGCATACTTACCAACTGGGGGAAGCTGATCTTACCTGTACATCTCTTCGGCGAACCAAGTATTCATCTTTACACTTTCCGGAACGCCAAAATCTTCATCTTGGCACCGCAGCACGACACGCTCCATCGTCGACAGCAGCGCCTGCAAGGAAAAACAGAAGACAAGGTTAGACATCGAAAAACAGTCAGTCTAAGGTTGCGCTTCGCCATACTTCGCGCTTTCCTTAAACTATCACTTACCTGCTGTTGAACATTGCAGTAGCATCCATCTTCCATCCGGCCGCGTCTCGCGTCTCACAGCTGCATTGAGGCCGCATTTCCATCTAAGGGAAGAAAACAGAAGAGAGACATTATTGCGGGCAGAAATAGGAGCAACATATAAAGACATTAAACAGAACGAACAGCATCACAAGAGCTCAAGAAAGACTTACCAATCATAAGGAGAAGCATAGTCGCAGCTGGACTGGAAAAATCAGGGATCAGTGAAGGAACTGGATCCCATTCGACGCGCCCCTGCCAGAAGTGGCAGGACAGAGAGCTTATCTTCCATAATTCACAGGTGAGCTTTTTGGGCCGGCGTATGCTCACAGAAACCGTACTTTGGGGTGAAGGGTTCAAGAGGTACAACAATCACAGATTGGCACACTCACACACTCTTATCTCCATGTAGGAGCAGTATCACCACGTACCACCGCTCACAGCTTTTCTACTGAGAGGCCTGAAGGGGGTGATTCAAGTTCAGGGAAGGCTGCAACCGTGCCCCAACGACTCTGCAGAGGTCAGGTGAGCGTAACAGGAACTTTGTTACCATCTGCAGAATGTGATGAGCTCTCACCTCGGGAGGCAATTCTTTCCCCGAGGAAGTATCAAGTACTGCTCCGATGAATTGGAGTCTTTGGAATGGTATCATATTTGACTTCTTGTAATTGAGGGAGAAGCCCAGTATGTGTAAGAAGTGGCAGGTCATGCTCAGATGTTCCTGGGCCTGTTCGGGTGAACGTGCCCTGATTAACCAATAGTCCAGGTAGGGGTAGACGTGAATAACCAGGTTACTCAACATAGTGACCACCTTACTCCCTTAGTTCATAGTCCCCTTTCCTCCATACTTATGGGACATCTCTCCGTCCTGTGGGACGGGACCGGAGCAATTTGTAAAAAGCATCCAAAATGTTGCAAAAATGTGTCCTTCCTCTCTTTCTTGTGTGGGGCCCGGCACATGCTCGTAACCCCGCCCACCTTGGCTCCGGCCCAAGCATCACCCATCAGTCCTTTTCTATTGCCAGGTCTAAGACCTATTAGCAATAACAGAGGAACCTTATTACAGGGGACGGCGGGCGGGCGTATGGAGGAAAGGGGACTATGGACTAGGAGTAAGGTGGTCACTACGGTGAGTAACCCGTTTATACTCCTACGTTACGTCCCCTTTCCTCCATACTTATGGGGGATTCCCAAGCACTCCTCACAGGAACTACGGGTGGATGGAAATACCTCTTACTGAAACAGGTTCTTCAGCACAGCCTGACCAAACTGAGCATCAGCTCTTAAGCTCATGTCAAGACAATAATGCTTACAAAAAGCAGATGGGGAGGCCCAAGTAGCTGCCCTGGCGATGTACTCCCTGGGAACATACTTCTGAAAAGCACCGCGGCTGCCTTGCCCCGCACCAGGTGTGCATGAATACCCTTAGGAGGCTTCAGCCCTTGGACGGTGAAAGACGCCGTAATGCAGGCGCCGATCCACCGAGAACTAGTCGCCTTAGAGGCCTGCTTACCCCGAGGGTTACCAAAAGTCACAAACAGTTGAGAAGAACTCCTAAGCTCGGAAGTTCTGTCCATATAGAACTTGAGCCCTTCTGACATCGGGACAATGCAGAACCCTTTCTGCCTCTGAGGTAGGGTTCGGAAAAAAGACCGGCAGGGAGATCGACTGATTCAGATGGAATTCAGATACCACCTTCGGCAGGAAAGAAGGATTTGTCCGTAGGACTACCTTATCCTTGTGAAAGACCAAAAAGGGATGCTCCCACGACAAGGCCTGGAGATGTACAGGTAAGAATAGCTTCCCCCAGTTGGTAAGTATGCCTTGCTGACGTAACAGCGACCAAAAAGGACACTTTCCAGGACAGGTACTTGAGGTCCACCGTGGCCATTGGCTCGAAAGGCTTATGACACAACGCTGTCAGGACTAAATTTAGATCCCACGATGGGTGCGGACTACGAATTGGAGGATAGAGGCGTGTCAAGCCTGCAAAAGGCCTCTTAACCAATGGGTTACTGAGAGAGTAAGAGCATTGGTCCATAGAAAGGTAAGCGGAAACCGCTGAAAGTTAAGTTTTGCATGACAGAACATGGACACCCGACTCTCCTAAGAAGGATACAAAGGACAAAACCGTGTCAACTGTAGCCCCCTTGTGTCCAACTGCCTGTTTAAACACCAATGACAGAACCTGAGCCATTTACTTCTGTACTGGGACCTAGATCGAGGGTTTCCTGGCTGCCTGGATAATACGCATGTTATCCGCAGACAAGTTAAGATGTTCTAAAGACTTGAATTCAGGCACCATGCCGGCAAGCTGAGCGATTGTGGGGAGGGGTGCCACATCTGCTGTTCCCCCTGATGAAGATCGGGGGTCACTGGTAACCTGATCAGTGGATAAACTGACAGGTGTTGAAGTTCTGAGAACCAAAACCTGGCCGGCCACCACGGGCTATGAGAAGAAGGGACCAGTTCACCAAATTCTTCAGCTTCCAAATTGCGCGGTAAACTAGAGGCGGGAAGGCATAAGCTCTCATGTTGTGCTATGGAATCTCGAGAGCATCCCCCAGAGAGGAGGCTCCCAGCCCCCCTCTGGAGGCATACTGAGGAAGCTTCTTGTTTACCGACGTAGCAAAGAGGTCCACCTCCGGTGTGCCCCAACGCAAGAAAATCCATGAGAGGACCTCCGCCTTTAACTCCCACTCACAGCTGACCACTGTCCGCCGGCTGAGGGCATCCGCTATGACATTCAGCTGGCCCGGAATGTGCACTGCAAGCAACCAAACACCATGAAGCACAGCCCACTCCCAAATCTAGATGGACAGGTCCACGAGAGGGGGAAACTTGGTTCCCCCTTGCTTGTTGATGTAATACATCGACACCACATTGTCCGTACGTATGCGGACCACCTTGCTGGCTATGATCGGTCTGAACGCCCTGAGCACTAGGAAGATTGCCAGAAGCTCCAAATGGTTTATGTGCAGGAGCTTCCCCTGAGGCGACCAGAGATCCGAGTCCTGAAGAGGATCCAACGACGCACCCGACCCCAGGAGGGAGGTGTCCATTGTGATCGTCACCGTAGGGGCTGGGTCCTGGAACCCCGCACCCACCGACAGGTTGCTGAGAGATGACCACCATTCCAGGTCCAATCTCATGGAAACTGGAATCATTATCAGCTTGGAATCCGGGTCCACAGCCTGACGCCAAGAACTCTGAAGAGCCATCTGAGTCCGCCTCATCTTGAGACGAGCAAGCGGAAGAGCCAACACGCATGAGGCCATGAGGCCCAGAAGCCGCTGGAACCACCAGGCCGACATGCTCTCCGACTGCGCAAAGATCTGACACGTGGCTAACAGATCCGCTATTCCGTCCCCGGTCCGGTACACTCTGCAGTCGATCGTGTTCCACCGAAAACCCAGGAAAATCAAGTCCTGCAAGACCGTCATGGAAGATTTCTGCCAGTTCACAGACAGCCCAAGATGGAACAGGAGCTGAAGGAGAGACTGAATATTGCCCGCTGCTTTCAACGGGCAAGGCCTGCGTAAGAGCCAGTTGTCCAAATACGGATACACATGTATACCCTGCAGACGAAGATGGGCTGCAATCACCGACATCACCTTCGTGAAGACACGCGGCACAGAGCTGGGGCCGAAAGGAAGCACTCGAAACTGGAAGTGCTTCTTTCCCAAAGAGAAACAGAGATGTCTCCTGTGTGAATTCCAAATCAGAATATGCATATATGCATCCTGAAGATCCACCACGCTGAGCCAATCACCCAACTGCAAGGAGGACCGTATCTTGCTGGAAGTGATCATCTTGAATTTCTCTTGGGGTAGGAAAAGATTGAACTGGGAAAGGTCTAGGATGGTGCGCTGGCCAGCCTAATTGGGTTTGGGCACCGTAAACAGCCGGGCGTAGAAGCCCTTCCCTCGCTCCCCAAAGGGAACGGGTTCTACAGCTCTGAGGTCCAGAAGTTTCTGGACCTCAGCTTTGAGGGAGGGCGAGCCCGACAGCTGAAAAGGAGGGTTGAAGGGTGGGGTGCGGGTTGGGGTAAGCGGAAGCCCGCCCGAGCGACTGACAAGACCCATCCGTCTTCGGTGATGGTCTGCCACGCCTCCCAATGAGACGCAATGTGTCCTCCCACCGGGGTCACGTGCGAGCGCGGAGAACCCTCATTTTGTAGGTTTTTCGGTGGTGTTGCCACCTGAACCTGAGGAGGAGGCTGAGGAGCGAGAGAAAAACCGAGACCGTTGTTACCTCTGGCAGTTATTCCCCGAAGGGGTATCCACTCTGCGAGATTTGCGGTCTAGGAAGCCCCTAAAGCCAGAGGAGGGCCGACTTTGCGACAACGGTCTCTGGGTTTTGAAAGGGGTCTTAACAAGGACCGACAAGGACTTAGCTGTCTGAGTGCTATCCTTCGTCTTGGTCAGCTCTACATATGTTGAAGAATGAAAGAGCTCCTTACCATCGAACGGAAAGTTCAACACCTTGTCCTGCACTTCTTTTGAGAATATGGCTGCATGCAGCCACGCCTGTCGTGACGTATCAACCCCCAGCATGATGCCCCGAGCCGAGGTGTCTACGTGATGAGCCGCAGCCTCCACGAGATCCTGGGCCAAGGACCTGGAGTCAGATAATCCCGCTTTAAAGTCTTCCAGCGTCTCGACCGGGATGAGCTCCTCAAACTCCGACAGACCTTTCCACATCCGCATATTAGCCCCCGCTAACACCAGTTCGGCATTGGCCTGCCTGAGCTGCAAGGCCCAGTTGGCGAAAATCTTTCTCCCAAGGGAGTCGAGGAGCTTATCCTCCTTTCCCAGAACCTGAGGAGCCGTTGTGGAAGAGGATGCTGCAGGCCTGGACTGCAAAGTGGCCGCAGCCACCACTGTGGAGGAGTGGGGGCAGACAAGACGACAGGGCCACCTCTTCTGAAGAATGCAGCCTATATCGCACGTCAATTTTCTTATTGACGAAAAGTCCAGAGTGTGGGTTTTCCCAGACCGTGCAGACCTCGGCCAGAACGTCCTTCTGCAAGAATAGGCCGGTACGCTCCAAAGGAGACAGGGTGAACGCCCCAGAAAGCACGCCCTCCTGCGGAGTGGGTGCCTCGGGCACCAGAACATCCAAGAAGCACATAATATCCAGTACCAGGTCATGAAAAGCTCTAATAGAGCGGGGAAGGTCCTTCTTGTCCTGATCGCCTTGCGCGTCACCCGACAGGTCAGGATCCTGCTGAACCGTGCCGGACGCTGCCTTGTCCACGGGGGGACAATGGGGGCAAAGGCGGAAGAGTCGGGGAAGGCACCGTAGGCAAGGGAGGCGCGGGCGGAACCACCGGAGGAACAGGTGGGGCCGGAGGCGCGGGCGGACATATCTCCCTAAAAAGCCCTTTGAAATATTCCCTCAGGGGGTCGGTACGCATAAGCGTCTGAAATTTGCCGAAAAAGGCATCCTCAGGGGACTGTTTTGGAACCAGAGGAGGCCTCTCATGAGGGGGACACTTCCAGGAACGTAACGGGGAAGGGTGCCACACCGGTCCCTCCAACGACATATCCACATAAATAAAAGGTGCCGACCCCGCAGGCAACAAAACATTGTGCGGAAGGGGCATCCGAGCGTTCCAATCAAACTGGCCGATAAGGATGTGCACAAGGAACCCTATGTTCACCCAGGGAACCAAGCCCTACACCTGAAGACGATGGCGTAGTTGTAGGGGTAGCACCCAAAATGGCCGCCGCGGTCGTGCCGGGAACGGGCGCCATTTTGTCATCACCTGAGGGGAACTGCGGCACGTGAGGAAGTGAGGCAGGGGTCCCCGCCGATGGATCAGGGGTCTTAACTTTAGCCTTAACATAAGGAACCTCGGCTGAGCCGGTACTATATGGCCTGGAATGTTTCTGCGACATACCAATCGCCAAATTAGCCTTCCCAGGAAGGACCTTGGCACTGCCGGTAAAAGAAGAACTTTCCTTCTTTGCCCCCTCAACAGACCTGGCGTCGCCACAAGAGCGGGAACGGTGAGAAACAACCTTCACCGAAAAGGCCTTGCCAGGCCTCTCAGAAATGTTGTTAACTTTAGCCTCTGTGCGAGGGACCTCGGACCCAGGTCTGGTAACAGCCTTACTGGCGCAGGCCTCAAATATCCGTTCGGTAACACCAAGCCCCGCCGAGGCCTCGGGGTGAACCCCGGTCTTATTATTGAGGGAAGCCAACAGAGGGGGCCTCAGAGCAAGCACCGGTACCACACGACTCAGTAGAACTGGGTCTACAAGCAGCCCCCACAGGAGGGGCCTCGGAATGTACTCTGGTATCCACAGGCCCCTTACGGAGACCCTCGGAGAAAACTCTGGTATAATTATTAGGCCCAATGGCCACCTCAGGGCGAACCCCGGTGTCAGAGCGATCAAAGCCCCTGCCGGCCCGGGAGGAACCCGGAAAGGTCTCTCCTGGCAGGGGTGCTCTGGAAAGTAAAGAATTTACCGGGCGTCTCTTCTTTTCGTCGATGAACGCTTGAAAATGCGAAGGAGGAGTTTGTCGGAACACCTCCTCCCACCGCTCCAACCGACACTGAAGAGCCCTGACCAAAAGGGAATCACAGTAAAAACAGGAGCCCCAACGGTGATCCAGACCCAAATAGTCTAAACAAAGATGATGGGGATTCGCCCTCGCAAAGCGTCGATGACACGATGAACAATCTGGAAAGTCTAGTTTGAACGACATGGACAGACTAGTACACGATCGCTAGCGAGAACCAGAGAGGAAAAAAGGAAGAAAATCTTCCGCGGATGCAAGTGCGTCTAGTCCGGAACGAGCGGAGAAAGGGACTGATGGGCGATGCAGAGCCAAGGTGGGTGGGGTTACGGCTGCGTGCCAGGCCCCGCGCAAGAAAGAGAGGAAGGACACATTTTTGCAAAATTTTTAATGCTTTTTACAAAGTGCTCCGGTCCCGTCCCACAGGACGGAGAGATGTCCCATAAGCATGGAGCAAAGGGGACGGGACGTAGGAGTATCCCCCATCTCGTGAGACTTGCTGCCACTACAGCCATCAGCTTGGTGAAAACCCTCAGGGCAAAGGTCAGCCCGAGTGGAACTCGAAACTGATAGTGAGAACTGCCAATCGCGAACCTCAGGTACTCCCTGTGCTTGAGATGGATTGGCACATGAAAGTAAGCATCCTGAGGGTCCAATGATACCAACCAGTCTTGGAGTTGGAGAGCCTGAAGGATCTGAGAAAGGGTTACCATCTTGAACTTGTCCTTCCTGAGGTCTCAAGATAGGTCTCAATCCTCCATCCTTCTTTGGGATGAGAAAGTATGGTGAATACCAACCCTTGCTCCTCTAAGCTACAGGTACAAGTTCTATTGCACCTTTCTCTAGCATGGTTAAGATTTCCTGCAACAGGAGCGGATCTGGAATTTTGACAGTTGTATCCTGGTGGATGGTTCTGAGGCCTTTTCTGAAAAGTAAAGCAGTAACCTTGAACCACTGTTTCCAGTGCCCAAGCATCTGACGTAATGCCCCGCCATTCGTTCAGATGCTTAGAGATCCTGCCTACCACCGGGGTCTTGTGGGTCAAGGCCTCAGAGTGGCTTAGAGGCAGCTGCAGCAGAGGCTGAGGGGACAGTTGCAGCTGCTGGGGCTGATCTAGTACCCTTTCCTCGTCCACCCAGAGGAAGTTTTCTTTGTCCTCTTTGACTAGCCTGTCCTATTCCTCTTCCAAATGAGGAATAAAAACGAAAAGGACTCCCCCTCCAGGAAGATGAGCCTGAGTAGGAGTGTTGCTGAGGTTGACGTTTGGAGGCGCTAAGTGACTTAGCCGTCGCCTCAGAGGTCTGCAGCTTCTCTAAACTTCATCCACCTTGCTGCCGAACAACCTCAAGCCATCAAATGGCATATTGAGAAGTCTGGCGTGCACATCCGGTGCAAAGCCCGACTTTCTCAGCCATGCAAACCTGCGTAGCACTGTGCTAGAAGCCATGGACCTGCTGATGCTGTCAGCAGTGTCCAGTCCTGATTGGAGGCATTCCCCCATAGCCTCCTTTCCATCTTTAACAATCGCAAGGAAGCCGTTGCGTTCCTCGCCCTCAGGAATGCGTTCAGCTGCCGCACTAATACAATCCCACAGGGTGTATGTGAACCTTGCAAGGGTGCAAGTCACATTTGTCGACTTTAAAGCCATACTGCTCGAAGAAAAAAATCTTGCGAGACCAGGCACCAATTCTCTTACCGTCCCTATCTGGGGGAATAGAGGGGTATGCAGATTGTCTAGTGGATGTAGCTGCATGGACTACTAAGCTTTCAGGTGTAGGATGCTTAGTTAAATAGTCAGGGTCAGAGGAAGAGGGTCTATATTTCCTAGCAAAATTTTTGTTTACCGCCGGTCCAGATTCTGGGGTTTCCCATGTGGCCATAACCTTCCACCGAAGTGCTGTTTGAAAAGGAAGAACAGGATCCTTTTGAGGACCTTGACTGAGAATATCCATCATGTCATCTTGTTCGTAGGTGGGTGAATTTCTGTTCCACCTCATGAACTCCACCACCCTATTCATAATATTTCTATATGCTGAGTCAGCGTGATCAGCTGGGTCAGGTTTGTTGAATTCCAATTCAGGTGACGTGTCTATACCACTATCTGTTTGGAGACAGTCATACAGGTCAGACATCTTGGACTGAGGGTTAATTAGTTCCTCAGGGGCATTCTCTGTACCATATCTCACCCCAAAAGGGGAAGTCTCCTCCTCCAAGGATTGTTCCTCCTCAAAAATAGAGGCCATAGACTTGGAAAAAGTCTTTCCTTGGGACAGGGTGAAAAATGTTACCCTGGTTTGTCAAGGCATCCACCTTGGTTTTGCCAAAGGCGCTGATAATGGTGCCGGAATCAATGTTGTCAACGCTGGCTTCGATAAGGTCGAAGGAGCTTTAGATTCAAGCACCGTCAAGGAAGGTGTCGACAGAGCCTTCGACACTGGTTTCAAATAAGTCTTCGATAGAAGCGTAGAGGAAACCTTTGACACAGGTTTCGATGACCGTTTAGGACCTGACGCCATTTTGTCTGTCGCCTTCAGTTTATGCACGGATAGGCCTGTCTTGCTTTTTTTATGATGTATCGGAGAGGTTTCTCTCAACGACACCCTCAGCGACTTCTCACCAGATTTAGAGCGTCTAGTCACTGACCTTCCTCTGTCATCTTTAGAATGAGCTGAAGCATGGTCTTCACGCGATTTCTTCAAGGGGGTCTGGCCACATTCTGGAAGATTTGCATCATTGAGGCTCTAAAAGACTCCCATTTTCTAGGGGAATCATGTTTTGATGGACAAGTGATAACCCCTGTATCAGAAGATGAAGAAAAAAAAGGAGATCAGTGACACCTCTTCTTTGCCTTCTTCGAGGAAGACGAAGAAGATTTTCTAGACCGACTCCTCGACCTAGGCTTCGACTTACGGCGAGACTCTTCCATAGATTCCGTGGAGCCTTTATTTTTCTTCGAAGTGGCCTTTGAAAATTCCTTCCCCACTGCCAATTTACCTCGTCGTTCCTCGAGAGCTTTACCCGTCATAGCCTGACAGGAACCGCAGTCGTCAACTCGATGGACAGGTCCCAGGCACCAGAGGTAAACTCGATGGGGATCAGTTATGGACATTTTCTTTCTGGCACTTGTTAAAGCCAGTTTTAGGGGCTTTAAAAAGGGTTAGATGATGAACACAGCTCGAAAGACTGAAGCACCGTTTTTATACACACGAAGCAAAAGCTTTCGGAAAAACAGAACTGATGCCAACGGGCGCGGCTCGAGCTATTTATACTATGGATGACGTTGATGCTCTACGGCAGCCCCCAAGGGACATTGTCGCCTCGATATCGAGCACAGCGCCCTCTGGTGTGGCACATTTCTTTCTGATGCAGCAAAGATGACGATACAAATATCTAAGATGAGGAATATGTGGGAGGACACAATTCATTCGAAATTGCTATCTGTCCTAACTTCTGCAGAAGTTGCTGGTAATTTTCCGGTAATTTATGGGCAGTGGCAATCTGCCGCAAACCCAAGTAGTTTTCTGCCTGAAAAGCATGGTATCCAGTGATAAAGTCGGCTGGGAAAAGGTCGCCAGAGGGAGAGATTTCCCCAAATGTGCACTCAGAAATTCAAGCCCTTTCCCAAATATTCTAGGACGGGACTATATAATAGGAAATGATACCCGTCCTAGAATATGTGGGGGAAGGCTTTTAGTGGGGCACAAAGAAGTTGCCTACCAGGTGACATTATCACATGTAACCAAAAACATTAGAAGCATGTGCCGCACAGTGTAGGAGACAGACATGAATTCAGTGTTGTGCACAGAGCATTCATTCTGATCTCATTTCAGAAGAAATACAATGACTATACTTCAGAGTAGCCAAGTGGCACCCATACGCACAAAATGTGGTTAAGAATCTGTAGATGGTCTCTAGAGGCAGAGTCTAATGCCTCTCCACCACACTTGTCAGGGTAAAATGGTACTAAATTAGGTGTAAAGGGAATAAGTTGAAATGTTTAAAACATTGCTATGATATAATGTGATAGAATTCAAATCCAAGTATTAAAAGTGTGTGAATCCATGAAGATCAAATGCCTGAGAAGAACACTGTACAATGGGACAGCATCCAAAAGTTTCTACAAGAAAGTATTAAGGATTTCCTGAACACAGAACTCCAGCATTAAAGCAGAGGTGACAACAAGAAGGAAAAGTTAACATGGTACCTGAGTAAAGGTAGGTTCATAATCCCTGTAGAGTGAAATTGCTTTTTTATGCGATCTTTCGGAATGGTCAGCATCTGAGTCAAAACTGTAGTCTGAACTGTCGCCACTTGAAGGAGAATTATGCTGAAAAAGAAACAAACATTTTCATGGCACATATTTTTTAGAACTTCAAAAAGTGAAAGAATTGGCAATGAAAGGCATACCCTAATTACAGCTTGAATATGGTATGCCTTATTAAGGGTTGATTACTTATCAGTCTTTTAAAACTTTTTTTATTGGTTTTTGAAACAAATAACATACAAACATGTAACTAACATTAATGATACATCATGTAATGCATCTACTCAACTCCCACAACACCCCCTCCCCTGCCTCCCAGCCTGTTCCCCTCATGTCTACCAGTGTTATAGATTACACTGCTTGAACTAACATACACTCGGTCCGCCCGTTAGCAGTATTGCGTGTGTCTGTGTTTGCGTATCATCCTGTGCAGAGGGCAACAGTTCTTGTATCATATGCGTCGAAGCCAAAACATTTGTTTTCTGCTCCTCTTGACCATGCCAAGATGCTTCTCGCCAGACCACTGTTTCTGCCAGCGACCATTTCTGGAGGTCTCTCAAGCACACATTAGTGACTGGGCATTTACGCGCCTTCCCCCCTATTGCAATCCTGCGTTTCGCCAATATGTACGCTAAGTCTCTCAGTTTACTAACATGTCTCGTCTGGAAAGATACCCAGCAGACATGCCTTGGAGGAGCTCGAATCTGCCGATGGGCCAATCCTGGCTAGGGTCTGGTCCATGCTTTCCTAAAATAGACTATGTCTGGACAGGCCAAAAACATGTGCGTCAGGTCTGTGTTGATCAGGCCAAACGTCAGGGCACACTTGTCCTGCCGCGTAACTAAATTTTGATATCTTCTCCGGAGTTAAGTAAGCTCTGTGAGTTACATATAATTGAATCAACTGTAGTTTCGCGTTTCTGGACACTTTCCAGTGATACCTCAAGGTCCTACTCCAAGCGTCATCCGACAGATGCGCTTTCAAATCAACCTCCCAGCTTTGCTCAAGTTTTATTAAATGACTATCTGGCTTTGCCGTCAGAATCTCAGATAATCTAGATACTGCATGCCCCCCTTCCGAGATATCATAGAATGTTTCTATTGTCTCGTCTTCCATTCACTCTCCCTCTGTGCCCACCTATTTCGATTTCAGTGTATGAAGAAGTCAGGCGTGGGTTATATGTTGCCCTATCCCAACTCTTGATTCCGCACCGACCTCACTAAAGGTCTTCGGCCGCCTTTCCTTCAGTACATCGCCCACTGTCGCCACTCATCTAGGTTACCAACATTTCCTGATATTTAATCTGCCTATCATCTCTTAAGTGTCACCAATGAGACTTGGGGTGAGTAGGGTGCATCCTTGCCCAGAAATCAGCAAGCCCTGTGCCACAGTGTCACACCTAACTTCAGCAACAGTGGAGGCTTGGGGTACTGCGGCACCTTGGTCCATACCATCTTTTTCAGGAAGAAAGCGGCGTATACTGGTTGCAGTAACCCTAGATCTTGGGTCTGTTCATCCAATGCCAATGAGTGACAAACTGCAGCTGGCATGCCACAACATACCACTCAAAATCCGGCACTTAAATCCCACCTTGGTCATATGGTCTCTGCAATTTCTCCAGTGATAACCTACACCTCGAATTATGCCATAAAAAACTCCTACACCTAGGTGGTGTTAAGCGTCTCAAAAAAGGCTCCGAGTATATTATAGGGGACATTGGTGAAATAATGAAGCAACCTAGGAAGCACCACCATCTTCAACAGCGCTGCCCTTGCCGTCAACGATAGAGGCAGTTTAGCCCAAAATGTCATAGAACTGATCTGCTTATGTTCTACTTCAGAGTTGTAAAAGAGGTCAACTCCTAGTTTTCTAAACGTGCCTTCCTCCCATTTAATCAGCAGCACTGGTAATGCCCCACGGGGCTTTCCCCTATACCACGCTAGAGGGAATATGCTTGACTTCTGTGCGTTGTTCGTAAACCCAGAGAGCTCTGCATATCGTTCAAACACATCAAGTATGTCTCGCAGATTAATCTCTGGTTGTTGTAGATAAAGTAGCATATCGTCAGCATATAGGGAGATCAGATGTGTATCGTCCCGTACTGTGATGCCAGCCTCTCGAAATTCTGTCTCTAGGTATACCGCTAATGGTTCTAGGGCCAATATAAATAGCATAGGAGATATGGGGCAATCCTGTCTCGTGCCTTTGCCCAACTCTCATTGTTCAGATATTGTGTTGCTCGTCTTAACTCTAGCCCCCAGGTTACTGTATAGTAGCTTCACCCAGTGTCGGTCGGGCCCATACCGAAACCTTTCAGCACCGCTACTAACCATGGCCACCTGACCGAATCGAAAGCTTTAACAGCATCTAGCGAGCATACCGCCAAGAGCTGGGCGCTGTCTTGAGTATGATCAATGACGTGGTTCAACCGTCTCAGATTACATGAGATATTCCTGTTAGGGACATAACCTGACTGGTCGGAGTGTATGAGTTAATGGATTACTGGTTTCAACCTATTAGCCTTCAGGGCCATCAGTATCTTCCCGTCTTGGTTAAGCAGCGAGAGGGGTCTGTAGGAGCCACATTCGGTATCAGGTTTGTTAGGTTTCAGTAATGGGACTATGATTGACTCTCTTAATGAAAGCGGCAAAATGCCTTTATCTAGGGATTCCTTCAGCATTGCCAACAATGGGGACGTAACTTCTGCAATGAATTCTTAATAAAACTTGCTAGGTAGTCCGTCAGCTCCTGGAGCTTTCCCTGACGGCAGCCCTCTAATGGTGTGTTCCAACACCTCTTTCGTTATGGGGGCCTCGAGACTGTCTGCCGCCTCTGTGTCTAGCTTGGGGAGGTCTATCACCACTAAAGCCTCTTCTATCTCTGCCTGAGTGCCTGAAGCCTCCTCATATAGCAGCTTATAAAACTCACTGAAACATTTATGTCTTGTTGCGTCTCACAAATCACTCCATCCCTTGACTTTATTGCTCGAATAATAGCTTTTGTACAGCCAAGCTAGCAGGCGCCCTGGTTTATCTCCTTCTGCATGTTGCCGTTCTAAATGATTTCCTGTAGCTCAGTTTGCCTAATCTAGCCCAATGTCCTAAACAATCCTGCTGCAGGGCAACAACCTCACAAGCACTCTCGCCCATGAGAGCACTATGACCACTTATGGCTTCTAGCTTCCACTTTACGTAAATCATTTTCTATTGGGGAATGGACCCCGTTCGCCTTGGCAATTGCAGTCCCTCTGATCACTACCTTGAAGGCTTCCAAAAACGTGCCTGCTGACTCAACACTTCCTGTATTGTAAGTAAAATACTATTGCACCTCTTCCTTTAACTGTTCTCGGAATGATTTGTCTCTCTGGGACTCGCTCCTCAATCTCTACGTCAGGATACATGCTCTTGCGGGGGTCACTGCCACGTAACTGCCAGCGGGGCATTATCTGATAACACTCGTGCTTTATATTCTGCCTATCCAAATTCACCCAGGGTGTCTTCTCCTGTAAAAATATAGTCTAACCTAGTGTGCAGGTTCTGGGGAGCTACATAATGCGAGTATCCCCGGGCCTGCAGGTGCAGAGTCTGCCATATATCTGACAGCTTGAATGCTTGCAACAGTATGCGTAGGGCCTTGGCCGAAAGGGCCGGGTGCATGAATTTGTGGTCTGACCTGTCCAATATAGGGTTAAGCGTACAATTAAAGTCACCTCCCTATATCAATGTACCATCCATCCCTGTGTGGACTAATTAATGGATATAACGTGCAAAAGTAAGCCCCAGTCTCTTGGTTTGGTGCGTATGTGTTGATTATACAAAATTCCCTGTGTTCTACCCGCCCCGGCAGCACAAACATTCTGCCCTCTTTATCTTGTAAAGTCTCAAATACCTAGGGCCCCGAGATCAGATGGTAGCCAGGTAACCAGTGCAGTTTCAGTTTCAGCCAGGAGATCAGCAGGGGAGAGGAGGAGAGAAAGCAGAAGCGAAGAGGAAGGTATTGAGGTGCTTCCAAAACTGGAGATGGTTCTCAAGTTTCACAGAGGCAGGGAGGCTGTTCCAGAGGGAGGCCCCATCAGAAGAAAGATCTACCCCCAACTCGCTGCTTGGAGAGGCGACGGACCCTGAGGGAGTTCGAGGCGGATAAGCGAATAGCTCGAGAAGGAAGATATTTAGGAAGAGAGAGTTGAAGGTATTGAGGCCCCAACCCCCAGACGGCTTTGTGGACAATGCAGAGGGTTTTGAACTTAATCCTCGCCGCCACTGGGAGCCAGTGCAGAGATTTCAGTCCTGGAGGGATATGATCCCTGGGCTTGAGGCCAAGGACAAGTCTCGCTGTTTTGTATGAGTTGCAGAGGGTGGAGAATAGAGGCAGGCAGATTTAGAAAGAGGCTGTTGCAGTAGTCCAGCCTAGAGCGAACCAGAGCTCTGGAGACACTGAACTTCTAGGGGAAGGAGAGGAAAGGAAGAATATCTCAGAGGAGGTGCGGCTGGTAGTGTGACTTCTTAGAGACATCAGAAATGTGAGGAGAGAAGGAGAGTGTGGAGTCGAAGATGACCCTGAGATTTTTTGCCTCACAGTTGGGAGCAGGAAGAGGGCCAAGAGAGGCTGGCCAGAGAGTGACAGGAAAGGAGGGAGCAAGTGTGCCGAGGAGGAGAATCTCAGTCTTACTGGCATTAAGGCAGAGATCATTTGTGGCACACCACTCCTGGATAGCAGACAGTCAGAGATGAGAGAGAGAAGAGGTGGCGGAAGGGAGGCTGAAAATGAGTTGAGTGTCATCCGCATAGCACTGAAAGTTGGGGCAGAGAGTGGCAATGCGGTGGGCAAGAAGTGCCAGGTATTGGTTGAACAGCCAGGGAGAGAGGTTAGACCCTGGGGAACGCTATCCCTCACACATTACCAATTGCACCGTAGGTTGCGCAGAGCGGACCATGGCGAGCACTGTTCACACAAGACTTGTTCCCTCCCTGGTGGGCTGTGCTCGCAATCGTGGGGCAGACCACATAACATTCTGTTGTCTTTGTTGTGCGCTATCCTTCACACGCTACTCCGTTCCATCGTTCTGTAGACTGCCAGGGTGGACCACAATGAGCACCGTCCGTGCTATGCTTCTCACTGCCTTGGGCCGCGCTCGTTTCTATGGGCTGGAGCGCTGCAAAACTGCAATACTGTTAACGTGCGTTTTTAAACTCAGTCGTTGCTGCAGGGACGGACCCCAGTGGGAGCCGTTCGCCAGTGTATCTTTTCTTCCACGTGTTCTTTCTAACTTTCTGTTGCAGCCGCATCGATCACACTCCGTCCCCAGGAGGCCTGTAACTCAAGGCCCCTTGTTGTTACAGCTCACTGTAGTTACACCAGTGTTTCCTACTGGGGTGGGCACCCGTGCAGGTGTCTCACTCACGGATGCAATTATAAATTCATCCACCACAGAGCGGGTCACTTAGCTTGGAGGCTCTCATTCTGCCTTGGCCCCGGCCAGGTCAAGTAAAGTGAGGCTTCCAACTTGCCCGGAGCACCCAGCACAGGATACCGCGACCTCCGGTGACTCGCTGACGTGTTGCTCTGCTGCGATCATTTCGTCAGCCTTGTCCTTTGTTAAGCCGCATCCTTTTGATTCTCTCATTCTTTACCGGGCCACCGACTTTCCGCAGCTCAAAGACCTTCCATCTTTCCACACACTGCTCGGACGAATGACTGCACGGCCCCTTCACTTGCACAGGCTTCAGGTTATGTGCACAAACGCACCTTACAGCTAAGATTTAAACTCAGGATCATGTCGGATCCGCAGGAGTCTCCCAGAGACACGTCTTACTGCATGGCTCTTTAGCCACACCCCTATCAGTCATCTTTACTACAAAAATCCAGCATTTACTTGAAAAAGTCTTTACTCAATGATAGCGTTTACAATCAGGCCCCTAGGCATGCATATATATGAAAGCAAAAAAAAAATATTGCTGCTTCCCCATCATTGACTTGGATGAAGTAAAACTAGTGAATTTCGAACTTCAAATTAAGCGCACAATATAAGAAGCACTAATGGTTGAAGAGACTTGTTGGAGTCTGGGCTAAAAATTAAGGGCTGCAGCAATTACGGTGTGAACTCTAGGAAGGAACATTGACTTCAAATCCTAGTTTTCTGTTGCAGGGATCTTCATTTAAGTCACACACTAAGCACTGCCACCTACGTGAATGATCCGGAGACTCAAATAACAAAAAGGGAAACTTTTTTTTTTAAAGGAAATCACTTTTTTCCCCACACACAATCTCCAAAATGCACACCAGTACTATTTTATAAACATGCACTGCCCTTGCCCTGACGGAAAAAGCAAATTCTGAAACAGGTGAGCTGTAATGATAGAATAAAAAACATAATTGTCACTACAGAGGTTCCAATCCAGGTTGGTTGATCTTCCAATGATGAACCACAGGGACCTAGACAGTTCATTTTCTTGTAAAATTTAGAGTGATACCATCAATACATTTTCAGGATACCCTTTTTCCTGGACTCTGGGATGAAGAGCAATTTGATCAAGAATTTAAAGACAAATGGTGAGGAACTATGGATATTTTCTCCATTAAAAACGCTCGGTGAATCTTCATAAACTGAAAGGAATGGCAGGTGGTTGGACAAGAGTTTGGAGGAGGTGTGCTGGCATGTGAGGTGAGCGTGTGTGGCCTAACCCACAGGCCCTGCGTAGAGAACGAAAACAAAGGAGACCCAGGACCACAAAGATTCATACCTTGAAACATGCTAGAGAGAAAAGAACTGTCCATCTGCATCACACCTCTCCACCCGGTCTTCCAATGCAGGCCACACCTCACTTGGCCTTCACCTGCTCCTTTAGTGAGATTGGTTCATCCGCTACTACACCCCATAGTGGAGCTGAACATGATGAGGTCCCGTGCTAATGCTGTTCTCTTATTTTTCATTAGACTAGGGCATCTGTTTGCCCCTGCTTGCATGCTCATGGAGCACATTTTCATCACTTATTCTCCTGTGCTACTTTTCTCTCCCCTTATTATATTTAATATTGCATGTCAGCAATCCTTTGTTTTTCTTGCTCTCTTCTCCCAGTGACCTTTCTCTCCCAAATCCTTCCCTAATATTATTTCTCATTACCGTGACTTTTTCTCTTCCTGTACACTATTCTCCCAGAATCCTGTTTCTCTTCTATTCCTCACACTCACAACCTATCTAACCTTACGTACCCTACAGTTTCCTCTCCGCCTCTGTGTTTCTATTGGGCTTGGGACCACTTTTTCCAAATGCAACAAATCTCACGCCAACCATAACCTGTTTCTTAGATTTAACCTGCAACTTCAATGGATTACTGAAACTTGAATAACTCCTGCCTCTCTTTCCTCTTCTTTACCTAGTTGTTCTCATACTCCCAGACGTTGTTAGGACAGGTTTTCTAAAGTCCACCCAAGGGGCTTTATAAAATGATACCTTAGGCAACACAGTATACTTCAACTCTTAGTATAGACCTGAACTGCATAATTTGGTAGCGTGGACAGAGTAGCCAGGCCTATTTTAGGAGGGTGAGAGGGCTGTAGTTGGGTACAAAGAACTTGCAGCATTATAAGTGAAACACAATTATAAAAACCAAAACAATACTTAATATATGTAAACCAAAGTATAAATCTTATTTAGAATAGCAGTATTCAGTTCAAGGTGAGAAAATACACATTAGTAGACTTTTAGAATTACAGTATTTAATTCAGATTAAGCAGAGCCTATTGGTAATAAACTATGTTACTTATTCAGTTTCAGGAATAAAATAGTTATACCAACAATGTTACAACTAGGTATCTTGCAACATATGTTACTTATTCTTCTATCAGGAATGATAGAGTTACACCAACATTACTTTTCGGAATAGTGAAACACAATTCTAAGGCAAGCAAGAACTTATGAATTACTTTTCAGAGGGGCAGTATGTACTTCACTTATGGATAAGTAAGAACTCAGGATACACATTTAGAATGGCAGTATGCTAGTCAACGTGAGAAAAACCCTATTGGTAATGAAGTCTTACACTTATTCTATTTCAGGAATATGTAGTTAAACCAATGTTACTTTTCAGAATAGTGGAGCACAATTCTAAGATAAGCAAGAACGCTATCAGACTTCAGAAAGGCACTAAGCAGTTCAAGGTAAGCAAAAACCTAATGATACACATTTAGAATGGCAGTACGCTATTCAAGGAGAGTAAAACCCTATTGGTAATACACTAACAATTATTCTGTTTTAGGAATAATATAGGAATACCAACTCTATTACTATCTAGAATAGTGGGACACAATTCAAAGTTAACTTTGTATACTTTTCAGAATGGCAGTAAGCAATTCACAGGTAAGAGTTTAGAAACACTGTTACTTTTTCTATTTCAGAGATAATCAGTTATAGCACTAACAAATGCAACACGTGTTCTATTTTCTAGTCAGACAGCGTATATTTTCTTACAACCTGGCTTAGCCTCAAAAGTTGCTATGCGGGTGCCTGCCCTTTTTTACGGGTAGTAGTAACCACCAGAGAATTCAGTTTTAACTGACCTTTGATAAAAGGTATATCTGCAGGTGCCGGCTGAAAGCATTTCTCTATCCGCAGATTAACAGTCTTGGTTTTGGCTGGAGTAGAAAGGGATGGTAATGGTCTTTTAATTTATTAACATTTATATAGTGCGCAACAGACCAGAGGCATTGTGGCGCTGTTACAAGAAAGCATACTTGGTTACATAGAACTGATTTTTTTTTTATAGAGTAAGAGGCTTATTTACAAAAATACAATCATAATTACAAACCAGAGTACCGGGGAGGGAAGGGGGGGTTGGAAGGGGCAGGGGAGAGGAGTAGGTGTATTCAGTTAAAGAGTGCAGTTTTTAGCATTTTCCAGAAAGCTGGGAGGGAGGTCTCGGCTCAGAGTGTTGGGTAAGGCACTCCATAGTTTAGGGGCTATGTGTGGGAAACTGATCCCCCCCCCCCCCCTGCTTTGGCCCCTTTGATGGTGGGGATGTGTAGTTGATGTGAGTAGCCAGTTCTTATGAGGCGTGTGGAGGTTGCTCTATGGATAGTCTCAGATAGGTAGGGAGGGGACGGGGGGCTGTGAGAGTTAAGCAGTTGTGCGTGTATGTTCGGGTCTTGCAAGTTATTCGTTCCCTCACGGGAAGCCAGTGGGCTGCTCACCTTGTGTGCGCTGTGTGTTCTCTTTTGGGGATACTTAATGCTGCTCTAAGAGCATTGTTTTGTATGACATGGAGTCTATTTATGTTTTTTGCCGAGGTGCCTGCTAAAAGGGCATTGCAATAATCGAGTTTGGCCCCAATGGTGGCTCTAGCTATTGAAAGTTTGGTTTGGATGAGAAGGGTTTTACTGCATTTATCAGCTTGGTGGTATGAGCGGAGGCAGAGGCAATGGCACTAACCTGCCTCGTCATAGATAGGGTGGAGTCTAAGTAGACCCCTAAGGTCTTAACTGATGAGGAGACCGGGATGATGGAGTCATCAATGGTGAAATTACAATATTGGTTACCAAGTCTGGAAAGCATTGCTTTGGAGCCAAGTATAATGATCTCCGTCTTATCTCCATTGAGACATAACCCATTTGTCGCCAAGCTTGGATGGTGGCGTAAATTAGATGGAGGGCTGCAGCGTCTTAGTCATAGGAGCCTGAGAGTGGTAGGAGTACCCAAGTATCATCAGCATAGTTTGTATAAGCTATGCCGAGGGCGTCCCGTTTGTCGAAGAGCGGCTTCGAAAACAGGTTGTAAAGTGTGGGCGCTGTGCAAGAGCCCTGAGGGACTCTGCAATGGATGGTGGTAGGAGCTGCACTCGCCTGGTTAGAGAAAACCTTCATGGCTCTGCTTTCAAGGAACGATGTGATCCATGAAGAGGCTTATTTTGGAAAATTAAGCGGCATGAGTGAGATGTGAGGTGAAGATCTTGTGATCTACAAGACCAAAGGCAGGGGGTCCAAGAGTAGGAGAGCTGGCTTACCTATGTCCAGAATAGCTGTTATTTGATTTTTAAGGTCTACCAAGGCGATTTCTGTGCCGTGGCGTTTACGGAATCCTGATCGTCTTTTTCCGAGGATGGGGTTTGATTCGAGAAAGTGTGGAATCTGGTTGTGGGCCGCTTTATCCAGGACTTTTAAGAGGAACGGGACAGTGGTTATTGGCCGGTAGTTATTAGGGGATTTGGGGTCTAAGGCTGGATTTATTAAGAGAGGGCACACCCATGCTTCTTTGAGACTTGATGGGACAGTGCCTGTTTTAAATGAAGCGTTAATGAACGCCGTTAGGAGGGGTGCTAAGGAGTCTGCGCATTCTTTAATGATGGTAAGCGGAAAAAGTCTCCTTTGCAAATAGATGGTTTTAGGTGTTGGAGGAGGTTCAGGACGTCTGGTTCTGTGACATCCCGGAAGGAGAAAAACAGGTATTTAGAGTTCCTAAAGGGGGGACCTCGCAGGGGAGGCAGGTCATGGTCAGGTAAGGCTTTGCAATGTGGCCGAATTTTTTCTTCGAGTAGTTCTATTTTGCTGAGCAACGCTACTTGTATCTCGAGCACCAAGCTTCATCTTTAATGATCTGATCTGGGCTAGTGGAGGGAGAGATGAGTTCATTAAAGATGGCGAAAATTTCCTTTGTACGAGAGTTGGCTTTAGTGATCCGAGAGTTGAAGGAATTCCATTTGGCTTTAGTGATAGCGTCTTTATATTGGGCAGATATCTTTCTGAAGACTACTTTAGCGGGGTTAATTGGATTAGAGTGCCATTAATTTAGCGCATCTCGTTTACTGGTGCATAGAGCGTGTAAGTACTCTGTAAACCATGAGTTTATGTGCATGGATTTTTTCTCTTTTTTGCATTCGATCGGGGATAGGACATTGATAGATTTGGTGAGGGTGTCAGCGTAGATATCTGCTAGTGTGCCGGGGTCACTAGAGAACTGAGGCCTAAGTTCAGGGATTTCCAGGAAGTGACGAAGGTTGTCCTTATTTAGTTTTTTGGAGCTTCTTATCTGCGCTGAGGGAGCATAGGTGAGAGCTTTTGTGCCTGGAGCTGTGGGAATGGTGAAATGGATAAAGTTATGATCGGTCCACGGGTAGGCAGAGTTGGAGCTGACAGAGGAAGACAGAGGAGAAGTTGTGGTCAGCAACCCAGTCCAGGGTGTGGCCTTTGGAGTGAGTCGGGCTGGTGACTTTTTGTCTGAATCCCAGATCCTTAAGTTCTTTAGCTAAGGCTGAGACAGTTTTATCTTTGGGATCGTTAAGACCTAGATTAAGGTCACTGAGAAAAATGGTTTTAGTGGAACTTTTAAGGTTTTCACCTACTAGGTGGAGGAGGTGTCCTTGGAAGTCTAAGGGTAGGCCAGGGGGTAGGTAGATAAAGTGTATGTTTATGGTGCAGGTGGGGGGCATGGATAGTTTTGGCAGATATGATGTCGGCATTGCCATCCAAAGGGAGATTGCTCTGCCTAATGGATAGGACATTCTTGGTGATGAGAGCTACTCCTCCTCCTCTCAGAAGTGGTCTGTCTTGTCTGAGGATGGAGTATCCAGGTGGTAGGGCTAGTGCGATGGCTGGACCAGACACTTTGTGCAACCAGGTTTCTGTGATGGCAAGTATGTCAAGGTCATGAGTAGTTAAGATTGTGGATTTGCAAGGCATGAGAGGGGAGGGAGCGTACATTTATGAGTGGGCATTTAAGGGGGGTGGCAGTGTACTTTTCTTAGTGGGGTGGGTGGGGGAGAGGCTGGAGTGGGAGGTACCAAGGGGGGGTGGGAGGGATCATTAGCAGGTTTGGTGGTGTCATTTATGAGCGTGGGGGTGCAAAGGCAATGGACAAATGATAGGGTAGTGATTCCGACAGGGAGAATGTGTGTACGGTACTGGTTTGGTGAGAGGTGTAGGGGCGGTGTGAAAGAGTGCCCAGCCTGAGATTCATCGAAGCTGAGGGAGTGGGGAGGCTGTGGTGTTGTAAAGGTATGGTGTGAGACCTTAGTCTGGCGAGCCTGGAGGCTGAGTGGACCGGGAGGCCGTTCGAAGCAGTGAGGCACCTAAGGGGGGCCATGTATGTGATGGGAGCGAGTGGTGAGTAAAAAGTGGAGGTGGTGTTCCACTTCAGAGGAGGCGAACGGGTGAGGAAGGATGAGTTAGCGTTCAGAGGTGTTAGTGGAGCTGAGCTGCGGTGGGAGAAAAGGGCAGACACTATGGCTGTGGTCAGGTGCCTGGTTAGAGTGGTGAGGTATGTTTTCAATTGTGAGGGCAAGCGGGAAGCCTGCGTGTTGGTCTTAGGGTTCCTGAGAGACTGTGGAGGCATGGGCGATGGGAGGTCAGAATAAGGACAATCACAGTGGCAGTAGGCAGTTGTATTAGCAAAGGCAATCACAGTGGCAGTAGGCAGTTGCACTAACTGGGCAGTCACAGTAGCAGTGGGCAGTTGCAGGGGCAATCACAGTGGCAGTAGGCAGTTGCACTAACTGGGCAATCAGAGTAGCAGTGGGCAGTTGCACTAACGAGGGCAATCAGAGTAGCAGTGGGCAGTTGCACTAACAAGGGCAAATACAGTAGCAGTGGGCAGTTGCAATAACTCGGCAATCACAGTAGCAGTGGTCAGTTGCAATAACTGCGCAATCACAGTAGCAGTAGGCAGTTGTAATAACTGGGCAATCATAGTAGCAGTGGGCAGTTGCGCTAACAAGGGCAGTAGCAGTGGGCAGTTGCACTAACAAGGGCAATCACAGTGGCAGTAGGCAGATGCACTAACTGGGCAGTCACAGTAGAAGTGGGCAGTTACACTAACAAAGGCAATAACAGTGGCAGTAGGCAGTTGCACTAACAAAGGCAATCAAAGTGGCAGTAGGCAGTTGCACTAATTGGGCAGTCGCAGTGGGCAGTTGCACTAGCAGGACCAATCAGAGTAGCAGCGGGCAGTTGCACTAACAAGGGCAATCACAGTAGCAGTGGGCAGTTGCAATAAGGAACAAGTTACTTACCTGTAACTGTTGTTTTCCAGCATGGGTCTGGCATGGATTCACATGCTCATGAATATTCTCCGTCGTCAGGCCGGGAATCCTTAGTAAAGAAAAAATCAGTATCAGTTTTGTTTCTGATCTGTCTTTCTCAGTAGTAACCAATCACTGGTCTCTGGGTCATACTGCCCCCAGCCAATGACTGTCCTCTCCCTAAGCCCCGCATCTGGCAGCCATCTTCAGATTTGGTAGCACGCAAAGTGGCAGTATGACCAAGTGAAGAGCCGTAGAGGGGTAGGAGGGAGGGTTCGCATGTGAATCCATGCCAGACCCATGCTGGAGAACAACAGTTACAGGTAAGTAACTTGTTCCTTCTCCAGCATGGGGTCTGGCATGGATTCACATGCTCATGAATACAAGAATACATAGCAGTACACACATGCACAACCAACGGGAGGTGGAAAAAAGGCTCAACATTAAGCATTACATCAAAACTCAACATTAAGCAGTTCTTACCTCCTCACTAGGCTCACCTTAGGCGAACTGGTTGCGCAGCACCGCTTGGCCGACCCTGGAATCCTCCCTGGAATCCCTGTCGACGCAGTAGAATCTCGTGAAGGTGTGCGTCGACCTCCACGTAGCAGCCCTGGAGATGTCCAGCAGGGGCACACCAGACAAGAACGCCGTGGTAGCAGCGATAGCTCTGGTCGAATGGGCTCTCGGACGGCCAGGCAACGGTCGGTTTGCCAACCGATGACAGTGGGTGATGCAGCCTGAGAGCCATCTGGAAATGGAAGCCTTCGAGAGAGCCTTCCCTTGGTTCACAGGTCCAAAGTCCACAAAAAGCTGTGATGTCTTCCGAAAACACTTTGTGCGGTCCACGTAGAACTTCAGCGCTCTAGCCACATCCAGCGAGTGCAAAGTCCTCTCGGCCGGTGATGAAGGCGACGGGAAGAAAACCGGTAACACCAAGGGCTCACTGAGGTGGAAGTCCAACGGCACCTTGGGCATAAAAGAGGGGTGCGTCCTCAGCACCACCCTTGTGTCGTGAAAAGTCAAGTATGGAGGCTTGCAGGATAGGGCCTAGATCTCTCCCACTCACCGTGCGGAGGTGATGGCCACAAGAAACGCAGTCTTCCACGACAGGAATTTCAACGGTGCCGAATGCAGGGGCTCGAATGGCGCCCCCATGAGCCTGGTCAGCACCACGTTGAGTTCCCACGCCGGGGCAGGGGCCTTCACCGGCGGGAACGATCCGAACAGTCCCTTCATAAATTCCTTCACCAGGCGATGGGACCACAAGGACGCCCGTCCTGTGGTTCTGGTGTATCGGGAGATCGCAGCAGCCAGATGTATCTTGATGGAGGCGTGAGCCAGTCCAGCCTTGGCCAGCGACAGTAGGTATGGCAGCACTTGAGGGGCCGTAATCCATAGAGGGTTAATCTTCTGTGCACGGCACCAGACAGAGAACCTCTTCCACTTATGTCCGTAGCACTTGAGAGTTGAGGACGCCCTGGCTTTTGCAAGGACCTCTCTGCAGTCAGCCGGGATGTCGTACCCTCCAAACTCTAGTGCTACAGGAGCCAGGCCTGCAAGTTCAGCGACTCTGGGGCGTGATGAAGTATGGCGCCTCCTTCTCTGGAGAGAAGATCCGCGCCCGTCGGCAGCTTGACTGGTGGGGACGCTGACAAGTCCAGAAGGTCCGGGAACCAGATCTGCCTCGGCCACGCCGGTGCGACTAGGATCATCCTGCACCTGGACCTCTTGAGCTGGTTGACGAGTCGGAGCAGCAACGGCAACGGAGGGAACGCATATAGGAACAGGCCATCCCAGGGGAACGAGAAAGCATTGCCCATGTTCCTTGGCTGGGGAAACCTGCTGGCGAACCTCTGGCACTTGGAATTCGTCGCCGCCGCGAACAGGTCGATCTGCAGTTTTCCCCATCGTCGGAAGAGTCGATCCACTTGATCCTGACGTAGTTCCCACTCGTGGCACGAGCGCAGCTCCCTGCTGAGTGTGTCGGCGATGGTGTTCTTTATCCCTGCCAGATGAAAGGGCACCAGAAACATCCCTTGGGCGACGGCCCAATGCCACAGATCCTGGGCGTCCTTGGAGAGGGCTAGGGATCTGGTTCCTCCCTGCTTCCGCCGGATATAGAACATCGTGGTGGTGTTGTTGGTGAAGATTCTCACCACCTTGCCCTTGAGGGACGGGAGAAAGGACCTTAGGGCCCAGAACACTGCACGGAGCTCCAGGATGTTGATGTGGAGCGTCTTCACCTCCGGGAGCCAAAGGCCTCTCATGTGAAGTTCTCTGGTGTGCGCTCCCCACCGTTCCAGGGAGGCATCCGTCGTCACCGTTATCTGGTGGGATGGGGTCTGAAAGTCTGTGCCCGCCGTACGATGAGCGCGGGTGCCCCACCACCGGATCGCTCGTCGGAAGGTCTCGTCGAGTGGGATCCTGTCCTCGAAGCTGCCCGTCGCTTGGATCCAGCGGGAGTCAAGGAACTCTTGCAGAGGGCGCATCCGAAGGCTGCACAGACGCACGAGATATATGCAGGAGGACATCATCCCGAGGAGGGACTTGATGGACCTCACCCTGGTCACGTCCGTGGCCAGCAGACGCTGCACCTTGCCCAGGATGGCCTTCGTCCTTTCCTCCGACGGCGAGGCCTGACGCGCCACTGTGTCAAGCTTGGCTCCCAGAAACAGTGCAACTTGCGACGGGACCAGGTGGGATTTGGGAAAGTTGATGGAGAATCCCAGGTCCGTGAGCAGCTGGACGGTCTTTGCTGTGTGATCCACGGCAAGCTCCCTTGTCCTTGCTCGGATGAGCCAGTCGTCCAGGTAGGGGTAGACGTGGATCCCCTGCAGGCGGAGCCACGCCGCCACCGGCGCGAGGCATTTGGTGAACACCCTGGGTGCCGACTTCAATCCTAACGGGAGGGCCTTGAACTGGTAGTGCTGTCCTTGGACCACGAACCTGAGGAACTTTCGGTGTCCTTTCAGAATGGGGATGTCGAAGTACGCATCCTCCAAATCCAACGACGACAGGAAATCGCCCTCCTCCAGCTGTCCCAGCATGTGCTGGAGGGTGACCATCTGGAACTTCTGTGCCTTGATGTACTTGTTCAGTCATTGCAGGTCCAGGATGGGGCGCCATTCTTTTTCAATAGGAAGTACCTTGAGTATACTCTGGAGCCCCGGAGCCTCTTCGGGACGAGCTTGATGGCACCTTTTTTGAGCAACGCCCTTACCTTCAATAGCAGTTGAGGGACGTGATTTTCCTTCCTGACCACAGGTGGAATGCGGGGGCACTTTTTTTTAGAAATTCAAAGGCGTGCCCCTGGGCCAGGGCGTCCAGCACTGTTAGGGAGAATTCTCTGTTAAGGCTAATTTCCCAAACCTAGTGAGTCCCCCAGCAGCTTTGCTGGATTTTTGGGGTTTATTTTTTTCTCCTGCTAAGAGCGAGACTCTTTTTCTCCCACTCTTAGACATGATTTGAGATATCCTTTGACTTTGTAATGTGTTTTATTGGCTATGGGGTCTTTTACTCCATAGGTTTTTATGTGGTTTTTGGTAAGTGCGTTACACAGCACCCTCAGTGCAGTAACACAGGGGTGTCATAGTGACCCCCAAACATAGACTCCATACCCTGGGACTGACTACTGTCTCCCAGGGCATGTAAAGTCACCATTGACTTTACTAGTCTTAAATTAGGAACAGAACCAGTACAAACCATCATACTGTGGAAGTACTGGTAGGGGTAATTAGATTGCCCCTGGGTCTGTTTTTCGAGGGGGCACTGTGCAGTCCCCCCTCGTCGAGTTTCTGGCTGGTGGCAGTGGATAACACGCGAAATATTCCACCGGAATATTTCCTATGGGATTTTCCCATTCATTTTAAACACACCACTTTTTGGTGCAATGTTACAGATACTGCTGGGTTATTTATTTAATATTTATTCCCCGGATGGGTCTTTTTGCCAGAACTCGGTTTTAAAATGGCGTTTGTGTTCGCCTCTGTAACTTCAACCCAAGTCGAGCCCTTTGTTCCACTTTTTGGCGGGCTTCTACACAGAAGCCTCCAAAAGTGGTGCCACTCTGTCTGGGTCTACAGGATGTGTGGGATGGGGGTTTAGGCACCCTGGACTGAGTTACCTCAGCAACTCAAGTCGCACTCTTGTATGATTGGCCCAGTGGTGAGCCGCCCGGCTCACCACTTAGCATGTTTGAGTGACAGCTAGGACTGATGAATGGGGGTTGTCTGCATAAAAGCAGGGCTTTGGGGACTGGAACTTCAGACGTCGCCACAGGACCTAAACAATTCCTGGAGGGAGAAGCTGAGCCGACCTGCAACACCACCACCGGTGGAGCCCTGCTGAACCGTCTCACCACTTTTCCCGACGACAGAGAAGACCTTCATCCCGAAGAGTCTTCTTCCTTTGACTGGTGGGGATAACCAGTTTACCCGCCTTTTCGCCTTCCCGGATCATTTCGTGGCCGCCTTGCCTGTGCCAAGCACCCCGGCAACCGGGATACCACGATTTACCACGACCGCGAATAAAAGGGTAGTACCTTTTAACCGGAGAACTCCGCGGATGGTTTCTTCCCTGGCAGTGCAACGACCTTCAGCTTTCCTCCACGTCGAGATCTTCTCTTCCTCTGGACGACGCCGCGACTTGCACCCGCTGCCAGGAACAACTTCCCCCGCTGGAGGATCCTCTCCATTTTAAAGTTACTGTGTCCGCCTAGCCTCCATTGCAACGGTCTGTATGGGGTGTCTATTAAATCCTCGACTTACTACCTGGGCTGACCATAGGCTGGCTAACTGAACTTTTCTGAGCTGAACTAATTCCTTTTTGAACTCTCTGCAAGACTTTTTCAAGCCTCTTAAACTGTGTGATCTTGGGCGCATTGGTGCTCTGCTCTCTCCAAGAGGGAGCCTGGCCTCTGAACTTTTTGCTCACAAGTAGACTTTGACTTTCCTGCCTTGCTGGGTACTTCTAAAGTATTAGTGTTGTGTGCGTTTCTAATTTCTGCCTTTTCCCTCCCTTTTTTGATAACTTATTGGAGTGCCATCTTCAGTTAAGCGCTCACCTCTGCCTGAAAATAAGTGGTGTTAACTAAGACTTGTTTAATAAGGAATAAGGGATGTATATATATTAATAGTGACTGTGTTTTGAACTTGCTTACAATACTAGTGCTGGAGTGTTTCTATAAGTGTGTCTTTAAATAAATAATTATATACTTTGATACCAAAGCTCTGGTCAGTGTTTGCTTGTGCTACTGGATTTTGGTACCTATCTTATATACTCTATATACTGTCTAACTCTACTTGAGAGAAGTCTGGCTGCTCAGCCACAGCTACCAAGTAAATCTGGGTGGTACAGACTGCTACCAATTGGGTTTACTGCCAACACTTGTAGTCTTAAGCCTTTTTCAGTGGTCCCTAAGGGAACTGCACAGGTTTCCGCCTAACACTGGTGTACAGCGGTGGGATTTATATCGAGCATACATTTTAGTGTGCTTATAGATATCTAACCTGTCAACTATGGAAAGTTATAGTCAAGAGTGCCTTGCTCAAAAACTGCTGATTGTTTAAAAGTTCTCTGTAAGCATAAGAATCTCCTGACTAAAGGCAAGAAAATGGAGCTAATAGAAAGGTTGTTAGCAAACCAAAGTCTGGATGGTGGTTCAGAGGAACCCACCACTCCAGCAAATGCAGATAACAGTAATGATATTGATATTGATCCTAGTATTGATAATCTTGAGTCAGAAGCAGAAGAGGAGGGTGAAGATGATGTAGTTGTCCCCCCCTAGGCCTCTACCTGCTCTGCCAGCTGCACCTACTGGACCTCTGCCAGGTCCCACATTTAGTCCTCAATGTTTTGAACTAGAGAAAATAAAACTTGAATTGGAGTTTAAGAGACTTAATGCTCTAACAGAACAAAGGCACCAAGAACTAAGGCTCAGAGAAATGGAGCTCAAGCATGAGCTAGAGATGAAGATATTGTCTGTTGAAAATGCTTCTCTCTCCGGATCCTCTAGGAGTTCCAGTCCCAAAAGACCCCAGATGCCTAAAGAGCTTGTGGGTATGTATGAGCCTAAGTTGGATGTGTTTGTTTGAGTATAATCATGGGCTCCAGGACATTACAGGAAATGAGTTACTTTCCTGGTTGTTCTCTAGGCTCCCCCCTGTTGCAACTGATGTGGTAATGGAGTTGGGGGAGGAGGATAAGAAGGATTATGAATGTGTGAAGCTAGCTTTGATAGCTAGATTTGGGAAGAGCCCTTCCCAGTACCTTAAGAGGTTTTGGACCCTCAAAAAGCATGATGGTACCCCTTGGGCTACCTGGGTGAGTGAAAGTTTGAAGAACTTAGAGGGATGGATTAAGGGTTACAAGGTGAACACTTATGAGGGAATGAAGAATCTTGTGATTTTGGAGTCAATTTATGATGCCTGCTCTCCTGAGCTCAGACAGCACTTGGCTGATTCAAAGGAATTAGATTCCAGAAAACTAGCTAAGGCTGACGACTTGTGGGTTGCCAACAGGGCTATTCACAAGGACTCTGGGGTAACTCAGAAAAAGTATGAGGGCAAACAGCCAAAAAAGGACTCCAAAGAGAATTCTAATAATTCCAATCCCAAAGAGGGCCCCAAACAAAACAATAAGGGTAAGCCACAAGGGAAATCGAATCAGGCTAGTGTACCTTCTGGTGCCAAACCGGGAGGAGGTCAGAGCAAGCCACCATTCCAGAAAGTATTTGGTAAATGCTATGTTTGTGGCTCGCCTGACCATGTGAAAGGGGATACCAGATGCAAGGGTAAACCTTCAGGGATCCACACTGTCTCCTTAGCCTTCGCTCCAGAGGAGGAAGTACAGATGGCCAGTGGAAACTTTCTGTTACTAGCTGATGAACCCATTGGAGTATCAGCTAGTGTTTCTTTAGTGTCTCTGGGGTTGTGGGAACAACAGAATCTATATGTATATAATTCTATCCCAGATAATACTAAAGAGTATTATAAGCACAGTGTCCAGGTGAATGGTCAGGAGACTCCTGCCATTAGGGACACTGGGGCCGGCATAACTGTGGTGGATAAATCATTTTTTCAGGCAAAGGATGTTGCTAAGGCACCCAAACACTTCACCAAGTTAGCTGGAGGGCCTGTGCAGATTCTTCCCCAGTTACCAGTTCTCATCCAGTGTAATGCCATGACTGTGAAGATACCTGTCAGCATACAAAGTGAGGTGCCAGGAAGGGTTCTGTTGGGTAATGACCTGAAGACTCTTGGACTAGTGTCACATACTCCCAGACCTCCTAGTAAAAGGTTACAGGAGCTCACCAGACCTGCAAGGGAGAGAACCATGAGAGGTACTCCCAAGGAGATGATGAAGGATATCACTCCTACTCCACTGGAGTTACAACTTGCTATCTTGGGACAACAAGAAGCAAAGGGGAAACCCAAGACTTCTAGGAAACAGCCAGCAGCAAGCACTCCAGTGCTTCCAACAAGGACTTCCCCTAGCTTGTCCAAAGTTACACCTGTAACTCCACCTCCAGCTGAGGCTGGAGGGAGGTACAACCCTGTGTGGTTTAACTAGACTCTGCAGAGGAGCTAGTGGAAGGCCCAGAACTCATTGGAGATCTGGATCCTTTTGACCATCCTGAGCTGCAGTCTTTACTGGCAGAAGGTGGACCCAACAGGACAGACTTCAGTAAGGGACAGAGAGAATGTCCAACTCCGGAAGGTCTTCGCCAACAGGCAGCTTCTCAGGCTGATGGGCAAGAGCCTAGGAAGTATAGGTTACACTGGGAAGATGGCCTCTTCTACAGTGAACCAACTGAGTCTGCACCTGGAGACTACAAACGGCTTGTAGTACCTCAAGAAAACAGACAACAGTTCTTGCAACTGGCCCATGAGATTCCTTTGGCTGGTCACTTGAGTTTCAAGAAGACCAAGGAAAGGCTCAGGAGGGAGTAGGTTATTCTCCCTTTGAACTTCATGGCCATCCAGTCAGAGGTCAATTGGCCCTGATTAAGGAGGGGTTGGAGAGTCCTCCTTCCCCCAAGCCAGTCAGAGTGACCGACTATGTGATAGGTGTCCGGAGGAGAATGTCACACATGATGGCAGAAGCTAGTGATATCCTGAAAGCTGGGCCAGCTTTGGTCAAGCATTGGCATGACCAAAAGGCTAACATGGTGGAGTTCACTCAAGACCAGCTAGTTCTAGTTATGATCCCCACAAGGCAGAGGGCCTTGCAAGATAAATGGATGGGACCCTTCAAGGTTGTGGGTAAACTTCGAGAGGAACTATCTGGTGGACTTGGGAAATCCCAAGGAGGCTCCCAGAGTCTTCCACACCAACCGACTAAAGGCGTATGTCTCCAGGCCTGAAGTAGGAGCCTTGCTTCTAGCTTCAACAGAAGAGGAAGAAGAGAGTGAAGCTCTCCCTGATCTCCTCAGAGGCTTACCCTTGGATGAAAAGATTGAAGGAGTAAATCGCTCTTCAAATCTGACACCTGACTACAAGAAGAGTGCAAATCTATGTTAAATCAGTTTGCCTCCTTGTTCTCACTTTCACCAGGCTTGACCCCTTGGGGCCAGCATGATATACTCACTGGTGACTGTCTGCCAGTCAAAAGCAGAGGATATAGAATGTCAGAAAATGTAAGGACCCACATCAAAGGGGAGGTCAAGAAGATGCTTGATCTCGGGGTAATAGAGCCCTCTACTAGTCCATGGTCTAGCCCAGTTGTGTTAGTACCAAAGGCAGGAACCAAAGAATTGAGATTCTGTGTGGATTATAGAGCTCTTAATGCAGTCACCAAGACTGATGTCCACCCTTTGCCAAGGACAGATGAGTTGGTGGATAGACTTGGTTCAGCCAAGTTCCTCAGCACATATGACCTTACGTCAGGCTATTGGCAAATAGCCCTGACAGACCGTGCCAAGGAGAAAACTGCATTTTCTACCCCAGTTGGCTGTTAGGCAGAAACCTGTGCAGTTCCCTTAGGGACCACTGCAAAAGGCTTACGACTACAGGTGTTGGCAGTAAACCCAATTGGTAGCAGTCTGCACCACCCAGATTTACCTGGTAGCTGTGGCTGAGCAGCCAGACCTCTCTCAAGAAGAGTTAGACAGTATTTAGAGTATACAAGATAGGTACCAAAATACAGTAGCACAAGCAAACACTGACCAGAGCTTTGGTATCAAAGTATATGACGATGCATTACTTACCGTAAAAGCATTTCTGATGGTTGTATCTGCTTAGATTCACATGCTGTGCATAGGTCCGACATCCAGTGGTCACTGCGGAGTATTGAATTTTGTTTTTCATAGTCGAAAAGGGGACGTCGACAAGGCGTGTCTGTAACACTATCCCTATAGTGGCGTGCGGTGTACCCACAATCCCTCACGCGTCGAGGTCCCTCTGTTTGTATTTTTTCTGCCCCGAGGGAGCCTTCTAGACGTGAGTGAGAACAGAAAAGAGAGATATAAAAGGATGTCTATGTTCCTTCCATCCGAGCGGGGAGGAAGGGTGGGCGCATGTGAATCTAAGCAGATACAACCATCAGAAATGATTTTACGGTAAGTAATGCATTGTCTTCTGATGTTTGTTAATCTGCTTAGAATCACATGCTGTGCATAGACTAGCGAGCAGTACCCGGAGTTGGAGGTGGGTTGTGAGAAGGAACAGTAGAAAAAAGGTGTCTTAATACTGCTTGCCCCACCTGGAAATCAGCTCTATGGTGGGCATCTAGACAGTAATGTTTCGTAAAGGTGTGTAAAGAACTCCAGGTTGCCGCTTTGCAGATAGACTCAAAGGGAACATTTGCAATGAATGCTATGGACGCCCCAGTGCCACGAGTAGAGTGTGCTCTTGGCTTGAAGGGTATTTCTCTCTTAGCAAGAGTATAACAGAGAGTGATGCATTGAACAATCCATCTAGATATAGTGGACTTTGATACTGCATCTCCTCCTCTTCCTGCTGCCACAGAGACAAAGAACTGATTAGTATCTCTCAGTGGTCTAGTTCTTTCCATATAAAACATGACAGCTCTGCGCACATCAAGTGTATGCAGGCTCTTTTCTCCTAGATTTGAGGGATTTTGAAAGAACGTTGGTAGTTCTATTGACTGGTTGACATGGAATTTCGAGATGAATTTCGGTGCAAACCTTGGGTGTGTGCGTAGAACCACCTTATCTCTGAGAACCGTTACAAAGGGTCTAGAACAGAAAGAGCCTGTAGTTCGCTTACTCTCCTAATGGAGGTGATCGCTATTAGAAAAGCAGTCTTAAGAGTGAGGTCTTTAAGAGTTGCCTTGTGCATGGGTTCAAAGGGTGAACCCATGAGCCTGGTGAGTACCACGTTTAGGTTCCAGCCGGGAGCTGGGTTTGCTATTGGAGGGTGTATCCTTTTTACCCCTTCCATGAAGGCTTTGATAACTGGGACTTTCCACCATGACACTGAGTTGGGAAGTGGTGTATGCAGAAAGTGCCGCTAGGTGGACTTTAATAGAATTGAATACCAGACCGGAGTCCAGCAAATGGGTCAGGTACATAACAATTTGTGTGGGAGAGCAGTCAACGGGGTTGATGCTTTTTCCTCTACACCAGATGACAAATCTCTTCCATCTGCTAGAATAACAGTGACGAGTGTTAGGTTTTCTAGCTTCCCTGAGGATGTCCATGCACCTTTGTGGAAGTTGTAAATGTCCAAATTCTATGACCTCAGGAGCCAGGCTGCTAAGTTCAAGGTTTGAGGGCACGGATGCAATGTCCTGCCCTTGTCCTGTGACAGCATGTTGTACGGGCATGGCAGTTTCACTGGTGGAGACGGAGATATCTCCATCAGATGAGTGAACCATGGTTGTCGGGCCCACATAGGGGCCACTAGTATCATGGTGGCTTGTTCCCGGTGCATCTTGTGCACAATCTTGTTGAGAAGGGGAGTCGGGGGGGAAAAGCGTAAACAAATTTCCCTGACTATGGAATCAATAGACCGTTCCCCTTGGACTGGTTCTGAGGGTACCTGGAGGCGTAATGTAGGCATTGTGAGTTCTCCAGAGTTGCGAACAGGTCTACTTCTGGGAAACCCCACTGTGTGAAGACGTCAAAGACGATGTCTTCGTGTACCCACCATTCGTACTCTGCGGGCAGGGGGAAATCTCTGCTGAGTTCGTCTGCTAGCAGATTGAGTTCCCCTGGTACATGTTGTGACAGTAGGAACATGTGTCTGAGAGCCCACTTCCAGATGTTCTGGGACAGCTTCGACAGTCCTGGAGAGTGGGTTCCCCCTTGCTTGTTGAGGTAGTAAATGGCTGTGGTGCTGTCCGTTAGGACCATCACCGTTTTTCCTTGTAGGTGTTCCTGGAAGGCTTTCAGTGCCTTGAACACCGCCAGTAACTCCAGTAGATTTATGTGTTTGGATGCTACGCTCGGAGTCCACACTCCGTGAGCAGTCTTGATGGGATAGGTGAGCCCCCATCCTGTGAGGGATGCGTCTGTGGTTAGAGTGGCTTCCACTGCGGTTGTGGCAAAAGGTTTCCCTATTAGCAGGTTTTCCTTTGTCCACCACCGTAGCGAGTGAACCAAGGCCTGCGAGACCACCACTAGATCGTCCCATTGTCCGCTGGCCTGACACCACTGGCTGTTGAGCCACTCTTGCATTGGGCGCATGGGCAGGCGCGCGTGAGGTACCAAATAAATACATGACGCCATCATTCCTAGCAAGCGCATTGCTTTGCGTACCGTCACCTCTCGACCTGCCACATATTGGGGGATCTGAAAAAGCATGTTTTGGACCCTCTCGTTGGAGGGGAAGACGAGGCCGTCCTTTGTTCGAATTAGAGCCCCTAGGAATTGTTTGATCTGGCTGGGGTCTAAGCTGGACTTCTTCTCGTTGATGGAGAAGCCCAGTTGGAACAAAAGGTCTACAGTCTTTTGGGTACTGGAGAAGCATGTTTCGTAAGAATCACCCGTTATGAGCCAATCGTCGAGGTAAGGGTATACTGGGATGAACAACCTGCGCAGATGGGCCACTGCCACTGCCAGTACTTTCGTGAATACCCTTGGTGCTGATGCTATCCCGAAGGGTAGCACTCTGAACTGGTAGTGTTTGTTCTCTATCATGAACCTGAGGTATTTTCTGTGCGATGGCAACATTAAAATATGAAAGTATGCATCTTTCAAGTCCAGTGTTGTCATGTAATCCCCTTGTGATAGCAAGGGGATTACTTCCTGTAAGGTTAGCATGCGAAACTTTTGGTGTTTCACAAATTTGTTTGCTAGGCGCAGATCTAATACAGGGCGCATGGTTAGGTCCTTTTTGGGTACAAGGAGGTACACTGAATAAATACCTTCCGTTACCTGAGATAGAGGCACGACCTCTATAGCTCCTTTTTCCAGTAGCTGTTCCACTTCCTGTAGAAGGATGGCGAGGTGTTCTAGTGTCATGCGTCGTCCCCGTGGGGGTTTGTATGTTGGGGAACTGTTGAATTCTATACAGTAGCCGCGGGGTATGGTTGACAGTACCCAACGGTCTGATGTTATTCCCTCCCATGCTGGAAGAAACGATGTTAACCGGCCCCCGACCGGCGATGCATGGGAGGGGACCCGAATCTTCGGGTCATTTGCTGTTACTGGACTGGGAGGCTCTAGGGGTAGAGGCCCGGCCTCTCCCCTTGCCACGGCGTTGGCCTCTCTGATTGTACTGGCCACTATTACCCTGGTTAGCGGACCAGTTGTTGGCAGAGTATTGTTGTTGTTGATTCTGCTGCTGGCGTTGGCCACGAAAAAGGCGCTTATTACCATAGCCGCGTCTGTTAGGGGGCCTACAAATCTGGTCAAGGGTCTTAATTGTGTCAAACTCCTTTTTAGCATTTTCTAGAGCCTCATCAACTGCCTTACCGAAGAGATTGGTATCCTCTATAGGTTTGTTGATCAGGGAAGCCTGTGTTTCAGGTTTAAATCCCGAATTGCGCAGCCAGACATGGCGTTTGAGGAGCATCCCTTGGACTAGGGAACGCCCAGCAGTCTCTGCAGTATCTAAAGTGTTTTTAACGATGCTTCGGTTCACTAGTGTCCCTTCCGTGATTGTGGCCAGAAGGCATGTACGCAGGGGTTCTGGTGCCTCGCTACGAAGCTTGCTCCACTGTGCGTCTGCGTAGCTTGCTAGTAAAGAGTTATTAGCGATCCTTGCTGAGTAAGCGGCAGACGCTGTGATTCTTTTCCCCAGGGCATACAGCGTTTTCCCCTCCTTGTCTGGGGGTGCCTCGCTGGTGGACAGTGGCACCCCTGCTCTCTTCCTTGTATTTGTTACTACAAGGGAGTCTGGTACGGAGTGGCCCCTGACGTACAAAGGGTCAGAAGGAGATGGACTGAAGAGTTTTTCTATACGAGGGTTGACCCCTCTGACCAACGCAGGAGTGGATAAAGAAGGGGTGATAATTCTTTTTACTGAGGCAAGAAGTGGAATGGTTTGACTGATGGGGGGGGGTTTCTCCTTAATTACTTTTTCCACAAAGTCAATGTCAGGAGAGGTCTCCCCTGTGTCGAATTCGAAATGCGCTGCTGCTTTGCGCAACAGTGCATTAAACGTAGGCTGGTCATCTATAGGAGATGTGTTCCTAATAGGCGAGTCCTTGGGAGGAGATAGGGTTATGGCATCAGGGTCAGAGTACGCTGATGGGGACTGCCAGGGGTGTGAGGTAACTATGTCTAGTTCTTCTCCGAAGCCCCCTGCACCTGTATTTGGATCTTCTTGAAAACCCTCCTCCTCTAGGTTTCGTTCTTCCTCTACACCCATAAAATCGTCCTCTTCCTGAAAATGTTGTTCCTCTTCAGTGAGGTCATACACATTTAATTCCTCATGTGAAGGATTAAACAGCCTAGGAAATTTAACCCTGGGGTCATCCTGGGGTCCTTCGGTTGGTCTTTTGGGTGTTGCTAGGTTTTGGGTTTCCATAAACCTTTCCATCTTCTCCATACAGAAATGGAGTCTCTACAGAGTTTCATGGGGTACCCCTGAGTAGCTTAGGGAGGAGTGGGGGGTGCAGGGGGGGATTAGTGTTTTCTGCCTGGAAAAGCTTTGACCTCTCCCACAACGTCGAAGAAAGGTTTCCGTCGCCATCTGAAAAGCCTTCCGGTAAGGCCAGGAGTCCCTCTAGATGAAGGGGGCAGTTCCTGGCTCCCCTTTAGCTTTTTCGGCATGTCTTTAGCCCTTTGCGCGGTATTCAACGTGTCTTTCGTCGTCCGCTTATGGGTATCGGCGGAAACAATCCTCGCTAGGCTCTCGACAAGTAAATTGTCTCTGGAGGTTTCTGGTCTCGACGTTACAGGCGTTGCATGTTGTACTGCGATGGGCGCTCTTACATGGAGCGTTTTGTCGGATGGTTTTGGGGTAGCGCCTTTATCTGTGGAAAGCCCAATCGCTGGTCGCGGCTGCGTTTGCGAGTGGGGCTTTAGACTCTCACGGTCTGAGGTAGACGCCGGGGTGCCCTGCGTCTCCTTCGGCGCTGATGGATTCTTCGTCTTGGACGAAGAAGAGCCGTGGGTTGTGTGCTTATGGGAGTGAGTCTTTTGTGCGTCCTTGTCGCCGGGGTGTTCATCCCCATAGGCAGGGCGTGAGCCGAGCCCGTCGGGGCCGGGGACGGACGGCGAGGAGCGTGCGCGCTCCCTCGAGAGGTTTAAGACTTCCGCAACGGAGGTCGTGTTATCACCTTCCTCGTCACGTTCGGCGACGGCGGGTGAGGAATTGGACTTCGACAAGGCGTAGGCCGCCCACCTCTTGACTCTACGTTCTTTTAGAGTTTTGGGTTTTAAAAGTTGACAAGCCGCGCAGCCGTCTTCTTTATGATCGAGGGACAAGCAACGATTACAGCGTTTATACTTGTCCTTCCAGGTCTACTTGCCCTTGCGGCGCAGGCAAAACCTAAAGGGTGTCCTCTCCATAGCTGAGGCAATAATTTGTGGTGATAACAACCCCGAGGGAGAAGGAATGGAAAAGGAAAGGCATTCTCGAAGAGAAACAAGATAATTCCACTCCCACTCTCCCTACTGTGTGTTGGCCGGCGAGGCCAGGCCACGTGCGGCAGCGCCGAAGGATCTCCTCCGTCTCGTCTCCTGCGTCGAAGATCTTGTTCGGCGGAGAAACAGCTTCGCAGCTACGTCGAGGGGAGGGATCTATGTGTTAATGTAATAAGTCAGGACCAAGGTCCAGGAAATAAGTTTTGCAATGTCTCTCGAGGAGCTCTGCGTAAAGGCGACCAAAAGCTGGGCGGAAAAAAACAATCTGAGGGACCTCGACGCGTGAGGGATTGTGGGTACACCGCACGTCACTATAGGGATAGTGTTCCAGACACGCCTTGTCGACGTCCCCTTTTCGACTACGAAAAACAAAATGCAATACTCCGCAGTGACCACTGGATGTCGGACCTATGCACAGCATGTGATTCTAAGCAGATTAACAAACATCAGAAAATTATTTAAAGACACTTATAGAAACACTCCCAGCACTAGTATTGTTAGCACGTTCAAAACACAGTCACTATTAATATATATGCATCCCTTATTCCTTATTAGACAAGTCTTAGTTAACACCACTTATTTTCATACAGAGGTGAGCGCTTAACTGAAGATGGCACTCCAATAAGCTCAGAAAAGTTCTGTTAGCCAGCCTAGGGTCAGCCCAGGTAGTAAGTCGAGGATTTAATAGACACCCCGTACAGACCGTTGCAACGGAGGCTAGGCCGACACAGTACCTTTAAAATGGAGAGGATCCTCCAGCGGGGGCAGTTGTTCCTGGCAGCGGGTGCAAGTCGCGGCGTCGTCCAGAGGAAGAAAAGATCTCGACGTGGAGGAAAGCTGAAGGTCGTTGCACTGCCAGGGAAGAAACCAGCCGCGGAATTCTCCGGTTAAAAGGTACTACCCTTTTATTCGCGGTAGTGGTAAATCGTGGTATCCCGGTTGCCGGGGTGCTTGGCACAAGCAAGGCGGCCACGAGATGATCCGGGAAGGCGAAAAGGCGGGCAAACTGGTTATCCCCACCATTCAAAAGAAGAAGACTCTTCGGGATGAAGATCTTCTGTCGTCGGGAAAAGTGGTGAGACGGTTCAGCAGGGCTCCACCGGTGGTGTCGTCGTTGCAGGTCGGCTCAGCTTCTCCCTCCTTGGATTATTTAGGTCGTGTGGCAACGTCTGAAGTTCCAGTCCCCAAAGCCCTGCTTTTATGCAGACAACCCCCATTCATCAGTCCTAGCTGTCACTCAAACATGCTAAGTGGTGAGCCGGGCGGCTCACCACTGGGCCAATCATACAGGAGTGCGACTTGAGTTGCTGAGGCAACTCAGTCCAGGGTGCATAAACCCCCCTCCCAAACATCCTGTAGACCCAGACAGAGTAGCACCACCTTTGGAGGCTTCTGTGTAGAAGCCCACCAAAAAGTGGAACAAAGGGCTCGACTTGGGTTGGAGTTACAGAGGCGAACACAAACACCATTTTAAAACCGAGTTCGGGTAAAAAGACCCAACCGGGGAATAAATATGCGTTTAAAATGAATGGGAAAATCCCATAGGAAATATTCCGGTGGAATATTTCGCGTGGTAACCACTACCACCAGCCAGAAACTCGACGAGGGGGGACTGCACAGTGCCCCCTCGAAAAACAGACCCAGGGGCAATCTAATTACCCCTACCAGTGCTTCCACAGTATGATGGTTTGTACTGGTTCTGTTCCCAATTTAAGACTAGTAAAGTCAATGGTGACTTTACATGCCCTGGCAGACAGTAGTCAGTCCCAGGGTATGGAGTCTATGTTTGGGGGTCACTATGACACCCCTGTGTTACTGCACTGAGGGTGCTGTGTAACACACTTACCAAAAACCACATGAAACCCTATGGAGTAAAAGACCCCATAGCCCATAAAACACATTACAAAGTCAAAGGATATCTCAAATCATGTCTAAGAGTGGGAGAAAAAGAGTCCAACGGTCGGCGAAGATGGACGCCCACACGCTGACGGACTTCGCCAGCCGGCCTCCCATCGGGGTGCTTTGGTGGGGGCCCGACACCGCTGTCGGTTCAATCTTGTTTGGAGGACGCCTTGCCGCCTTGGCCTCCCTGGCGACGACGGCGGGGCCCACCCGACTTGCCTCGTCCTCTATAGGCTTCCTGTGATGAGGAGCGGGCCGCTTGGCAGTACGTAGAGGAGCCACCGCCGAATCCCTTGGAGGCACCCTGCTTGCCTCCGGTGCTCTGGAAGGACGGCCTTCGATGCCGGAGAACGCCTAGGGCCCTAGCTGTGTCTGTGTCCGCCTTGATGGCTTGGAGGGACTCATCCACCGTTTTCCCAAACAGGTTGTTCCCGTCGAACGGCATGTGCAACACCTTGGCTTGTACATCCTGGCGGAAATCCATCGCCTTGAGCCAACCTCGTCGTCTAATGCAAACGCTGTTGCCTAGCTGGCGGAAACCGGTGTCGGCAATGTCTGTTGCCACCGTAATGGCGTGGTCTGATGCCACTTCGCCTTCTTGCAAGATCTCCAGGGCCTCGGCCCTCTTGTCATCCTGTAGGAAGTCCAAACAGGTGGGCGATCTTGTAACATAACTCCCTGTCGTAGCGGGCCACGATCGCTAGGGCGTTGGCCGCCTTAATCGTTGTTGCCACCGACGAGATAACTCGTCGTCCCATTGCGTCCAGCTTCTTCCCTTTGCCGTCAGGCGGGGAAGTTGACGTTGAGGCCGATGCCCCCCGCTTTCTTCTTGGCCGCCGCTAAAACGACCGAATCAGGGGTCGGTTGTGCCTTAAGGCACAAAGGGGCAGCATCGGGGACCCAGTACTTCTTCTCGTACCGATCCCGCTTGACAGGCGTCGTAGACGGATTCTTTAGAAGGGTGAGACCCTTGTCCCAGATGTCATCCAGCAGAGGCACGGCGAAGACTGCCTTCCTCTTGGCCTCGCGCCGTTGGTAAAGGAAACCTTCCTTCCTTCTCTTCGGGGCAGAGCTGAAAAAGCTCGGATGCCCTGGCGATCATTGCATGGAAAGATCCGATCTCGTCGGACGGGGAGGCCCGGGCTGGCGATGGGAGCTCTGTCCCGTCGTCACCGCCGTCGTCGGTACCAGTCGTGGCTGTGTCCGTTCCCGTGTCATCCCCAGGGACGGGGGACGTGGGCAAAGGCCGAGCAGGCCGCAAGGGCTGGGAAGGCGGGGCTGGATGGATCCGTCTTCTCTTGTTCGAGGGGCTTCCCGGCGTGCCCGGCTCTGGTTCCTCCGTCGAGCCTGGTTCCGGATCCTCCGTCGGTGGTAAGGGCAATCTCGTCCTTCTCTCCGAACATAAGGATTGTATTGCCAACAAAATGGCCGCCGAGTTATCCTGCGGCTCCAGAAGCGACGGGCGACTAGGACCCTCGCCGGTGCCGTCGTCACCCTCGTCGGGATCCCTCCCGTGGGGACGGGCCTCTTCGAAGCCCTCTAAGACTTCTACCTGCTCCTCCACGGATGCTGTGTCTGAGTCCACAATGGCCACCGCCCCCCCCCCTCTTTTTCCGCCGGGGTCTTCACTGGGGTCTTTTCGATGGGTCTGAAAGAGGCTTCCCTCCGCGGAAGCAGGGAGACTCTGGGCCCCGAGGTCACCTCAACTGGTGTAGCCTCCACAGGCTGCACCAGGGCTGCTGCGAATCCCTCGATAGTGGCCTTGGCCGGGTGAATCAAGGCCTTCACCGCCTTAGGCGTGTTTGAGGCTTTCATCTTGGGGGGAGGGTCACCGCCTCGCTCCCCCTCGGCCAAATCCTTCGAGATCGACCGGGGCCTCTCCAGAAGCTTACCCGGGTTCTCGGATTTCCTCTTCCCGGACCAGAGCATTGGCTCGTGGTTGATGGTTCCGGGGAAGGCGCGCCCTGCCTGGCAGCCAAAGAGCCCGACCGCTCGGCGCCCCGGGCCTAGCTGTGCTTTGCCTTCTGTTGGGCCCCCGTCGCCGGGGCGCCCTCACAGGACTTAGAAGACCGCTCAGACTTCTTCTTCTTCTTCTTCTTCTCCTTCTTCTCACCTGACAGACTCCTTCCTTCCAGCCAGTTGGAGAGACGAAGGTGTCGGCCCTGATGGTTCGTTCCGACATGTTCCTGCAAAACGCACAGTCCTTCTCCACGTGCGTTTTGTCCTCATGAAGGCAGTAGAGACATTTCAAATGCTTGTCCTCCTTGAACACATTCTGTATCTGGCATCCAGGGCAAACCCTGAACAGCTTTCCGGGCGTCGAGCTTCCTTTCCCCTGGGCCATGTTCGGGTAGGCCGCAGAAACTTCTGGAATCCCCCAAGAAGCGTAACTCGACGAAATCTTCACCCTTGAGGGGCGTAGAAAAAAATCTGGCACGGATACCCGTTAATCAGATGTAGAGACGGTGGAGCTTGAAGCTCTATTTGACCGAAAAATGAGAAATTCTCTTTGAAAAAGCGCGAAAACGCAGCAAAAGCTCGAGAGCTAAACACGAGGACTCCCAACACTTGAGCGTGCAGTAAAAAGCTGAAGATGGCTGCCAGAGGTGGGGCTTAGGGAGAGGGCAGTCATTGGCTGGGGGCAGTATGACCCAGAGACCAGTGATTGGTTACTACTAAGAAAGACAGATCAGAAACGAAACTGATACTGATTTTTTCTTTACTAAGGATTCCCGGCCTGACGACGGGGAATATTCATGAGCATGTGAATCCATGCCAGACCCGATGCTGGAGAACTGGATAATCACAGTAGCATTGGGCAGTTGCAATAACTGGGCAATCACAGTAGCAGTGGGCAGTCATAATAACTGGCCAATCACAGTAGCAGTGGGCAGTCGCAATAACTGGGCAATCACAGTAGCAGTGGGCAGTCGCAATAACTGGGCAATCACAGTAGCAGTGGGCAGTCGCAATAACTGGGCAATCCCAGAAGCAGTGGGCAGTTGCAATAACTGGGCAATCCCAGAAGCAGTGGGCAGTTGCAATAACTGGGCAATCGCAGTAGCAGTGGGCTGTTGCAATAACTGGGCAATCACAGTAGCAGTGGGAAGTAAGAGTGATAGTGGATAATCAAGATAAACTATTAGGCATAGACTACGTTTGGGTAGTGAGGTGGCAGAGGGTTGTGGTAGACATTTTGCAGTCAAATTAACAGTATGCAATCACAATAATGGTCGACAATCACAGTAAAGTGTGGGCAATCGCATTGAAGATGGGAAATCACAGTAGCGATGTGCAATTACCGTAATAGAGGACAGTCACAGTGCCAGTGGGTAGAGTCTAAACCTTAGTTAGTGTGGTGGCAAAGGGTCTTAGAACATGTGTGGAGAATGGCGGTGGGCTGAGCCAGTATGAGAGGCGGGCAGTAGCAGAGTGATGATGTCGGGTGTAAACCTGAGCGGGTGCACCTCGGGTGTGTCTCGGCTCAGGTAGAAAAGATACAGGGTCATTACAGACGATATATCGCTGAGCAGCTATAGCACAACACTTGGTAGGTGGGGGAGGGAGGGAGGGGCACCCTTAGGGAACATTGGGTGGCAAGGCGAGTGAGCACGCCGTATGAGCGGAAGAGAAAGTGCTACCAAAGGAGGTGGGTCAGGAGTGGTGTCTTGCCCTTAAGTATGACGGGCAGGTGCAGAGAACTCTTGCTGCATGGGGAGAGTGCCAGGCCCCACGATCCCTGGACGGCCCAGACAGGTCCAGATAGGTGAGGGCCTTTATCTCGTGGGCCTTTGTCGAGGTGGGCACGGCTTATGCCTTCCGGTGAGCTGCAGCGGCCTATTAGCACTGCCGTGGTGGTTGCATAGCAACCGGGGACAACAAGGCATGCAAAGGAGGCGGCAGCCATTGCCTTGCACGTGGATAATGGTGAATTCTCCAAAAATGGAGCCAACGGAGTTGGCAGACTTCTTTCTGCCAGCCTGGATCAGCTGAGGCTGGGGATGTGCTGGTGTTTTGCAGGGCTCTTGTGTGATGAACGATGAGCAGCTCGGCTCGCGTTCAGGTCTAGTTCGCCACGGGTTCAGATGCTGAATCAGCGGCTCCTGCAGTGTAGGAGGAGAGGAGGGCTACGGCCCTATGTCGGAGGGGGAGAGGGACTCTGACTGATTGCAAAAATGGGATATACTGACCTATTTATTTCTTTTTGTTGAGAATATCAAAATCAGTATCCTTTTTGGACTCCTGGGTTTCAATCCTAAAATAATCAGCAGCCTTTTTTTGAAGATTATATAACATCTGATCATCAATGGGTGTAGATGAAATCGGATAACTCCTGATGTCTGGAGATGGGACAGCAAAATCATTAGGCTCAGTGCAAGGATCATCTTCCAAAAAAAAACCTCATCTGCATCCACTTCGAATATGGACTCCTCATAAGAACCAGTGGGTTCTACTCTAGCTCTTTTAGATAGAAGTTCTTCCTCCTCTTGAACTATATGCTTAAACTTGATTGGGTGTTTTTCTGAAAAATCCAACAAGGAAGCCAGCTTGTTAAGAGTGACCTCCAACCTATCCTTAGTCCAAGCACCACCATGGAGGGTGCCCTTGAGTGGAAAAATTACTTCCTCCTCCCAAATTCCCAGTGTCTGTGTTTACTTCTTTAGTGTATCCACTAATGTATCCACTAATGACCCTCATGTCCGAACAGGTGCCGAAACAGTCTATTTTGGTGCCTGCTGTGCATGTTTTAGTGTCTGTGAGGCTATTTTGTGCATGGAACTACCTTTGCTCAGCATATTGTTGGCCTTTGGAACATGCGCCGAGAGAGAGAAGAGGTTTTAATAGACACCGAACTGCTAGCTGAGGAGAGTTTAGCTGTCATCTTGGAACTTTTTGACAAGTGCTTCGAAACATTTGGCGAGGTGTGTGTTTGTGTAAAACAGAAGAACATGTTACTTACCCGTGGTAATGTTCTTTCGATTGGATGTTCCTCCCACGTATTCCTCATCTTTTGATATCTCCATGACCAGCTTCAGCTGCTTTGGAAAAAATGTCCAGCAGGGGGCCTTGCGTGTCGATGCCTGTCGACTCGATGTCGACGTCATCACTGGTATATAGCGCATGCAGCAACCGTTGGCTTCAGTTCGTTTGTATGCGTATTTCCAATTTTCTCAAGGATGTACCCGACTCCAAACTATTACTCACCCTGCAAGAGCATAAACTGCAATAACAAGCGGATTCTAGGTGGCCAGTGTGCAATGTGAGAAGCCACGTATCTCAGGGGCTCCCCGCGCGGATCCTACACAGATATACCCAAAGGGCATCCAGGCAAACAGAAAAGCCCCACAAATATGGCCCAGAGGAGCGGAATCGGAAGCCTCAAATTCACATAAAAGAGAGAGAACCGGTGCGGCGAAGACGAGAAGGGAAGAGAGCTCCTGTCCGCTGAATTCAAAATGGTGGGCGCGATATCCTGGGGGAGAGCGAGGATGACTGAGCCCCCGGGACACTGCGAGGGCCAGAAGAACCCCGGCACAGATCCTGCAGTGCCGGAGTAAGCCGACCAGAGAACCTCCCTGCACAATCCCCCGACCGGCAAGCGAAAGGACACCCACGGAGAGGATAGAAGAGCAGTGAGGGATGATCAGCAGGCTGCAACAGGGAGCGGAGCCGTGCAGTCCAAGATCCGCCGAACATACGCCAGAGGAAAGTGAAAGTGAAAATGTTTCCAAGAGAGGAAGCCCTGAGGACCAGCACTTCCAAAGAAGAGCCCGCGATGTGAAAGGGACAGCTGATTAGCTGTCAGGAGAAGGAAACAAACGGGTAAGGAGACCCCGTGGGACACCACAGCAACACCAGGGAGGCAGGAGGAGAGACACAGACAGGGGGACCCCCGAATATCGCTGCACTGCATTAAAAAGGAGGGAAAAGAGCACAGAGAAAAGATTTAAGGCGAGAGGAAGCCATAGGAGGCCTCTCACTGGCAACAACAAATCAAAAGGGGGGTGTGAGGGCTCAAACGGAATCGAACCTACAGCGGCGCAACGGATATTGAGGTGGATACTCCACACTGAGGAAACTTCCCCCCGGGAACAAGAAGGGAGCAAAGGATAAAAGACACTGCAGGGCCCTTGCAAGAATCGAAAGGCAAAGCGCGAAACAGACAAAGATCACTAACAGGTACAGGGCCACCCTCAGAGAAGACCCCAACATAAACAGGAACCCAGAGATGTTGGATTGCTGGGGCCTTGTAGGAAACCGAAGAAACAGACCAATGTCAGAAGGCGGGAAGAAGGCAGCCACAACACATGCGAAACCGACCAAGATTGAGGTGTTTACCAAAAAAAGGAGAACCTAAGCAAATGCCAACTGACGCCGGGGCACAGCAGGCAGACAATACCCAAGAAGTCTGTGAACCCCTGAAAGACTGCACAAATGACAAGCTGTAAGACACAATAACGGCCCTGAGAACCTCCATGCAAACACAAATTGATGAGGTAAAAGGGGATGTCGAACTCCTGAGCCAGCACTTGCGCTACCTGGCGAACAGAGTGAGTTAAAACGAGAAAACGGTGGTTGAAATGTCGACCACAGCAAAATATTGCAAGAAACGGTCTGAGTGCTAGAGGTGAAAGGGCGATTGTTAGAAGATCGAGCAGAAGACGCAGAGGGGAGAGCAAGGAGAAGTAACATTCAAATCCTGAGACGGCCAGAGGGAGAGGAGGGGATAGACCCCACTATGTATGTGGAGAACATGCTTCTGTAGGAAATAGGCCCGGGAGCATTGTCACAGGGGTTCACAATGGAACATGCCCACAGAGCAATCACAAGGAAACCCACCCCGGGAGCCCCACCTCGGCCCATTATTGCCAAAATCCTGAACTTCTGAGATAAAGAAAAGATCCTGGCATACTCTAGATTGGCCGGAGAGATCCGACAGGGCTCGGCCTCCCTGGCGATCTACCCAGACTATACAATACAAGTTCAGAGGCGAAGAGGGCAATTCGATCCCATGAAGGAAAGGCTAAGGCGACAAGGCACAAGATATATGCTCCTGTGCCCCATGAAACTGAAGGTGCTATATAAAAGGAAATCTCTTTTCTTCGATGCCCCGGAGGAGGTTAACCCAAGGATGGCACCAACAAAATGCAGCAGATGCCGGATAAAGAAGCAAATATGAGAGGAGAAAACGACTGAAGAGAGACTGGAACATAAAGAAGAGCACTGCGATGTATGACACAGAGGAATCGGGTACCGAGAGATACCCAGCCACAAGGACCCGCAAGGACAGGGGACACATGGTGGTTACGCCTCCACAGGACCTAACTGATGGGCGATTAGTTATTATTCTAATTTTTGTTGAACACATTCGGTTAAAATTTCAGCGCAACCTGAATCTGGGGAAAGGAGGCCACAAAGGGTTGGTCCAAAACAACAAGATACTGGGAAGAACCACCACAGAGCACGCATATAAAATAAACAACAGAGGACGGGGGGATGAAAGCCCATATGGCTAAGATGCTAAAGGTATCCTCTTGGAATGTGAGTGGCCAAAATAAATATATAAAGAGAATAAGAGTAGCAGCATATATGCGCTGCAAAAAAGTTAAGATAGCAAAACTCCAGGAAAAACACTTCAAAAGGGAAAGGCCGGCACAAGTGGTAGAGGGATGGGGTATGGCTCGGAGTATTCTAACTATGCGAGAGGAGTACTCATTTGGGTGGCCCCATTAGGGCCCTTCGGAATGGTCGGTGCACACAAAGACGACGAAGGCAGAAAGATTGTAGTACACGGGTACCTTGAGCAGACCGAAGTTTGTCTAATCAACACATATGCACCCAACCACAATGTGGCCACCTTCTTCCGATACCTGTATTTTTAAATGTATTTTATGTATTTGAATTTGGATAGCGCACAGCAGCCCTGTGGCATTGTTCCGCTGTTAAAGAAGGTTTTGCTTATTACATACATGCGTGAGTCAAGGAGCAGTACAAAAAAGGCATAGAGTACATTATATACAGAGAAGGAAGATGTGCATGTTATTTGTCAGGAAGTACAGTTTCCTGTGGCAGTGACAACATCTATAAATGCATATTGGGGGGAGGATTAGTTGAACAGGTTGGTTTATAGCAGTTTGCGGAAAACATTGAATGATTCTTCATTTCTGAGTGCCGCAGGGAGGGCATTCCAGTTTTTAGGGGCTAGGTGTATGGAAGACTAGCTGCCTTCAGAGGCATGACCTGGATAGGGGGAGGTGGGGGAGATTTCAACTGCATGATAAACCCAAAATTAGACAGATTGCATGGCAAGAATACGCCATCCACCCCACCAGAGTCCTGCTGGAACCTATGAGGGATCTGGAATTGAAGGAGATCTGGAGATGGCTGGAGGAACCCAAGCCAGCTTTCTCATATTACTCAGCGGTACACAAGGTCTATACACAGATAGATTATTTCCTCACAGGGAAGGGTCAACTTGGGGATTTTGTGGGCGTCTCATATAAGGGAAGGACCCTCTCAGACCACTCACCCTTAATACTAGATTGGATCGTTAGCCGAGTGCCTGCCCCGATACCCACGTGGAGACTCCGAGCGGAATTCGTACAAGATAGACCATTCAGAGACGAAATAGGACAACAGATAGATAATTACTTTGCTTTCAATGAAGGCAGTGTCAAGGAGGAACAGATCTTGTTCGACGTGTTTAAGGTGTTGATCTGGGGAGAAGCCATAACCAGGGCAAGAGGGGGAAGGAGAGAGCTGGAACGGGACTTATCAGGCACTGAGTCAAAAATTAAATAAGCAGAGAACACAGGAGGGAATGGCAGAAAGACGGAGAGGGAGCACTTAGAACTTTGACAAAAATGCCTAAAACAGTGGGATAGGCTGAGTAAATACAGTTTTACTGAATATACCGAAAAACTACACGAACAAGGAGATAAACCTGGGAAGCTATTAGCGTGGTTATGTAGGAGTAAGGATAATCGAGAGAATTTTAAACAAATCGAAGATGAATGCAGGAAACTAAGGAAGGCACAGAAGGAAATTAACGAGACCTTTAGAACATTCTACAAACAATTAAATAAGGACCGAGGAAGAATAGAAACCGGGGAAATCACAGAGACACTAGCTCAGATAGATTGACCTACCTTCGGAGTATAACAGAAAGACATGCTAGAGGCGTCCCTTTCGCTTTAAGAGGTGCAGGGGGTGATTGCTGCGCTGCCCGCGGGCAAAACCCTTGGAGGAGACATCTTCCCGGCTGAATTTTATAAGGAATTCATAGGGAAGCTGACACCAAAGTTACTACACACCTAGAGAGTGTACGAGACAGGGAGACTGCCCCAGAGCATGGAGGAATCAATCATAGCCCTGATACTAAAGCCCAGGAAAGACGGAAAGCACTGAGTCATATCGCCCAATATCACTGATGAACCAAGACACCAAGATCCTGAAGGCGGTCCTGGCAGAGAGACCGAAGAGGGTGATAGGGACACGGATATACCCGGATCAGACAGGGTATGTCCCAGGGAGATCAACAACAGATAATCTGCGGCGACAGGAATGGCCGTTTGACCGTTTGCCTCCCTACGACGCAACGGGATAGGCGAATGGTTCATAAAATGGGTCCAGATCTGCTACACCCGATCCATAGCCAGGGTAAGAATGGGCAAGCACATATCAGAACCGTTCCATATACAAAAAGGCACAAAACAGGGATGCCCATGGTCTCCCATGCTATACATCTTGGCCTCTGTACCCCTCACGGTCTTCGTAAGAAAAGAATTCAAAGACACAGGGCTACAAGTAAACGGGGTACACCATGTAGCATCGTTATACGCTGACAACATACTATTATACGTGCGGAACCAGGAAGACACACTAGATGCATACCTGGAGGTATTGACTAACTTTGCTGGCCTATCTGGCATCTCAATTAGAGAAAAAATCCTGTATATTTCCACTGGGCAGCTGTGGAAGAGTTGTGCTTGGGCCTCCAGTGGAAAACGAAAACATTTAGGTACTTAGGTATAGACATCCACCATGATGTAGCAGAGACCCATCAGCAAAACACAGAACGCGCCGAACAGGGCTGGAGGCATCGATTAAATTCTTGAAAAAGCTGCCGCTTTCAGTGACAGGCAGAGTTGCGCTTCTAAAGATGGTAGCTCTCCCCGCCTGCTATACGACTTTGAGTATGTCCCCTTCCTCATAACCATGCACCTTATTCAAGGAATTAAATACAATGATAGGACGGTTTATCGGGGGAAGAGGGAGAATAGCCCTAGACACCATATAAAGAGAATACAAGGGCGGAGGACTAAGACTACCTAACTTTAAACTCTACTATTTAGCAGGTCAACTACAACATGTAGCGAAATGGTTGGCAGACCACGATAATATAGGACACATCCTGTAACCACAGAAACCTGCCACATATGTACTAAAAGAAGCCCTCTAGCTAGACAACAGTAAAATCTTTGCACCCCCCAGCACCCTAAAACTGGGTAAAATAATCTGGGCCAGAACCAAGATGGTACTCAAATTGAGGGAACCCTTCTCACACCAAATACCTCTAACAGCCATCGGCGGGAAACTTAGGAAATACTGGGAGAGCAAGGGGAAAGGAACGGAGGGTGACTTGCTGACGCAGTGAAGACTTCTGAGATTCCAGGAGATAGTTTATGAGCTAAGGTGCATAGGGGTCAGTTCCTAACGTACACCACGCTGGCGCACACAATACACAAGAGATGGCCGAGTTCTCTAGACCTCCCAAATGTGGACAAGGTGTTGGAGGTCCTGTATGATGTGTCAGAAGGAGGACATAGGGTATCAAGTCTGTATCAAGGTCTACTGGAGGCTTGACCGGCAGAAGTGACCAAGGGGAAGGGGGCATGGTAATCAGATACGGGTAGAGTGATGACATATGGCGAGTGGTGTAGGGCCCCAATGTACCCCAAAACAGTCTCAAGGAACGCCAGACTGAAACTCACACAACTATATGTCCTACATAGGTAGAACATGATGCCGCAACTGTCACATTTCCGGGGCTTGCAGGTGAAGGGATGGCCGAGATGTGGGGAGAGGGCAGCAGGAATGGGACACATGTTTTGGGGCTGTCTAGTGATGCAAGAGTTCTGGCAGGGAATGGAAACACACATACAGAGGGGGGCATTACGAGGTATACATGAAGCCCGGAAGCCTGCCTGTTGGGCATTTGTACACACCTGGAAACATCCAGACCAATACATGTAGCCTGGGTGCTGACAAAGCGAGGGATGGCCATGGCGTGGAAGACAAGGGAAAGCCCATGTATAAATAGATGGTGGGAAGATTGAAGGTGGTGGTCAATAGCAGAAGTAGCAGTGGTGTCTAAAGCCGTCCAACGGGGAGGGTAGAAGCCTCAGAAGGCATAGCAACCTGGAATACCCTGGTACAAAACCTGTTTGGATCACCAGATGATAGACCTCCCTGAACTCTTATAGATGCTGAAAAAGAGACAATTATAGACATTGTAGCAAATACTTGTGGATTATAAGGAATCATTTCCATGTGTTATGATCAGATTATAGGCAGAGTTTCTTATGCTGCTGTTTGGTTGGGTTAGGGAGGGGGCAGATTATGGGGAGCCTGGGAGGGGTGGAATTGGATTAAAAAAGATGAGCCGATTGTATAACAAAGCTGTCTAATGATAAAATGCTGGAAAAAAATTAATAAACATAAAAAAAACAAAATAACAGGGAATTCTACTGCGGGGTAGAATGGGAGGGGCAATGAGGAATACGTGGGAAGAACATCCAAACGAAAGAACGTTACCACAGGGAAGTAACTTGCTCTTCAAATGAATTGTGTCCTCCCACGAATTCCTCATCTTTGATAGACTCCCAAAGTAGTGTCTGCATTTTTTGGAGGAGGGAGTAAGAATTTAGGAGTTCCTTATTGGCTTGTGTGTACAGAATGTAACAATGCCTTCCCAAATCCACCTTCTTGCCCGAGGTAGAGTCCACATTATAATGCTTTGTAAATGTGTGGACGGGGGACCATATGGCTGCCGCACAAATATCCTGGAATGGGACTCCCCACTGTAAGGCAGAGGAAGTAGCCATGCCCCTGGTCGAATGAGCTCAGAGACCCTCAGGAGGATCTTTTTGAGCTAATCTGTAAAATTCAGAAATTCCTAAAATGATCCGACCTGGATAAAGTTTATTTTGTGACCGCCATACCCAAATTAATGGCCTCTGTAACCAATAAAAAAGTGATCATCTTGTCTTAACTTAGACATCCTAGATAGAAACTAAGTGCACGTCTTGGGTCAAGCCTGTGTAATATCTCTCTTCCTTTCTAGTATGACGCGGAGGATAAAAGAACGGAAGTATGACTTTTTTGAGTTAAACGAAAATTAGACCATTTTTGGTTACAATGTAGGTTTAACCTCCTTAAAGAAGATTGTGTAAGCCGGCTTGCAAGACAAGGCTTAAAGTTCACTGACCTTACGGGCTCATGTAAGAGCAACCAAAAGGATGGTCTTCAAAGTTACCAATCTTAGAGGGCAGGAATCAATAGGCTTGAATGGAGCACACATGAGAAATTTCAAAATTAAATTGAGATCCCAAACCGGGACCTGAAATGGGAATCGAGGGAAAACATTTGTCAATACTTTCAGAAATTGCATCACTAGTGGTATTTTAAAGAAAGATACCTCTTCAGAAAAGCGCTTAAAAACAGATAGCGCTGCTAAATGCCCTTTAATTGTGCCAACAAGGAGCCCCAGATTAGCCATGTGTAAAAAGAAAGCTAAAACCTTTCGTGTGCTGCATATAAATGGGCCCACATTCTTATCCCTGCAGCAGCTGCAGAACTTGTTCCAACGGCAGCGGTACAAGGATTTTATTGCTGTCCTTCTGGCCGAAAGCAAAATTGCCATTACGTCATCCGGGAGGTCCCAATCCTTACATCTCAACCTCTCAGAAACCATGTGTGAAGGTTCAGTGTCTTGACCTCTGGCTGGAGAACCCGACCCTCGGTCCTTGCTTTGTGGAAGACTTATTGGAGGGAAGATGGACACGTCGTCCTGGCCCAATCAGGAGCAATTGGGGATCATGGATTTCCCAAACTTTCTCAAACTCTGGATCACTTGAGGAATGACAGGGACTGGAGGAAAGATGTATAGAGTGGAAATTCCCAGTCCACCAAAAACGCGTCTCCTAGAGCTCCTCTTGGGGAAATTCCCAGGAACAGTACAGTTTGCACTTCCAGTTGGCACTGGTCATGACAGATCCACTTGAGGAGTTCCCCAAAGGGTTAAGATCTCTTGAAGGACTTCCTGAGCTAGTTCGCACTTGTGGGAGACTGTGCTCTGCCTGCTGAGAGCGTCCGCTGCCGTGTTCTCCTCTCCAGCTAGGTGAACTGCCGATAGGGAGACTCCTTCTTGAATTGCCCAGAACCAGAGCTGCATTGCCGCTCTGCACAATGGTAGTGACCCTACACCACCTCTCTTGTTGAGGTAGTACATGGCCACAGTGTTGTCCCTCATTATCAGGACATTCTTTCCCTGTACAGAGGGCAGAAATGTCTTCAGCGCTAGTCCGATAACACTCAGCTCCAAAAGGTTGATGTGTAGTTTGGACTCCGATGGAGACCAACAACCCCTGATTGTCGGATCATTGGCATGTGCTCCCCACGCCGTGAGTGGGGCGTACGTAACTACCGTTATCTCCGGCCATGGTTGCCAAAAGGGTTCTACCTTCAGAATGTTTTCCTTGCAGGTCCACCACAGAAGGTCCTGTGCGACTCTGCTTGGAACCTGAATTAGGTCTGACATCCTCCCTGACCATTGGAACCACTGCGTTTTGAGAGCCCATTGGAGAGATCTTATTCTTAGGCGAGCCTCTGGCATCAGAAAAATGTAGGATGACATGAGGACGAACATAAAAAATAAAATAAAAAATAAATAAATTAAAAAAAAATTGAAGGCTGGACGACGCTGGGCACTCGAATTTGGGGACCATATACAGAATTGTCTTAAGCCCTCACCTCGGGTGGCAAGGCTTTTTCCAAGGATGCATTCAGGAATGCCTCGATAAATTGGAGCTTTTGAGATAGTATCATGTGAGACTTCTTGTGATTGAGGGAGAAGGCCAGTCTGTGGAGAGAGTAGCAAGTTACGCTGAGATGTTCCAGAATCTGTTTGGGAGAACAGGCCCTAATCAGCCAATCGTCCAGGTAGGAGTAGACGTGATTCCCCCCTCTCGTGAGACTCGCTGTCACCACTGCCATCAACTTGGTGAAAACCCCTGGGGCAGATATCAGCCCAAATGGCAGAACTCAAAACTGATGACAATCGCCAATGGAGAACCTCAGCTACCTTCTGTGCTTGTGATGGATTGGCACTGGCACATGAAAGTAAGCATCCTGAACTTCCAATGATACCATCCATCCTGAAGTTGGAGGGCCTGAATGATCTGAGAAAGGGTAACCATCTTTAACTTGTCCTTCCAGAGGAACTTGTTCAAGTCTCTTAAGTCCAAGATGGGTCTCAATCCTCTGTGCTTCTTGGGTATTAGAAAGTAAGGGGAGTACCGACCCTTGTTCCTCTCTGCTACAGGTACTGGTTCTCTAGCACCTTGCCCTAGCAGGGTCAAAATGTCCTGCACAAGGAGCAGATCTGGAATTTTAAAAGAGTTGTTGCCAGGTGGATGATCCTGAGGCCTTTTTATCAAGGGAAGGCAGTAACCCTGGGCTACTGTTTCCAATGCCCATGCAACTGAAGTAATACCCTGCCACTCTTGCAGATGCTGGGAGAGTCTGCCTCCCACTGTGGTTATGTGGACTAAGGCCTCAGAGGTTTTGCGGCAGCTGTTGCAGTGGCTGGAGGTAAAGTAGCCATTGCTTGAGTGGCCTTAGCATCACCTCCCCGTCCACAACGGGGGAATCTTCTCTGACCTCTTTGATTCAGCAGTTCTCTCCCTCTTCCAACTGAGCAGTAATAGCAAAAGGACCTGCCCCTCCAAGCTGTTCCAATGGGGCAAGTTTGTCGCATCAAGGGATTTGGCTGCCGCTTTAGAGGACTGCAGCTTCTCTAGGCTCTCGTCAGCCTTGCTGCCAAATAAATGTGTGCCGTCAAAGGGCATGTTAAGAAGTCTCGATTGCACATCCGGAGCAAAACCAGACTATAACCAAGCAAATCTGCACATTACAGTGCTAGCCGCCATGCCTCAGTTAATAATGTCAGATCAGTCTGAAGGGATTCACACATTGCGTCCTTCCCATCCTTAAAAATATTTAGGAATCTGTCTATTTCTTCCCCTTCAGGGATATGTTCAGCCACCATCAATATACATTCCCATAGGGTGAAAGTAGCCAGTGTACACGTGGCATTTGACGACTTAAGGGCCATTCTTCCTGCAGAGAAGATGTTTTTTGCCATTGCATCATAGCGTTTCTCATCCCTCTCAGGGGGGATTGTTGTCATGATGCCTACCCCCAGGCATTCGGACAAAGCCCATCAGCCCTGGGAGCAGGCATATAGACATTTAGTAAAACCTCAGCAGCCCCGGCTAGGGGCTATCTGGGTTCAGTCCTGGCGACTTAGGTGCCAGGCTCATAGTAGTAATCAGTCCTGGCGCCTAAGGCGCCAGGCTCATAGTCATTACTTACCTCAGGCAGACCATGCTGCAAATGACTCCAATCCAACATGAAGCCTGAAAGGGACTATTTTTTACTCGGGTGTGGTTCTAGGGACTTCTTACCTGGGACTACTTTTGACGCTATTTAAACCACGCCCGACCAGCAACACACGCTTCGCATTATTCTGCATCCAGCAGCGTAACGCTCACTGTGCCTGCAGCCTGCATCCAGTCTTCTGCCACGCCCGCTTCGAATCCGGAGCTCCTAAAACAAAGAGGAAAGAAAGGCACAAGGTTAGAAAACAAACTTATTTCTATCCCACACCTGACTCTGGATCCATCTCGTCTCTGGACCTGTAAAGAACATCCTTTCTGCACGCGCCGCACCTCTAGCTACAGCGCCGCGCCATACTCACCAGTGTTCACAGCATCCTTCGGGTCGGCGCTGCCTCCATCATTTCTTCGCCGAACTTCGGCACCTAGGAGACAAAAGAAAACCACAAGGTGAGCTGAGGGAACCAACAAATATAATTCTTACCACCATAGACTTACCTGATTTACCACCGGAGGCATCCTTTTGTGACTCTCCATATTTTCACGTGCCGCATCTGTAAAGAGACACAAAACACGTTTTCCACGTGCAACATTTATCGGACAGCACCGGGTAATACAGACTCTTACCTGAGCGCCACCAGCTGCCACAAGAGCATCTTTTCACGAGCCAGCTGCAAGACAAGAAAGGAAGGGGGGGAACAAGAGTGAACATCGGACATATTGAACTCTATGAACTTAATACTTACTGGTCCTCACCAGGAACCTCAGAGTCAATACTCTCCGGAACGCTCCCGAGCCTTCAAACCAGTGAAGTAACTGGAATTGACGCGCCCCTGCAAATCCACGCAGGATGGAGAGCTCATCTTTCAAGAATATGAGGTGAGATTGCTGTGAGGGCATTTCGGAGGTGATTAGTTGGGGAGGACTGTGGGGGTGCCATCACTTGAATCCACAAGTGGCTAAATCCATCTCTCCACTTGCAGGAGAATATTTCTACGGGTTAAGCAGACAAGATTAGGAGGGCAGATCCAGTCAGTCATCGCTGCACTACGCATCACGTGGGTGGAGACCGCAGCTGTCCGGGTCCGACCGACGCCCCTGTGGGAGGCAGGTGAGCGTAACAATTGTTGGGTATGCTGTTTGTTTAGATGTGGATGTGGCAGCCACCAGACTTTCTGGAGTGGGATGCTTGCTTAGGTAAAAGGCGTCAGTGCTTGAAGCTCTGTATTTGCTTGTTAACTTTTTATTTACTGCTGGAATAAATTCCAATGTCTCCCAGTTGGCATTCACCATCCTTTGTAAGGCAACATGCAAGGGAAGAATGGAGTCCTCCAGGGGGCACTTATCTAAAATATCTGTAAGATCATCCTGCTCAAAATGTGGCACAGGTCTACTCCATCCCAGATATTTAATGACTCGAGAAATAAGCTACCTGTATGACCCATCCGTCTGGTCTGAGGGATCTGGCCTTATCTATCACACTTGCAGTTTGTAGGGTCTCATGAAGATCTTTTATCCTTGACTCCTCTGATATCAGAGCTTCTGGCACACCTTGTGTTCCATATTGTAACTCTAACAGATGCAATTCATCAGAAGAGGGCCCATGTTCCTCATAAATTGAAGAAAGTGACTTAAAAAAGTATTTCCTTGGTAGTGGGAGAAAAAAAAAAAAGTCTAGTTTTTTCAACCTCTGAGGATTTTGTCACAAGACGATGACAACGTTGCAGTCTTCGACGCCGTCAAATACTTCAACAACTGAGGTGAAGATTTTTTTGACAATGTCGTCGACTCTCTCGGCCTCGATGACGTTGAAGATTACACCTTCAAAGGAGTTTCTTCTCGACGGAACCTCTGAGGGTTCTCGAGGAGTTTTCTCCTGGACAGCCGGGCTCGAGGGCGCACAGATTTTGTCCTTTGCCTTTTGTTTGCCATGTTCTTTGACATGGCCATGATTTTTACTCTTCTTTGGGGGGGGTTGAGGCCACATTCTCGAAGACCTGAAGGATTCTTTGTCTGAATCTCTCCCATTCAGCCAGTGAGGCCGATTTGGTTGGGCAAGCAACCCGTTCCGGGACGAACTTGATGACCGATACAGCAACCTATGTTGCCTCTTTTTCGAACGCCGTGAAGATGTGTGGCGAGACCCACTCCTAGACCGAGATCATCTTTTAGCTTTCTTTCGACGAGGAGAGAAGCCCCTCGACTTGTCGGAAGAACGCTTCTTCGACAGAGTCGTTGTTGAATGGAATTTATGTGCCCTACCTGCAGCTAACTTCCCTCTACACTCTTTCAGGGCTTTCACGGTCATCAAAAGGCAGAATTCACACTCTGATGCCTTGTGATCGGATCCAAGGAACCATAGACACACCTGATGGGGTTCTGTAAGGGACATTTTCACCCAACAGTCGTGGCATTTTTTAAACCCTGGTATGGGCGACGAAGATGCCATATGCTTTTCCAAAAAAAACGTAGATTCACAAAGGAAACATCGCGCCCCGATCTTCCGAAGCAATAGCTCTCATGGAAAAATGGAACTGAAGCCAGTGGTAGCTGTGTGCGCTATATACAGTGATGACCTTGACATTGAGACGGAGGCCATCGAAGGAGATTGAGTCGACAGGCATCAACGTGCAGCAGCCCTTGCTGGATTTTTTTTTTCGAAGCAGCTGAAGCTGGATATTGAGATATCAAAAGATGAGGAATGCGTGGGAGGACACAATCCACTCGAATGCTTCTTTCGCATCAGTGCCACTATATGTCTGCCTTTGTCGCAAGGGGAAGCCTCCACACAGTGTGAAACGCCTGCCATTTGGAGCTCGGAACTGGCACTCAGGAATCTTCTGTTTCCCTATCGGATATCTACTCTGCGTCACTAATGGAGCTGGGACTGTCCTGTTCTGCCATTGATTCTTCTGCGCCGCAAGGAATTCCATCGATGCCTCAGCTTGCAACACGTAGGCTGCTCAGCGCTTCGAGCGCCGATCCTTAAGCGGCTTCGGTTTGAAGAGCTTATACGCTCGACATTTGGTCTCCTGGTGATCTCTTGGAAGACAGTTGTTGCACACGCTATGCGTGCCCTTCCAGGGAAATTTGCAATTCCAAGACAGGCATAATTTAAAAGGAGTTTTCTCCATTATTAACAATGAGGGACAGAGAGGCAACACATATTATGGGGGCAATGTGTGGAGACATTCTCTAAAAATGTGTTAAATGTTCCCCCCCTTGCCCCTACTCGCCCTATCATGTAGGCTGAAGCCTGAAGAGTCATAGGCCGCCGGCGAGGCTATGGAATCCCTGGGTGCTGCGAAGACTCTGCCAGGAGCCACAGGTTGCGTCAAACATGATCGCTGAAGACGGTAATCTGAAAGGTTATTAAGCTAAATATAGAATTATAAATGCTCAATGACGAGCAGTGACTCTGAAAACTAGATCTCTGTGAAATGCGACCAACATGATGGCAGGAAAAAACCTGAGGATCATGAGGCATGAAGGATCATGGGTAGAGTACACGTCACAGTAGTAATAGTATTGCAGACACGCCGATAGCTGTTGCAAAATGTGATTGTAAGCAGATCCACAAGCCTCAGAAGAGCAAGTTACTTACCCCTAGTACCGTTCTATCAACTGGATGTTCCTCCCACATATTCTTTATCTTTTGCTATATCCATATTCGGATTTAGCTGCGTGGGAGTTTTTCTGCTTGCAGGAGGCTCTGTGCATCGATGCCGGTCGACTCGATCCCCACCGAGGGCCTCCGTCTCGATGTCATCACTGGTACATATAGCGCACGGAATGACAGTTTGCTTCAGTTGCGTTTTGATGCGTTCTTTCAATAAGTTTGCTGGGTGGACCTTGCGTAAGACAGTGTTTTGCACTGAAAGAACGTAAAATGTAAAATCAAGGAAATTCTACTGGGTCGGTTGGGAGGGGCGATAAGGAATACGTGTGAGGAACATCCAGTCAAAAGAACGTTACCAGGGGTAAGTAACTTGTTCTTCGAATGGATTGTGTCCTCTCACGTATTCCTCCTCTTTTGATAGACTCCCACAGCAGTGTTGGTTTTGAAGGGGGTGGAGTTTGGGGGGACGTATGAATTTAGGAGTTCTTTATGGGTTTCAGTGAACAGAATGTAACACTGCCTTCCCAAATCCTCCTTACCGGCCTGTAGAAGAATCCAGACAACAGTGATTTGTAAAAGTATGAACAGAGGACCATGTGGCTGCCGCACAAATACCTTGGATTGGAACTCCTCTCTGTAAAGCAGAGGATGTAGCCATGTCCCTAGTGGAATGAACCCTTAGAAGTTCAGGGGGATCTTTTACAGCTAGCCTATAACATTCAGAAATTCCTAAAATAATCCCCCTAGACAGGGTTTGTTTTGTCACTGCCACCATCCCCAACTTATGGCCTGTACCTGTATAACCAACAAAAAGTTGATAATTCTCTCTTGAAATATAAAAACTAAGTGCACACCTTGGGTCAAGTCTGTACAATCTCTCCTCCTCCCTTCCAGGATGAGATGGTGGATAAAACAATGGTAGTACAATTTTCTGAGTTAAATGAAAATCAGATACAATCTTTGGCAAAAATGTAGGTTTAACCTAAGGTCCTTAAAGAAAATCGTATAAGGAGGCTTGCATGACAAGGCTTAAAGCTCGCTCATCCTATGCCTACGGGCTGTTAGAGCAACTAAAAAGATGGTTTTGAAGGTTAACAACCTTAAAAGACAATAATAAATAGGTTTGAATCGGGTACACATAACATGTTTTAGAACTAGGCTGAGGTCCCAAACTGGAACTTGGAATGGGATCGGAGGGGACACATTTTTTAGTCCCTTCGGAAATTGTATCACTAGTGGCATTTTGACGAAAGATGCCTCTTAAGACGAGCACTTAAAAATTGACAGCGCTGCCAGATACCGTTTAATTGTGCCAACCTGGAGTCCCTCTGCACACAAAGCCTGAATCTCATTATCTTTTCTGGTTAATAGGATTGCTAACAGAAAAGTCACTTTTCAAGTTGAATGTCAGAGGTCTGTTTCATGCATAGGTTTAAACGGGCACCCATGAAATTAGAGAGGAAACCATTTAACTCCCAAAGGTAAAGGCAGCATTTTAATAGGAGATTATAGTTCCTTCAAGCCCTCCAAAATGCCCTCTTAATCACCTATATAGTGAAGAAATAATTTGGAGAGACACTCTTGCTATAGGTTGTGATGGCAGAAAGATCAACTTTAATAGAGGAAAACCTTAAGACAAATACAAAAAATATGGTAGGACCATTTTCTCCTAGGACGACACAGGATAGGATCTCCTCTCTGTGCACAAAAGGAAAAACATCTTCTATTTGAAGGTGTATGAGGACCTAGTTAAAGGTCTTTTTGCCTCCATAAGGACTTTCATGCTGTCAAGTTCAGAGTGGCAAGAACATGATGGAAAACAATGAGGTGGCATTCACAGGGTTTAGTAGATTCATTTCAGTTCCTCCATGTCTTGAACCGGAAGCCTAGGCTTTTTGTGAGGGATAGAAGGCTTGTCCCATTCAGCCATGGCTCTGGATTGCTTCTGTTGCAACCTTAGTTTTAAGCGCTCCCTGTCTTTTAGCCTTGTATAAGACATCTTTTGACAAATGGACACTGCTGAACGGAATGCCTATTAGGGAGACAGGCAATGCATAGAGCAGGAGTCTGCAACCTGTGGTTCTCCAGATGTTTTGGATGATGACACCCATGACACCTTACCATTGGCTGTGGGACGTGTGTTGTATTCTGAAACACATGGAAAGTCGAAGGTTGCAGACTGCTGGCACAGAGCATATTCATGCTTTTATTTCTTTCCTTTCCTCCACAAGAGGCACAGCTGTAAAAAAGGTTACATTATAATAGATAGGGAAAGGTTAGGAAAGTCCCAAAACAAAAGACAAAAAATTAGACCTTTATAAAAAGCGCTTCTATTAGATAGTCCCCAGCAAAAGACGTTGAGCAAAAGTGTGTTTCTTCCAAAAAAAGAAAAATGAATTTTACTGTGCTAAAAGCTTTGAAAAAGCTAGGCGGTTGTGGTTCTTTGTCTTTAATCAAAATGTCGGAAGAAACTGCCTATACCTGCCAGAAGATTGCATGAGCATTAAAGCAACTTTGTTTTCTTTCTGGCTTTTCCAGCTCCCATCTAGCCACTGTTCTTCTATTGTTGTAGGTATTTATTTATTTTTTAGCAGCCTATGCAGGGAATTTGCCTACATGTGCTATTAACAGGGGGAAGTTAAATGTCACAGCTAACAAGATAGGCTTGTTCATTTCATAATGTTTCAAGGGTTATGAAATGTACTTAATTTAATTTTCCTTTTCACAAAGTTATCTCTCTACTTAAAAAACGTGTTCTGAGGTCTCGCCACAGTGTGCAGATATTCAGTGTTTATGAATATCAATTAAGATCCCATGATGGTTAACTTCTGGTACCATGACGGCGGCCCAATATTTTAACATACAAAAATGGTGTACTACACAACTAAAATAAATCAAAAAAAACTTTTCAAACACAAATGGCATTTCCATCTATCTATATATATCATGGAAAAAACTTTAGTTGCAGGAACGTTAAGGTGAGAACTTAATGCAACAAACCCCCTGAAATTCAGCTAAAGCCACCTTAACTTCACACCCCCTGTTGCACAGCCTATAACCACAATGATGACATCATTAAATACATTAGAACAGTAACTGGCATTAAGCATGGCCTTCAGCCAAGGTCAGTGTGCATGGCCAAATATGTTTTAACACATGAATGGGTACTACTCATGGCCTTCAGTTATGGACAGTGGTCACAACCTTCACCGATGTGCACTGAATATTTTAAAACACTAAGACTATCAACCATAGATTTTGGCCTTTCCCAGTGGATACAGTTTTCAATCGTTTCCACTGTACATTATTATACACTGATCGGGCACTAGCCATGACTTTAGCACAATACTGGCCAGTGGCCACAATCTTTGGCTGTGCCCACTATTTATTCCAACATATAAATGGGCCACTAGTCATGGCCTTTGATCTTGAGCAGTTTATACATCATTAGGCCGTGTCCACTGTATATTTTAAAATAATAAAATGCAATAAGCAATGGCCTTCGCCCGAGCCCACTGTGTATTATACAACACTAACCAGCCACTAGCTATGGCCTTCAGCCATGCCCACTGTATATTATATACACTAACCAGCCACTAGCCATGATACACAATACTAGCCAGTGGCCACTGCCTTTGGCTGTGCCGACAGTACATTCTAACATTATTGGGCACTAGCTATGACCTTTAGCCCTGATATATGATATGATATGGCATTTATAGCTCGCCTGTACACAAGTGTTTCTAGGCGCAACAAGACAAGGGGGGAAACAAAGGGCAGACAAAACAACAATCTTACCAGGCCGTGCTTCATTCAGATCACGCAAGGGCACGGGCGAAGTGCAAAAAGGTGAGGGGGAAATGGAGAAAAGGAGAAGTGCAAAAGGGAAGGGGAGGGTAGAAGTGCAAAAGGGAGGGGGGAGGGTAGAAGTGCAAAAGGGAGGGGAGAGGGAGAAGTGCAAAAGTTAGGGGAGAGGGAGAAGTGCAAAAGGCAGGGGGAGGGCAGAAGTGCAAAAAGGAGGGGAGAGGGAGAAGTGCAAAAAGGAGGGGAGAGGGAGAAGTGCAAAAAGGAGGGGAGAGGGAGAAGTGCAAAAGGGAGGGGAGAGGGAGAAGTGCAAAAGGGAGGGGGGAGGGAGAAGTGCAAAAGGGAGGGGGGAGGGAGAAGTGCAAAAGGCAGGGGAGAGGGAGAAGTGCAAAAGGCAGGGGAGAGGGAGAAGTGCAAAAGGCAGGGGGAGGGGAGAAGTGCAAAAGGCAGGGGGAGGGGAGAAGTGCAAAAAGGAAGGGAGGGGGAGAAGTGCAAAAAGGAAGGGAGAGGGAGAAGTGCAAAAAGGAGGGGAGAGGGAGAAGTGCAAAAGGGAGGGGAGAGGGAGAAGTGCAAAAGGGAGGGGAGAGGGAGAAGTGCAAAATGGAGGGGAGAGGGAGAAGTGTAGGTAACAGAGTGCAGCCAACAGGTGGCTTAGTGCCGGTAATCAGAGGGTGCAGCCAGCAGGTGACTAATAAGTGCAGCGAGTGGGTGGACTAAGGATCACAGATACAGACCACAAGTGCTAGGGGGGCCAAGAGGCAGCGTAAGGTGCAACTGGACAGGCAGGGACTCGGCCCCAATTACAGTGGGTGGGCAGGTGACCAGGTGCGTGGAACAGACGGGTCATCAGCAGGGGAGAGCAAGAGAGAAAGAGGAAGCGAAGAGGAAGGTCTTGAGTTGCTTCTGGAACAGAAGATGGTTCTGCTCACGCTTGAGAGAGGCAGGAAGGCTGTTCCAGAGGGAGGCCCCAGCCGAAGAAAGATCTGCCCCCCAACTCTCTGCTTGGAAAAGCGACTGACCCTCAGAGAGTTGGAGGTGGATAAGCGGAGAGCTCGAGAAGGAACAAGTTACTTACCTGTAACTGTTGTTCTCCAGCATGGGCCTGGCATAGATTCACATGCTCATGAATATTCCCCGTCATCAGGCCGGGAATCCTCGGTAAAAGAAAAAATGGCTTCACTTTAGTTTATAAACGGTCTTTCCCCTATAAACCAATCACTGAGCTCTGGGTCATACTGCCCCCAGCCAATGACTGCACTCTCCTTAAGCCTCTCCTCTGGCAGCCATCTTCAGATTTGGTAGCGCATAAAGTGGCAGTATGACCAAGAAGAGCCGCAGAGAGTAAGGAGGGAGGGTTTGCATGTGAATCCATGCCAGACCCATGCAGGAGAACAACAGTTACAGGTAAGTAACTTGTTCCTTCGACCAGTTTTTTTTAATTAAAATGTTACAAAATATTACCACAAAATACTTAAAAACAGAGCAATACATTATCTTCATAATTATTCACATGTTAATACAAATGTTGTTATAACTGACGACATATTTCCAAGATGATAAAAAACATCTCATTCTACATTCTTACTCACATAATGGAACGTGACATTTTAGATTTATTGAAAGGTCAGCTACAAACCAAACATGTATACTCACATCCTCGCATGATCTATGCCAGATATTGATTAGTAATTAACTCCCACAAGATCACGTTGTCTTTTGTTTATACAAAGGCAAAAATCCAATGCTTACATTAGGAATTACCATCACACAGACAATTTGGTTTGTAGTTATAGCTCATTCCCATTGAATCTCAAGTTCAACTCAATGTGGCGTATTAGTCGTACAGTAGCTAAAATTATGGCATTGCTCCTGCTCCACATACAACCCATCCATATAAAGTTTCTAGCAGCAGTTGTAGAGTCCTTTTCACAAGTTTTCAACATAAGAAGAGTTTCTTCAAAACGAGGACAAAAAAGAAGATGTTTAATCGTTTCACACTCATTATTACAAAATCGACATGCCGAATTATAGTTTAATTTTTCCTTGTTATACCAGTGTTTTAATCGAGATTTAGTATGGATTAAGTCTAAGCGGAATCTCATAACTGTTGCGAGAATTATTGCACGGAAATAAAACCAGATATGGAAGGCGGTGCGACTGAATGTGCCTAAATTTTGCATATTCTGAAAACGAGCCATACGTGTTGATTAGATCCCCACAATTAGCCCAGTCGTTTGCGAAGTGCCTTTTTTCGCAAAGTCTCATCTGCAGTTGGAGATCTTCTGGCTGTATATTAATGTTTCCTAAGAGAATATGCATGCGTACTTTGCAGTGATAGGTACAGGATGCTCTTTGGCGAGCATATTTGCAAACTCTTCATAGATAGAGTGGAGGGGAGGAAAAAGCATTTTTGTATAGATAGAAATACATCTCCAATTGAATCTGGAGGCCAACAAATTCAACCCTAATTCGTGCCTCAAGATCGCATTCGGCAAATACTGCGGCAACCCAAGAGTAGCTTTCCAGATTTTTCCTTGAAGCATTTTTGAATATGGGTCAATTTTAGCTTGGCATAAATCCAATCCATATTGGAGGACTGCCTCCACTTTTTTACACTAGAACTCAAACAAAGGTGTTAACGAAAATCTACAATATTTAAAGTAAATTAATTTCATTTGACCCATTAGAGGCCGAATTTTTTCAGAAAGCGACTCTTGCCACCGTGTCAAAGAGGTATTGTTAGATAGGTCAAAACCCAAATATATGAGATTCTGAACAAGACTGATTTCAGTAAAATCATCCATTTAAATTTGCGCACTTTTTTGCGATTCGAAAATATGATTATATTCGATTTTAATGGATTAACTGACAGGTTGTTTATGTTGCAATACGCAAGAAAACTTTCTAGCTTATTCTGCAGTCCTGATTGGGTGATGTCAAATAACAGGACATCATCAGCATACGCAAGCCATGCAATACGAAAATCCCCTAATCGCACAGAAACAGACTTAGCAGTGTCCCAAATGTGGTCGATCTCAACTAAATAGAGGTTAAATAAAACCGCTGCAAGGTTGCAGCCCTGCTTTACGCCGATCGCGCTGGGGATTGGGTCTGTTAACAAGCCATCCTGATTGATTCGCACCAGTTAGTGTTATGGTGGCGGAGAGCAATTAATGCCAACAGATATGGGGGAAATTTGTAAGAAAACATTTTTCGCCAAAGCACACCTCTGATCACACTGTCAAAGGCAGATTTAAGATCCAAAGATGCCACAAAAATGGGGCCATTTGAGGGAAGATGGGATGCAGCGATGATATGTGCTACAATACTGGCATTTAGCTGCATCCCCATGGCTTTACGGAACCCCACTTGGGCTTTACATAAGGTGGCATTCGTTGAAATAAAAGTTTCTACTTCTTGCAGAATCAGTAAGGCAAAGATTTTTGCCGCAACATCCATCAATGCTATGGGACGAAAGTTGTTTGGGTTATCAATAGGTCCTTTTTTATGTAGTGGAATAATGATCGAGGATAACCACGAATCAGGGATGATTTTGGTTCTAAAAATCGATTGAAAAAGTTCTAGGAAGATGTTCGCCCAAAACCTTGGGTCATCCTTGATTACACAGGGCGGAAGGCCGTCCGGCCCAGCGCATTTCGAAGGTTTAAGTTTCAAAATTGCATGTACAATAGCTGCATGTGTCCAGGGGCAAGAATCTGGAGTATAATGACATGCTGACAGCGCCTCAAAAGGCGTAAACGCTGGGGGCAATGAATATTTTTTCTTATAAAAGGTGGTCCAGGAGAGCCCATCAACAGTAGATTCAATAGCCAGGTTCTTAGGTTGATCAGTAGTTCTTATAAGTTTCCAAATTTCCTTGGTCTTGTGTTTACATAAATAGGATACCATCACTCAATTGGCTACAAGTGAGTTCTGAAGTCGAATTTTCCGACATGCTAGTTTATAACGGGAGAGCATACATTTTTTTGCGTGAATATATAATTGTGGGTCGACGCCTATAGCTGTTTTTTTTGCCACTCTAAGTTCATAGTTTTTTGAAATTTTTTTTTTTTTTTTTTTTTTTTTTTTTTTAAGAGTGGTTATCTCAGGGAAGAAAGGCGGAGAGAGACACCTTAGTAGAGATATCACTAGGAGAAGAAGCAATTTCACGAAGATGTACTTTTATCATCATTATATTCCAATTCAAGATTTTTTCCTGATGTAACGGGTTCGTTGGAAGGGACCCAGAGATGGCAATTCACTAAGAAGGATAACCTTCTACAGGTGCGAGCATTCCACTTTATGGAGAGCATCATGCAATCTACTTGGATCAAAGCAAGGGAGGGATCACATACAAACAGTTTGCAGATAGAAGTCAATGACGTAACAATCATTAGATGGTCTCCATATCTAGAGGAAAGGTTGAGAATGGGAGAAAGATGCCCAGAAATCTGACTTGTCGCCACTATGTAGTCAATTGTGGACGAAAATGCTCCTCTCTGCCAAGTGTGATATGTGTTTGAATATTCCACTCTTTCAGACAATGTTTCCAGAGCCTTCCATTCTGGAGTGAAAGCTTTTTTTGGGTTCAAGGAGAGACAGAAGGTAGAGTGTAGCGTTAAAATCTCTGTCGATTATTATTTTGGACTGAGTAGATAAGCCTCAAGAAGTGCCTCGTGCAGCGCTTCACTGGCTTGAGTGACAGGAGAAGAGGAAGGGTTCCAATACAGTGATATAGGGAACAAAGTACTACCGAACTGTACATCGAGATCTAATCTATGATAAGGAATAAATCAGATTCATAGGTGTGTTTAACAGTGAATCTTAAATTAGTATTTAGCAGACTTGTTAATCCACCCACTGGTCTTCATGATGTACAGAGTTCAATATCCATTTTTTAAGAATATTAAACTCACAACAGTTCCATGAGATAATACGTAGGTCATTCGATTATGATGTGGACTAGGGAAAAATTTGCCACTGCTGCCTTTATTAGCGGTTCTAACCACATAGGCCATTTAGTGCGGCAGTTAGTGATGCAAGTTGTTCTATCATATTAGTGTTCTGCCCCCCTTTCACGGAAGAACGCTCCTGTATCTCATGAGGAATAGCTTTAATTATGGGCTGGAAATCCAAAAAAGACATTGCTTCCTAAAGGGTTGCAAAAGCATGCATTTTCAAACCCAAAAAGGCCTAAATCGGTTTTAAAGTCCCAAAGCTTTTGCTATTAAGGCGATTGAACTTTGGCAAGCATGCGATTATTATTCACATTTGGAAGCCTAATCCATTCTATGTCATGAGTGACTAAACTACGTAGAGAGGGGATTTTGAATAGGGCATTCATTAAAAATGAACGGTTTATAGGTACTGACCCATTGATATTTACATCACTTATCCATCCAATAATGTTTTTCATCTCATTGGGAATATCGTGACAGGAGGAAAGACAAGCATTTGCTATAATCAAGGGGAAGGGGGATGGTTCTATTCCAACAAGGTTGGCAGAATTCATGCTGTTTACCTCTTGGGAGGCATCTACATAGGGCCCCTGTGGCTGCCTTTGTCCTGATGTGAAATCTGCCAAATTTGAGGAGTTTGTTTGGTCTGCAAAGTTTTTCGAATTTATCACAATGGGTATGGCCAAAGAGGTGGATGATGTTACAGCTCCGGATAAATTTGCAGCAGTTGCCAAGGCCTGTCCAGGAACAAGAACGGCAGGGCATGCATGGCGCAATTCAGCCTGAGATGGAATAATATGATGAGATGTGATTTTACTTACAACTGTGTTAAGACTTGTTTCTCGTAGCTGCATAGGCATCAACATAAGAGGCTTAACGCTAATATCCTGTGCTGCCACGTTCTGTAAAACTGAAGTTTTTTTTTAGCTAAGGCAGGGAAGTAAGTGTCCATATTTGCCTGCACTAGGCCAATCTGATTCTCACTTACAACAGTAGAAGACTGCCTGAAGGAAGGAACTGAATAATTCCCCAAACCCCTAGAAGTATTTTGTGCTGACACAGATGCGGGAGATGTGCGGGGATAAGCTCACAGACAAGACTTCTTTGGGAATTATTTCCAGAACTTTTTTACTTTCGTCGTTAAGTTGACTAAAGTTAAGTACATGTTCCTCCTGTACAGAGTTACCAGTATTTTCTATTGTAGTCTTGTTCTTTTTTACCTTTAGAGAAGTTTGACCTGAGGATTTATTATGTGAGACCTTCATAGTCACTCCCGCAGTAACCGTCGCACGGTGGCGTCTTTTTGCTGCCTTTTGATGGTATTTTTCACTCTTCTAGACATGTGGTAGAACTCAGATGACTCTTTGCTCTACACAATTCTTCACTCGCAGCAGCAACCTGTTCCTGGTCTAAGATGTCATTAATGGCTGAGGGACTATCAGGAGAGTCCTCATAAGAAAGAATTTCAGGACCAGTTGGAGGCGCTGTGTAAAAAGACTGGGGTACTAACTTTGCGTTGTAAAGCATTTGTTCAACTTGCAAGAGCCTCTCATGATGGAGTTTAGCAAGAGCAATCATGTCAATGGGGGAAGAGGGTGGTGCCTCACATGTAGGGGATCAGAATAAAAAAACACCTTTGCAAAGGTTGCCGGAATTCCCTTTACCAACAGGAGATCATCAGAGTTCACCCCTGTGGCCGGGGATCCTACTTGGCAAGTTCACTTTGTACTAGCAAAAATGTTCTCTCCGGACATGCGAGATGACAGGCTTCTTGGGTGAGTATGGAGCCCTCCAGCTTTGATAGTTTTTCAGTATTGAGCATAATGCATTATTTCATGTCCTTTAATAGGGCATGAGTAAATCTGTGTCCTCTATCCAGCAAATTAACCAGGTTACTCACCGTAGTGACCACCTTACTCCTAGTCCATAGTCCCCTTTCCTCCATACTTCTGGGACATCCCTCCGTCCTGTGGGACAGGACCGGAGCACTTTGTAAAAAGCATCCAAAATGTTGCAAAAATGTGTCCTTCCTCTCTTTCTTGCGCGGGGCCTGGCACACAGCCGTAACCCCGCCCACCTTGGCTCCGCCCCGCGCATCGCCCATCAGTCCTTTTCTATCGCCAGGTCAGAGACCTATTAGCAATAACAGAACCTTATTAGAGGGGACGGCGGGCGTATGGAGGAAAGGGGACTATGGACTAGGAGTAAGGTAGTCACTACAGTGAGTAACCTGGTTATACTCCTACGTCCCATCCATACTTATGGGAGATTCCCAAGCACTCCTAACAGTAACAATGGGTGGATGGAAATACCCCTTACTGAAAAAGGTTCTTCAGCACAGCCTGACCAAACTGAGCATCAGCTCTTGAGCTCACGTCAAGACAATAATGCTAACAAAAAGCAGATGGGGAGGCCCAAGTAGCTGCCCTAGCGATGGACTCCCAGGGGACATATTTTAGCTCCGCACCAGGTGTGCATGAATACCCTTAGGAGGTTTCAGCCCTTGGACGGTGAAAGACTCCGTAATGCAGGCGGCGATCCACCGTGAAATAGTCGCCTTAGATGCCTGCTTACCCTGAGGGTTACCAAAAGTCACAAATATTTAAGAAGAACTCCTAAGCTCGGAAGTTCTGTCCAGATAGAACTTAAGAGCCCTTCTGACATCGAGACAATGCAGAACCCTTTCTGCCTCTGAGGTAGGGTTCAGGAAAAAAATCGTAGGACGACCTTATCCTTGTGAAAGACTAAGAAGGGATGCTCCACCGACAAGACCTGGAGCTCACTCACCCGCCTTGCTGACGTAACAGCGACCAAAAAGGACACTTTCCAGGATAGGTACTTGAGGTCCACCATGGCCATGGGTTCAAAAGGCTTATGGCACAACGCCGTCAGGACTACATTTAGATCCCACGGTGGGTGCGGACTACGAACTGGAGGGTAGAGGCGTGTCAAGCCTGCAAAATGCCTCTTAACCACTGGATTACACATAGAGTAAGAACATTGGTCCGTAGAAAGATAAGCAGAGACCGCTGAAAGGTAAGTTCTACATGACAGAACGTGAACACCCGACTCTGCTAGGAAGGATACGAAGGACAGCACTGTGTCAATCGTAGTCTCCGTTGGGTCCAACTGCTTTCCCAAACACCAATGACAGAACCTGAGCCATTTACTTCTGTATTGGGATCTAGTCGAGGGTTTCCTAGCTGCCTGGATAATACGCATGTTATCCGCAGACAAGTTAAGATGTTCTAAAGACTTGAACTCAGGCACCATGCCGCCAAGCTGAGCGATTGTGGAGAGGGGTGCCACATCTGCTGTTCCCCCTGATGAAGAAGATCGGGGGTCACTGGTAACCTGATCGGCGGACACCGACAGGTGTTGAAGTTCTGAGAACCAAAACCTGGCCGGCCACCACAGAGCTATGAGTAGAAGGGAACAGTTCACCTAGTTCTTCAGCTTCCAATTGCTCGATGGACTAGAGGCAGAGGCGGGAAGGCGTAAGCTCTCATGTTGTGCCATGGAATCTCGAGAGCATCCCCCAGAGAGGAGGCTCCCAGCCCCCCTCTGGAGGCATACTGAGGAAGCTTCTTGTTTACCGCCGTAGCGAAGAGGTCCACCTTCGGTGTGCCCCAATGCAAGAAAATCCATGAGAGGACCTCCGCCTTCAACTCCCACTCGTAGCTGACCACTGTCCGCCGGCTGAGGGCATCCGCTGTGACATTCAGCTGGCCCCGGATGTGCACTGCAAGCAGCCAGACACCATGAAGCACGGCCCATTCTCAAATTGGATGGACAGGTCCACGAGGGGGGGGAGACTTCGTTCCCCCTTGCTTGTTGATGTAATACATTGACACCACATTGTCCGTGCGTATGCGGACCACCTTGTTGGCAATGATCGGTCTGAACGCCCTGAGCGCTAGGAAGATCGCCAGAAGCTCCAAATGATTTATGTGCAGGAGCTTGTCCTGAGGCGACCAAAGGTCCGAGACCTGAAGAAGATCTAACGTCGCACCCCACCCCAGGAGGCAGGAGTCCGTCGTGATCGTCATCGTAGGGGCTGGGTCCTGAAACCCTGCACCCTCCGACAGGTTGTTGAGAGATGAGCACCAATCCAGGTCCACTCTCATGGAATCTGGAATCATTATCAGCTTGGAATCCGGGTCCACAGCCTGACGCCAAGAACTCTGAAGAGCCATCTGGGTCCGTCTCATCTTGAGACAAGCAAGAGGAAGAGTCAGCACGCACGAGGCCATGAGGCCCAGAAGCCTTTGGAACCACCAGGCCGACATGCTCTCCGACTGCGCAAACATCTGACACGTGGCTAACAGATCCGCCATTCCGTCCCCGGTCAGGTACACTCTGAAGTCGATCGTGTTCCAGCGAAAACCCAGGAAAATCAGGTCCTGCGAGACCGTCATGGAAGATTTCCGCCAGTTCACTGACAGCCCAAGATGTAACAGGAGCTGAAGGAGAGACTGGAGATTGCCCGCTGCTGCCAGGGCTGCTTAAGAGCCAGTCATATGGATACACATGGATACCCTGGAGACGAAGATGGGCCGCAATCACCGACATCATCTTTGTGAAGACAAGCAGCGTCGAACTGAGGCCAAAAGGAAGCACTCGAAACTGGAAGTGCTCCTCTCCCAAAGAGAAGCGGAGATAACTACTGGCTGGGCGTGATCTTCTTGAATTTCTCTTCGGGTAGGAAAAGATTGAACTGGGAAAGGTCTAGGATGGTGCGCAGGCCAGCCTGGTTGGTTCGTTTTGGACACCGTAAACAGCTGAAAGTAGAAGCCCGCCCCCTCGCTCCCCAAGGGGAACGGGTTCCACAGCTCTGAGGTCCAGAAGTTTCTGAACCTCGGCTTTGAGGGAGGGCGAGCCAGACAGCTGAAAAGGAGGGTTGAGGGGTGTGGTAGGGGGTAGAGGTAAGCAGAAGCCCGCCCGAGCGACTGACAAGACCCATCTGTCTTCTGTGATGGTCTGCCACGTCTCCCAACGAGACGCAATGCGTCCTCCCACCGGGGTCTCGTGCGAGTGCGGAAAACCCTCATTTTGCAGGTTTATCGGTGGCGGTGCCACCTGAACCTGAGGAGGAGGCTGAGGAGCGGGAGAAAAACCGCGACCGTTGTTGCCTCCAGCGGTTATTCCCCGAAGGGGTATCCACTCTGCGAGATTTCCGGTCTAGGAAGCCCCTAAAGCCAGAGGAGGTCCGACTTTGCGACAACAGTCTCTGGGTTTTGAAAGGAGTCTTAACCAGGACAGACAAGGACTTAGCTGTCTGAGTGCTATCCTTCGTCTTGGTGAGCTCTACATCTGTTGTAGAATCAAAGAGCTCCTTTCCATCGAACAGAAGGTCCAACACCTTGTCCTGCACTTCTTTTGAGAACTTAGTTGCATGCAACCACGCCTGCCGTGAGGTATCAACCCCCAGCATAAGGCCCCGAGCTGAGGTGTCTACGTGCTGAGCCGCAGCCTCCAGGAGATCCTGGGCCAAGACCCTGGCGTCGGATAGGCCTCCTTTAAAGTCTTGCAGCTTCTCGACCGGGATAAACTCCTCAAACTCCGACAGACCTTTCCACATTCGCATATTGGATCCCGCTAATACCAATTCGCCGTTGGCCTGCCTGAGCTGCAAGGCCGAGTTGGCGAAGATTTTCCTCTCGAGGGAGTCGAGGAGCTTGTCCTCCTTTCCCAGAACCTCAATAGCCGTCGTGGAAGAGGATGCTGCAGGCCTGGACTGCAAAGTGGCCGCACCCACCACTGTGGAGGAGGGGGGCGGACAAGACGACAGGGCCACCTCTTCCGAAGAATGCAGCCTGTATCTCGCGTCAATTTTATTATTGACAAAAAGTCCAGAGTGTGGCTTTTCCCAGACTCTGCGGACCTCGGCCAGAACATCCTTCTGCAAGAACAGGCCGGTACGCTCCAAGGGAGACAGCGTGAAAGCCCCAGAAAGAAGGCCCTCCTGCGGAGCAGGTGCCTCAGGCACTGGAACATCTAAGAAACTCATGTCCAGTACCCGGTCATGAACAGCTCTCAGAGCGGGGAAGGTCCTCGTTGTCCTGATCGCCTTGGGCATAAGGTCAGGATCCTGCTGAGCTGTGTCAGGCGCTGCCTTGTCCACAGGGGACAATGGAGGCAAAGGCAGAAGAGTCAGGGGAGGCACCGTAGGCAAGGGAGGGGCCGGCGGAACCACAAGAGGAACGGGTGGAGCCGGAGGCGTAGGTGGACATATCTCCCTGAAAAGCCCTTTGAAATATTCCCTCATGGGGTCGGTACGCATAAGCGTTTGAAATCTACCGAAAAAAAGCTTCCTCCAGAGATTGTTTCGGAACCTGAGGAGGCCTCTCATGAGGTGGACAAATCCAGGGACGTAACCCAAGGCCTCGGGGCGCACCCTTGTCTCATTTTTGAGGGAAGCGGACAGAGAGGCCTCAGAGCGAGCTCCGGTACCCCATGACTCAGTAGAACTGGGTCTACAAACAGCCCCCACAGAAGGGGCCTCGGAGCGTACTCCGGTATACACAGACCCCTTACGGAGACCATTGGAGAAAACTCTGGTACAATTATTAGGCCCAACGGGCACCTCAGGGCGAACCCCGGTGGCAGAGCGATAAACGCCCCTGCCGGCCCGAGAGGAACCCGGAAAGGTATCCCCCGGCCGGGGTGCTCTGAAAAGTAAAGAACTTATCGGGCGTTTCTTCTTCTCGTCGATAAACGCCTACAAGTGTGAAGGAGGAGTTCGTCGGAACACCTCCTCCCACCGCTCCAACCGACGTTGAAGTGCCCGGACCGAAAGGGAGTCGCAGAAAAAACAGGAGTCCCAACAGTGATCCGGACCCAAGCACTCTAAACAAAGAGGATGGGGATCCGCCCTCGCGAAACGACGGTGACACGAACAATCTGGAAAATCTAGTTTGAACGACAGACAGACTAGTACACGATCGCTAGCGAGAGCCAGAGAGGAAAAAAGGGAAGAAAATCTTCCGAGCATGCAAGTGCGTCCAGTCCTGAACGAGCGGAGAAAAGGACTGATGGGCGATGCGCGGGGCACAGCTAAGGTGGGTGGGGTTACGGCCGCGTGCCGTGCCCCGCGCAAGAAAGAGAGGAAGGACACATTTTTGGATGCTTTTTACAAAGTGCTCTGGTCCCGTCCCACAGGACGGAGGGATGTCCCATAAGTATGGAGGAAAGGGGAAGGGGCGTAGGAGTATGAGGATTTGTGCTAATCATTTTCCTTCTCTAGCATGGGCTCTGGCAATGGATTCACATGCTCATGAATAAAGAATACATAACAGTACATACATACACAACCACAGGAGGTAGCAAGGCTCAAAAGAAGCACTTACTCTTACCTCCTCACCAGACTCACCTTCAAGCGAACAGGTTGCATAGCACTGCTTGGCCGACTCTGGACTGAATTTCGTGAAGGTGTGCGTAGACCTCCACGTAGCAGCCCTGCAGATGTCTAGCAGGGGCACACCACACAGGAATGCCGTTGTCGCAGCGATCGCTCTGGTAGAATGGGCTCTTGGACGGCCAGGCAGCGGTCGGTTTGCCAACCGGTAATAAGGAGTGATGCAGCCGCCTGGAAATGGAAGCCTTGGACAAGGCCTTCCCATGGTTCACAGGACCAAAGTTCACAAAAAGCTGAGATGTCTTCCGGAAACTCTTTGTGCAGGCCACATAAAATTTCAGCGCTCAAGCCACATCCAGCAAGCGCAAAGTCCTTTCAGCCGGCGACAAATGTGTCGGAAAAAACACAGGTAACACCAAGGGCTCTTTGAGATGAAATTCCGATGGAACCTTGGGCATGAAGAAAGGGTGCGTCCACCCTCGTCTCGTGGAAAGTCAAGTAAGGCTGCTTGCAGGACCGGGCCTGGATATCACCTACTCTCCTGGCAGAGGTGATGGCCACAAGGAAAGCTGTCTTCCAAGACATGAACTTAATTAAGCGGGGCTTGATGCATCGGCTCGAATGAGCCCCCATGAACCCAGTCAGCACCACATTTCGTTCCCACGCCGGGGCAGGTGCCTTCACCGGCGGGAACAAACAGAACAGTCCTTTGATGGAACCCCTTAACTAGACAGTGCGACCAAAGAGTAGACCGTCCCAGAGACCTGGTGTAGCGGGAGATAGCCAGATGGGAGGGTGGGGGCCGTGACCATCAGAGGGTTAATCTTCTGCAACCGGCACTAAGTCGCAAAACGCTTCCATTTGTGTCCGTAACCCTTCAGAGTCAACGAACGCCCTGGCCTTGGCTGGCGAGGACCTCCCTACAGTCCACAGGCAGCTCGTAACCACCGAACTCTAAATGGTGCAGGAGCCAGGCCTTCAAGTTCACCGATCCTGGGTCGTGGTGCAGGATTGCACCTTCTTCCCTGGCGAGGAGATCCACGACCACTGGCAGCTTGACTGAAGGGGACGCTGACATGCTGAGAAGGTCCGGGTACCAGATTTACCTTGGCCACGCTGGCGCAATGAGGATCATCATGCACCGGCACCGTCTGAGTTGACTGATGACTTGTAGTAGCAGCAGCAATGGAGGAAACGCACACAGGAACAGGCCTTCCCAAGGAAAAGAGAATGCGTCCCCCATGCTCTCTGATAGGGGAAACCTGCTGGCGAACCTCCAGCACTTGGTGTTCGTCGCAAACAGATCTATCTGGGGACTGCCCCTCTTGAGGGGAAGATTGTACACTTTATCCTGCTAATGCTCCCACTCGGGGAAAGAGCGCAGCTCCCTGCTGAGGGAGTCGGCGACAGTGTTTTTTATTCCCAACAGGTGGAAAGGAATGAGGAACATGCAATGGGCGACGGCCCAGTGCCACAACTCCTGCGCCTCTCTGGAGAGCGCCGGCGATCTGGTGCCCCCCCTACTTGTGGATGTAAAACATTGTGGTGGTATTGTCCGTGAAGACCCTCACCAGTTTGTCCTTGAGGGATGGAAGAAATGACTTGAGGGCCCAAAACAGCCTGTAATTCCAGTACATTGATATGTAGCATCTTCTCCGGCAGCCACAGGGCTCTGGCGTGGAGACATCCGGCGTGTGCTCCCCACCCTTCCAGGGAAGCGTCCGTCGTGACCGGCTCTTGGTATGGAGGGCTCAGGAAGTCTGTGCCCCCGGTGATGTTGGAGCGCACGCCCACCACTTTATCACTCAACGAACTCCTCGTTGAGCACGATCCTGTCTTTGAAGCTTCCCGACACCTGAATCCAATGAACATCCAGGAATTCCTGGAGCGGTCGCCTCCGCAACCTACAGAGCCGGACCAGATAGATGCATGACATCATGCCGAGCAGCGACTTGATGGTCCTCACCGTGGCGATCTTTAGTGCTAACAGCCATTGCACTTTGCCCAAAATGGCCGCTATCCTCTCCTCCAGCTGAGCTGCCAGACAGGACACTGTTGAGCCTGGACCCCAGGAACACTGCATTGTGCGATGGAATCGAGCAAGATTTTGCATAGTTCACCGAGAACCCCAGATCTGTCAGCAGCCGGACGGTCCTCTCTGTTTGATCAGCAGCGATGTCCTTTGACTTGGCCCGAATGAGCCAGTTGTCGAGTTAAGGGTACACATGAATTCCCTGTAGTCGCAGATGGGCCGTCTCCGGAGCCAGGCCCTTCGAAAGACTCTGGGCGTCAACTTCAGTCCGAAGGGAAGAGCCTTGAACTGGTAGTGCTTCCGTTGTACGACGAAGCGCAGGAACTTGCAATGTTTTATGTGAATGGGGACATGGAAGTATGCGTCCTCCAGATCCAACGACATCAGAAAGTCTCCCTCCTCCAGTTGGCCGAGCATGTGCTGCAACGTTACCATCCTGAAATTCTAGGACTTGATGAACTTGTTCAGTCGTCTTCTTTCTTACCAGAAAGTATCTTGAGTAAACTCCAGAACCCCGGAGTCGCTTCGGAACCAGCTCCATCGCCCCTTTTCTTAACATGCCCGACCTCCAGCAGCAGCTGAGGAATGTGTTGTTCCTGCCGGCCCACCGGTGGTATTTCGCTGAAACTCCAAAGTGGGTCCGTGGGCGAGAGCGTCCAGCACCCATCGATCGGTGGAGATGTTTTCCCACATGCTGACGAAGTTCGCCAGCCGCCTCCCACTGAGGCTCAGGGGTGGGGGTGACGTCCTGGCCGGTTCATTCCTGCTTGGAGCACAGCATGCCACCCTGGTAGCCTTGACGACGATGGTAGCCACCTGCTAAGGCCTTGGAACGACCCCTGTAGGCTTCCTGGGTCGTGGAACGGGAGGTTTGGTGGTAAGAGGATGATCCACCACCAAAACTCTTCGAAGACCTCCCCAACTTTCCTCCTGAGGAACGACAGGACGGATGGTGCTGTTGCAGCATGCCCAGGGCACGGGCTGTCTCTGTGTCGGCTTTGAGGCTTGAAGAGATTCGTCGACTGCCTTGCCGAACAGATTGTCTCAGTCGAACAGCATGTCCAGGACCCTTGTCTGGACCTCTTGTCTGAAGTTGGTGGCCTTCAGCCAGCCACGACGACGGAGGCAAACCCAGTTTCCGGTCTGGTGGAACCCTGTGTCTGCAATGTCCAGGGCCACGGTGATGGTGTGGTCCGACGCCACCCCACCTTCCTAAAGGATTGCATTGTGAAACCTAGGCCCTTTCTCTCTCTATTCAGGATTCTCAAAATTAGGTGGTTTTCCCCCTGTTTTAAACGTGCATTTGGATAGTTCCTTAATCCTGAGTGTTGTCGTCTTGTCCTACTGCTCAACCCTCTGTGGATCTCGCTGTCTCGTCTGCCTGCACCCTGCCCGGTGTCCTTCCCTAGTGTTCCGTCTCCCTTCCACCTCTCCTCTCCCCTCCTACTGTATGGTGCTCTCCGTCTCTCCCATCTTTTCTAACTGCTTCTCTATTGACTATCCTACACTCCTCACAAAATATGGTAGAAGAAGTTTAAAAAGGATATCCTGGTCTCCAACTCAGGCCTCCCTATCGCTGACACCTATACCAGCGCCTCCTCCAAGGAAACTCTCACCAACATCTTCTTTGTCGTTCCCTCGCCAGACCTATGGACCCTACATGTGGTATCTGTGCTTTCTCCTTTCTCTTCTTCTCCCATTAATGGTGGCACCCGGTGGGATGCCCTCCTGGCCTCCTTCCATTCCTCTAAGGTCATCATTAATGTTTATTCTAATGGGACTGTCCTGGTCCAAGGCCCTCAGGCCAACCTTCACCTCTTTGATAGATGCTTCCCATGCCTCATCAATTTCCTTTATTCTCCACGGCCTCCTCGCCTCCCCCTGCTGCCTCCACCACGGCTACCTTTCCCCCTCATTCCCTCTCTGCCCCCCTTTGGGCTCCTTCCACACCTCCGCAGGGCATACCTCTGATCTGTACCCCTCCCCGGAAATCCTTCAAGGATGGCAACCTTCTCCATATTGCCACTCTTAACTCTCGCTCAGCTGTCAAACACTCCTCTGACATCTGCCGCCTTCTGGACGAACTTGACCTCTATGTCCTCGGTCTCACCAAGACACGGTTCACGGCCAGCTCTGTCACAAGATTTGACACGCTCCTCCCAGGCGGCTACAAGATCCTCTCCGTGCCCAGGTCCAACCGCTCTGGAGGGGGTGTAACCCTGATCTTCCCAGAGTAGGTTCCTGCCTCTGTCATTCCTACCCAGGCCTACTCCTCTTTTGAATGCCTCATCTGCAGGCTCTCTCCCCCAAGCCATTCCCTTACTGTGGCTACTACCTATCGGCCACCTGGTCAGATTTTCTCCTTCCTCTCCGAGTGGGCGGACCTCTCCTCCTCACTCCTAGCCTCGACTACTCAACTCCTCCTTCTTGGAGACTTCAACATCCACCTGGAGGCTTCCTGTCCTCCCTCTGGACTCTTTCGCGACCTCTGCGACTCTCTCTTACTCACTATTCTCCCCTCTGGCCCGACTCACCCTGCAGGGCGCACTCTGGATGTTTGATCTCCTCAGACCTTCCCATTTCTGTCCCTCTCACCACTCCTCTCTCCTGGAGTGATCACTTTCTCCTATATTCCCATCTCACCCTCTCTACCCCACAGGCCAAGCCCCCTCCATCACTGCCACCCATCTTCTCGGTCATCCGACCCATGAAGCGCGTATCAGTTGAGGCTTTCGCCGCCACTTTCTCACCCCCCGCCCACACTTGGCCGATTCTCACCCTGAGACAGCCCTCTCCACGCTCCACTCTGCTATATCTGATACTTTTGATATCCTTGCCCCTGTCATGAGGATCTGCCTGAAGCCCAAAGACAAGTGCAACTCCTGGTACGACTCAGACCTCGTCACACTTAAACACAAGTGCAGGGTGGCTGAGAGGCAATGGCGTGCTTCTTGTACATCCTCTGACAAACTGGCCTGCCACCTGCTCCAAAGGCAATACCGGCTCTCTGTCCTCACCAAGAAGAAAGCTCATATCCAGGTTGGCGTCTCGGGGCCATCTAATAACTCGGCTGAACTCTTTAAAATCTGCAAGGAACTGGCCAAACCTACTGCAGTCTCAACCTCTCCAGTCCCTTCCCAGGTCCTCTGCATGGCACTGGCTTCTCACTTCATGTCTGAAACTCAGGACTTCCTGTCCTCGCTCTCCTCCTCTCCCCTCCCTCCCTATACTCCCTGCTCTTCTGCTGGCCCTTCTGCAGCCACCCCTGCACCCTCCTTCTCTGCCCTGTTCTCCACAGACAAGGTCTCTAGACAAGTCCGTTCCATGAAAAGTCTTGTCAAAACAGGTTCACCCCTATTCCACCAAAAGCACCAAGGACCACATTGACACCCTGGCTGTTCATGACCATCTGTCTGGCTTCAAAGCTGCCAGAAGCACGGAAACTGCTCTCCTGAACATCTGTGACGACCTGCTCTCTAACCTTGACTCTAACACCCACTGTGTCCTCATCTTGCTTGATCTCTCTTCTGCCGTGGACACTGTCAATCATGATATCCTGCTAAAGTGTCTCCGTGATAACCTAGGTATCACCGGTCAGGCCCTGCCGTGGTTGCTTTTCTTCCTCTCTGACCAACCCTCCCAGGTCACACTTGGGTCCTTCCTCTCTGCTACCTTTTTCTCTACCTGTGGTGTGCCCCAGGGGTCTACCCTCGCTCCCTGGCTGTTCAACCAATACCTGGCACTCCTTGCCCACCGCATTGCCACTCTCTGCCCCAACTTTCAGTGCTATGGGGATGACAACTAATTTTCAGCCTCCCTTCCGCCACCTCTTCTCCTCTCATCGCGGACTGTCCACTATCCAGCAGTGGTGTGCCGCCAATTACCTCTGCCTTAATGCCAGTAAGACTCAGATTCTCCTTATCGGCACACCCACTCCCTCCTTTCCTGCAGCTCTCTGGCCGGCCTCTCTTGGCCCTCTTCCTGCTCCCACCTTTAAGGCTAAAAACCTAGGGGTCATCTTCGACTCCACACTCTCCTTCTCCCCTCACATCTGCGACGTCTCTAAGAAGTCACACTACCAGCTGCACCTCCTCAGAGGTATTCTTCCTTTCCTCTCCTTCCCCCAGAAGCTCACTGTCTCCAGAGCTCTGGTTCTCTCCAGGCTCAGCTATTGCAACAACCTCTTTCTAAATCTGCCTGCTTCTACTCTACGCCCTCTGCAACTCATCCAGAACAGGACTGCAAGACTTGTCCTTGGCCTCAAGCCCAGGGATCATATCTCTGCAGGACTGAAATCTCTGCACTGGCTCCCAGTGGCTGCGAGGATTAGGTTCAAAACCCTCTGCGTCGTCCACAAGGCCTTCTGGGGTCTGGGGCCTCAATACCTTCAACTCTCTCTCCCTAAATATCTTGCCTATCGAGCTCTTCGCTCATCCGCCTCCAACTCCCTCAGGGTCAGTCGCTTTTATAAGCAACAAGTTGGTGGTAGATCTCTCTCTTCGCTGGAGCCTCCCTCTGGAACAGCCTCCCCGCCTCCCTGAAACTTGAGGAGAACCATCTTCGGTTCCAAAAGCACCTAAAAACCTTCCTCTTTGCTTCTGTTTTCTCTCCCCCTCTCCCCTGCTGAAGTCCTGTCTGATAATTAGACTGCACGGGTTACCTGGCCGCACATCTGATCTCGGGTCCAAGCCCTGCCAGTTGCATGCTTGAGCTGCCTCCCTGGCAACCCCTGCACCCGAGGACTGTTTCTGTATCCCTACAGTCCCCAAACCAGCACTTATGTCTGCACTCACCCTGCACTTGCCACCAGCTGGCCGTTCTTTATTTTATGTTATTATTATCCCATGTACTGAACTCACCCCCCGCACTTTTCCTTTCCCCCTTCCCTTGCACAATCTGAATGACATCTGGCCTAGTAAGATCGCTGTCTGTCTTCCCTCTGTTTCCTCTCCCTTGTCTCGTCGCGCCTTGAAACACTTGTGTATAGGCGCGTTATAAATGTCATATCATCATATCATTGCCTCTACCCACTTGTCCTCGGGAAGGAAATCCAGGATCTGAGCCATCTTGTACCATAGCTCCCGGTCGTACCTAGCCAGGATCGCTAAGGCATTGGCCCCCTTGACCGTCGTCGCTGCAGAGTAAATGACATTTCGTCCCACAGCGTCCAATTTCTTCCCCTTGCTGTCTGGGGCAACAGAGGTTGATGACGGATTGGATGACTTCTTCCTTGCCGCAGCCGAGACTACCAAGACAGGGGATGGCTGCGACTGCAGACATTTGGGCGCAGACTCCGGCACTCGATATTTCTTTTCTAGCCGGTCCCTTTTCGCCGGGGATGAGGAGGGATTCTTCAGAAGTGCCAGCCAGACGTCATCCAGGAGCGGTACCGACAGAATGGTCTTCCTCTTCACCTCCTGGGGTTGGTAGAGGAAGCCTTCCTTTTTTCTTCTCCTTTGGGGTTAGCTGAATAAGTTCCGATGCACGGGCGATCATGGAGTGGAAGGATCCCACATCATCTGGCGGAGAAGCCCTTGGTGGCAGAGAGTGTACACCGTAGTCGTCGGTGTCTGTCGTAGCCGTGGTGTTCGTCTCCATGTCCCTAGAGGAGGAGGGCAGTGACGGTTGGAGTGGAGCCGTAGGGTGCCTCCTACTTTTCTTCAGTGGTAGTGGCCCCGGTGTCATCACCGGTGGAGTCGCTGGTGGTGCCGTCGGCATCCTCTTCTGAATCTCATACACCAGTGTGTTCGAGGGTCCAGAGAATAACCTGCGACAGATCTCCGAGAGGTGCCTGGGGAACAGGGTCGCTGGGCCCAGTGCCTATGTCGTCGCCCCTTACCTTGTGGTCGTCGCCACCGCCTCCGGCGGGCAACTCAACATTCTCGTTGCCGTCACCAATGTCCGTGCCCTGTAGCTCTTACACCCCACGCCCCCCTTCTTCGGGTCCCGAGGAGTCAGCTTCATGCTGAGGTCCGGCATCCTTCTCTCCCGAGTCTTCTCCACTGGTTTGGCCGAAGACTCCCGTCTGGGAGGGAGAGCCAAACTTGACCGCCACCAGGGTACACTGATCCGGGTCAGCCCCTTTCGCCTTTGATGGGGCGGCAGCACCCATCTCCATAGAAGAGGACGTCTTGGCCTGGATCACCTCGGCCGTAGCTGGCAGGACAGACACCTTGTCTTGCGTGGCATTCTACGGCTTCTCTCGCCGTTTCCCCGGGGTAGCTGACTTTCTCTTCGATGAAGAGCTGGAGCGATGGCTGGAGATTGAGGCTGATGGAGACGAACACGCCACGACCGTCGCGGGACCCGCTTGTGCGGCGCCCCCGGTGGAAGCAGGCTTGCAGTGCTTGGCCTTGCCTTGGGCGCCCATGGCTGGAGCGCCCTCAAAGGACTTAGAAGCCTGCTCTGGCTGGCTGGATCTGGATGAGGCATGCCCCTGTGAACCACACAGGGTAGAGGCCCTGGCCTTGAGCCACATCGCCAGTCGGACATGCCGGCATATCTCACAATCTTCTTCCTTGTGCGTCGGGTGTAGGAAATACAGGCACTGGGAATGCTTGTCCGTGAAAACATTCCGCAAGCCGCAGCTGGTGCAGAGCTTGAAGAGGGAAGCTCCGTCGTCAACTTCCGACATGATCCGGCGTGGTGAAGGCCTGATGGACGTCTGGAAACTGCCAAGAAGAAAACAAACGATTATTTCCCTTGAGGGGCGATGAAAGATGCCGAAAAACAGAACCCCGTTAATCGGATGGATAAACAATGGAGCACAGAGACTCAATTGAAAACAAAACAAGGTTTTCCTAGCCAAGAAAGCACAAAAAACGCAGAAAGCTCGAAGAGCAAAGCACGAGGACTTGGAACACTTGAACGTGGGGTATGAATCTGAAGATCGCTGCCAGAGGAGAGGCTTAGGGAGAGAGCAGTTATTGGCTGGGGGCAGTATGACCAAGAGCTCAGTGATTGGTTTATAGGAGAAGGAACAAGTTACTTACCTGTAACTGTTGTTCTCCAGCATGGGTCTGCCATGGATTCACATGCTCATGAATATTCCCTGTCGTCAGGCTGGGAATCCTCGGTAAAGAAAAAAATCAGTATCAGTTTCGTTTCTGATCTGTCTTTCTTAGTAGTAAGCAAACGCTGGTCTCTGGGTCATACTGCCCCCAGCCAATGACTGCCCTCTCCCTAAGCCCCTCCCCTGGCAGCCATCCTCAGATTTGGCAGCACATAAAGTGGCAGTAGGACCAAGTGAAGAGCCGCAGAGGGGAAGGAGGGAGAGTTTGCATGTGAATCCATGCCAGACCCATGCTGGAGAACAACAGTTGCAGGTAAGTAACTTGTTCCTTCTCCAGCATGGGGTCTGGCATGGATTCACATGCTCATAAATGACATGCATTACTTACCGTAAAAGCATTTCTGATGATTGTATCTGCTTAGATTCACATGCTGTGCATATGGTCCGACATCCAGTGGTAACCGCGGAGTATTGCATCTTGTCTTTCGAGGACTGAAAGGGGACGTCGGCATAGGCGTGTCTGAAACACTATCCCTATCGTGACGTGTGTAGTACCCAAAATCCCTCCCCCCGATTGTATTTTTTCTGCCATGAGGGAGCCCAGGGCTATAGTGAGTGAGTACATGAAGAGAGAAAGTAGTAAGAAGTCTATGTTCCTTCCACCCCGAGTGGGGAGGCAGGGAGGGCGCATGTGAATCTAAGCAGATACAATCATCAGAAATGCTTTTACGGTAAGTAATGCATGTCTTCTGATGCTTGTTAATCTGCTTAAAAATCACATGCTGTGCATAGACTAGCGAGCAGTACCCGAAGTTGGGGGTGGGTTGTGAGAAGGAACAGTAGAAAAAAGATGTCTTAGTACTGCTTGTCCCACCTGAGAATCAGACCTAGAATGAGTGTCTAGGCAATAGTGTTTTGTAAAGGTGTGTACAGAACTCCAGGTTGCCGCTTTGCAAATGGACTCAAGGGGAACATTTGCAATGAATACTATGGATGCCCCAGTGCCTCGAGTAGAATGTGCTCTAGGCTTGAAGGGCAATTCTCTCTTTGCAAGAGTGTAACATAGTGTGATGCATTTGACAATCCACCTTGATATTGCTGATTTAGAGACAGGGTCCCCTTCTCTACCAGCTGCCACTGAAACAAAGAATTGTTTAGTTTTCCTCAGTGGTTTAGTTCTATCCATGTAGAACATGACTACCCTGCGCACATCTAGTGTGTGAAGGCTTCTTTCGGCCATGTTAGTAGGTCTCTGGAGGAACGTGGGTAGTTCGATTGACTGGTTCACATGGAACTTCGAAATACATTTCGGCGCAAATCTGGGATGTGTGCGCAGAACTACCTTATCTTTGTGGACTGTAACAAAGGGGTCCAAATCCGAGAAGGCCTGTAGTTCGCTAACTCTTCTGATAGAAGTGATAGCTACTAGAAAGGCTGTCTTGTAAGTCAGGTCTTTCAGACTAGCTTTATGCATAGGCTCAAAAGGGGGTCCCATGAGCCTAGTTAAAACCACATTTAGATCCCACCCAAGGGCTGGGTGAGTGATGGGGGGATACATTCTTTTAACCCCTTCCATAAAGGCTTTAATCACAGGTATCATCCACCACAACACCTTCTGCTGTGACGTGGTGTAGTCTGACAACGCCGCTAGGTGAACCTTTAAGGAATTGAAGACTAACCCAGAGTCCAATAGATGGGTTAGATATAACACAATGTGTGAAGGCGAGCAATCGGTGGGATTGACGCCTTTGGAACTGCAACAGGTGACAAAATGTTTCAATTTGCTGGCATAGCAATAACGTGTGTTAAGCTTTCTTGCCTCCCTCAGTATGTCCATGCATCTTTGAGGGAGTTGCAGATGTCCAAACTCTATGACCTCAGGAGCCACGCTGCTAAGTTCAGAGTTTATGGGCATGGGTGCAGAGTCTCCCCCTGTCCTGAGACAACATGTTGTACGGAAAGGGCAGCTAGACTGGTGGGGAGAGGGACATTTCCATCAGGTGCGCGAACCAAGGTTGGCGGGCACACATGGGAGCAACCAGAATCATGGTGACTGGTTCCTGGTGCATCTTGTGTACCATCTTGTTCAGAAGGGGAGTTTGGGGGGGGGGAAGCGTAGACAAATTTCCTCAACCAAGTTATCCAGAGACCGATCGGTTCTGGGGGTACCTGGAGGCATAATCTTGGCATTGGGCGTTCTCCTGAGTAACGAACAGGTCGATCTCTGGAAACCCCCATTCTCCGAAGACGTTGGATACAATGTCTTCGTGCAGTCGCCATTCGTACTCTTCTGGCAGAGGAAAATCTCTGCTGAGTACGTCTGACAGAAGATTGAGTTCCCCTGGAACATGTTGGGATATCAGGAACATCTTGTGTTTGAGAGCCCATATCCAGATGTTTTGGGACAGCTTGGATAGCCCTGGAGAGTGAATGCACCCCTGTTTGTTCAGGTAATACATTGCTGTTGTGCTGTCAGTTAGGACCAGCACTGTCTTCCCTTGCAGCTGCTTCTGAAAGGCTTTCAATGATTTGAACACTGCTAGTAGCTCCAGTAGGTTTATATGGTTGGACGATACCGGAGGGGACCACACTCCGTCCGCTGTCTGTTGAAGCAGGTGAGCCTCCCACCCGGTGAGAGATGCGTCTGTCGTGAGAGTGGCTTCCACTGCAGGGGTGGTGAAGGGTTTCCCCTTCAAGAGGTTCTCCCTCGACCACCACTGCAGAGAGAACGAGGGCTGGCGAGTCAACTAACAGATCTTCCCATTGTCCGCTGGCCTGACACCACTGGCTGTTGAGCCACTCTTGCATGGGACGCATGTGCAGCCGCGCGTGGGGAACCAAGTATATGCATGACGCCATCATCCGTAGCAAACGCATAGCTTTGAGTACTGTCACCTCTTGACTGGCTACATACTGAGGAACCTGAGAGCGCATGTTCTGAACCCTCTCGCTAGAAGGGAAGACTAGACCGTCTTCTGTACGAATTAGAGCCCCCAGGAACTGTTTTGCTTGGATGGGGACTAAGCTGGATTTCTTTTCGTTGATAGAAAATCCCAGTCTGAACAGTAGGTCTACTGTTTTTTGGGTGTTCGAAAAACACGTTGAACGAGTCCCCCGTAATGAGCCAATCGTCGAGGTAAGGGTAAACTGGAACTGAAAGTCTGCGCAGGTGTGCCGCTGCCACTGCCAGGACCTTGGTAAACACCCTTGGCGCCGAGGCTATGCCGAAGGGGAGTACCTTGAACTGGTAGTGTTTGACCTGAATCACAAACGTTAGGAATTTTTTGTGCGCTGGCAGCATTGAAATATGAAAGTATGCATCTTTCATATCCAATGTTGTCATGAAGTCCCCCTGTTTTAACAATGGGATCACCTCTTGCAGTGTTACCATGCGAAACTTCTGGGGCTTTATGAACTTGTTCGCTGGGCGCAGGTCTAGAACAGGACGCATGGTGAGATCCTTTTTGGGTACAAGGAAGTACACTGAATAGATACCCTCGTTTACCTGAAGAATCGGGACGGCTTCTATGGCGTCCTTTCCCAGCAGCGCTTCCACCTCTTGGATCAGGATCTGCAGATGTTCCAGTGAAAGGCGTCGATGTTTCGGCGGTCTGAACTGTGGAGGTCGGGCGAATTCCACGCAGTAACCGTGGGCGACCGTCTTTAAGACCCACTGGTCTGAAGTTATCCCCTCCCATGCCTTGAGGAAAGATGTTAATCGCCCCCCAACCGAAGAGACATGGGAGGGGACCTGGACTTGGTGGTCATTTCTGACCTGTAGTTGACGCTCCTCTGGAATTGGAGCCTCTACCTCTATTCTCTCCGCGCTTCTGAACCCTCTTGGGGTAGTAAGTGGGGCTTGCAGCAGGTTGACTTGAGTTGAAGTTGCCCGTGCCGAAATTGTTTTGAGCGGCGCAGGCTTGTCCTCGAAAGGACCGCCGAGAATTACTGCCCCTGGGAAATTTGGTGCATGGACTTAATAGTCTTGTGCTCCTTCTTGGCTGTCTCCAACGCATCGTCTACCGCCTTTCCGAAGAGGTTGGCCTCTTCGATGGGTTTGTTGATAATGGATGCCTGGGTCTCAGGCCTGAAGCCCGACGTGCGCAGCCACACGTGCCTCTTTAGGAGAGTACCCTGTGCGAGAGACCTGCCTGCTGTGTCTGCGGTGTCCAGGGTATTCTTTACAACATTCTGATTGGCAAGTTTGCCCTCCGAGACAATGGCGAGAAGCTTGGCTCTGGTTGGTTCCGGAACCTCTTGAAGGCCTTCCTGGAGTAGGTTCCATTGGGCGTCGACGTAGCTTGCCAGTAACGTCGTGTTATTGGCAATCCGGATGGTATAGGCTGCCGCTGACGTAACCCGTTTGCCTAAGGCATACAACCTTTTGGACCCCTTGTCCGGGGGTGACTCTCCCGAGGCAAGGGGAACCCCTGCTCTCTTGCGAGTGTTGGTCACCACCAGCTAGTCTGGGATTGCGTGTCCTTTGATATAAAGCGGGTCGGTGGGGGAGGGTCGGAAACGTTTTTCGACCCTTGGGTTCACAGCCCTAGTCTGAGCGGGTATGAGTAAGGAAGGGGCCAGCCGTCTCTTTACAGAGCTCAAGAGAGGGATAGACTGGCTTGCCGGAGGCTTTTCATTAATAATGTCCTCCGCAAAATCTTGTTCGGGCAAGGCTTCAAGCGTGGCAATTTTAAAGAATTCAGCTGCTTTTTTCAACATGTTGTTGAAAGCCATTTGATCATCCACCGGGGAAGCTTGTCGAATCAGGGTGGATGGGGGAGAGTCGAGGCAAACAATATCAGAGTTGTGATCGTCCTGCTGGGTGTCCTCCCAGTTGTCCGTTGCTCCTTGATCTTCCCCATAGTTGTCCAGAAAAGAAAACTCCTCTCCTTCTGGTATAGATGTCTCTATACGTGTCCATCTGGACATCTTCTTGATAGTCAACTTGGTGTTGGACATCTTGTGTTTGAGGGTTAGGGTCTACCCAAGCTTTTTTCAGCAGAGGTTGATCAGAAGCCCTGAAAAACTGCTCCAGCCGATCCATACACCCGTCGAATTGCTCCGTGGTCCACTTGGGTGACCCAAATGGACCTAAGCTGAGTAGGAACCGTGTTCTCCGCCCTAAGGCGTTGAGAGGATCTCCTCAGGGTGCTTGAGAGGGGTACCTGGCTTTCTTCGTAAGAGTCTTCTGGATCGTCTTCCAAATCCGTGGAAAAAGTTTCGGCGGATTGGCCCCTAACTGTGGGCGGAACTGGTACTAGGCCCACCGCCGTAGCAATCCTATTGATGCTCTTACGGATAGTAACCGAATCTTCGGGAGACAACGCCTCCGATGATGTGTCGGCAGTGAAAATGTCTTCCGCGGCTCCAGAAGGGCCAGCGGATGGGTTCTCGGGTAGAGGCCTACTCGTAGTTTTCGGGCCTGTACGGGCCTTGGAAACCTTGGAATCCGTCGAAGTTTCTTGTTCTGAAACTTCGGCGCGTGCAGTTTGGGGAGTAGCGACCTTGTTATATTTGTTATGCCCAGTCGTCATGCGCTGCTGCGGATGCGGGGAAGGCTTCGGATCAGACCGATCCGTGAGCGCCGCCAAAATTTCCGGCAGACCTGTTGGCGCTTTGGCCTTCTTCAACGAAGTCGTCGAGGAGGGCGCTTGGGTTGTGTGCTTTGTGCGGTGCGATTGTACGCCCCTGTCACCGGGTGTGGTCCCTGTAGCAAGACCGGAGTCGAGCCTGGAAGGATCGGCGACGGGCGTGGCGGCCCTAGAATAGTCCGCCTCAAGGTCTATAAAGTCTGCGTTGGACGTTTGGTCATCCGATGTACCCCCTTCACTTTCGGCTGGTGTGGCGGCATGGGAGGGAGGCTCCACGCGTGACATTCCATACGTGGCCTAACCAGCACTCCTTAAGGGTTTTAGGTTTAAGGAGTTTACACGCCGAACACCGCTTTTCGTCGTGCTCTAGGGGGAGACAAGCGTTACACGACGTGTGCTCGTCTTTCCACGGATATTTGACCCTACACACAGGGCAGAATCTAAATGGAGTCCTTTCCATAGCAGAAGGAAAGGGTGATCAGACCAAAAAGGAAAGCAGTGGAAAAGAGGAAAGACATAACAGTATGGCAAACCCAGAGCCCACTCTCCCTATTGTGTAGGCCGGCCAGAAGGCCCGACCACGTGGAAGTCCGAACGCCGGATCTTAGGCGCCGGAACCCACAGCCGTAGACGATTCCCCCGTTGTCTTAGATGTTCTTGATGGGCGAAGTGACTTAACGGGGATTAAACCGACAATTCGGTAAGATAAACAATGTCTCATGAAGAGCTCCGCTATAGGGCGACCAGTTATCTGGGCGGAAAAAAACAATCTGAGGGACCTCGGCGCGTAAGGCATTTTGGGTACTACACACGTCACGATAGGGATAGTGTTTCAGACACGCCTATGCCGACGTCCCCTTTCGGTCCCCCGAAAGACAAGATGCAATACTGCGTGGTTACCACTGGATGTCGGACAATATGCACAGCATGTGATTCTAAGCAGATTAACAAGCATCAGAAATAAGAATACACAGCAGTACACACATGCACAACCACGGGAGGTGGCAAGGCTCAACATTAAGCATTACATAAACTCAACATTAAGCATCTCTTACCTCCTCACCAGGCCCACCTTCAGGCAAAAAGGTTGCGCAGCACTGTTTGGCCGACTCTGGACTCCTGCCTGGAATCCCGGTCGACGCAGTAGAATCTCGTGAAGGTGTGCGTCGACCTCCACGTAGCAGCCCTGCAGATGTCCAGCAGGGGCACACCAGATAGGAACGCCGTGGTAGCAGCGATCGCTCCGGTCGAATGGGCTCTCGGATGGCCGGGCAACGGTCGGTTTGCCAACCGGTGACAGTGCATGATGCAGCCGGAGAGCCATCTTGAAATGGAAGCCTTCGAGAGGGCCTTCCCTTGGTTCACAGGTCCAAAGTTCACAAACAGTTATGATGTCTTCCGGAAACTCTTTGTGCGGTCCACGTAGAACTTCAGCTCTCTAGCTACATCCAGTGAGTGCAAAGTCCTCTCGGCCGGCGACGAAGGCGACGGGAAGGAAACTGGTAACACCAAGGGCTTGTTGAGATGGAAGTCCGACGGCACCTTGGGCATGAAGGAGGGGTGCATCCTCAGCACCACCCTCGTCTCGTGAAAAGTCAAGTATGGAGGCTTGCAGGATAGGGCCTGGATCTCTCTCACTCATCGTGCGGAAGTGATGGCCACAAGAAATGCTGTTTTCCACGACAGGAACTTTAACAGTGCCGAATGCAGAGGCTCGAAAGGTGCCCCCATGAGCCTGGTCAGCACCACGTTGAGCTCCCACACCGGGCCAGAGCCTTCACCGGCGGGAATTAATGGAACAGTCCCTTCATAAATTCCTTCACCAGGCGATGAGACCACAGAGATGATCGTCCCGTAGTTCTGGTGTAGCGGGAGATCGCCGCTAGATGTATTTTGATGGAGGCATGAGCCAGCCCCGCCTTGGCCAGCAACAGCAGGTACGGCAGCACTTGAGGGGCCGTAATTCGCAGAGGGTTAATCTTCTGTGCACGGCACCAGACAGAGAACCTCTTCCATTTGTGTCCTTAACACTTGAGAGTTGAGGACGCCCTGGCCTTTGCAAGCACCTCCTTGCAGTCCGCCGGGATATCGTACCCTCCAAACTCTAGTGCTGCAGGAGCCAGGCCTGCAAGTTCAGCGACCCCGGGTCGTGATGGAGGATGGTGCCTCCTTCTCTGGAGAGAAGATCTGCGTCCATCGATAGTTTGACTGGGGGGGGGGGACGCTGACAAGTACAGAAGGTCCGGGAACCAGATCGGTCTCGGCCATGCCGCTGCGACGAGGATCATCCTACACCGGGACCTCTTGAGTTGGTTGACGAGTCGCAGTAGCAACGGCAATGGGGGGGGGACGCATACACGAACAGGCCATCCCAGGGGAACGGGAAAGCATCGCCCATGCTCCTCGGCTGGGGAAACTTGCTGGCGAACCTCTGGCACTTGGAGTTCGTCGCTGTCGCGAACAGGTCGATCTGAGGTTTGCCCCATCTTTGGAAGAGTTGATCCGCTTTATCCTGACGCAGCTCCCACTCATGGCACGAGCGCAGCTCCCTGCTGAGTGAGTCGGCGATGGTGTTCTTTATTCCTGCCAGAAGGAAGGGCACCAGAAACATCCTCTGGGCGACGGCCTAGTGCCACAAATCCTGTGCCTCCTTGGATAGGGCTGGGGATCTGGTACCTCCCTGCTTCCGGATGTAGAACATCGTGGTGGGGTTGTCGGTGAAGACCCTCGCCACCTTGCCCTTGAGGGATGGAAGGAATGACCTGAGGGCCCAGAACACGGCTCGGAGCTCCAGGATGTTGATGTGGAGTGACCTCTCCTCCGGGAGCCAAAGGCCTCTTGCGTGGAGATCTCCGGTGTGCGCCCCCCATCCCTCCAGGGAGGCGTCCGTCGTCACCGTCTCCTGATGTCTTAGGGTCTGAAAGTCCTTGCCCGCCGTGAGATGCGCGTAGTTGTCCCACCATCGAATCTCTTGGAGGAAAGCCTCGTTGAGCGGGATCCTGTCTTCGAAGCTGCCCGTCGCTTGTATCCAACGGGCATCAAGGAACTCTTGTAAGGGACGCATCCATAGCCTGCACAGGCGCACCAGGTAGATGCATGAGGACATCATTCTGAGAAGGGACTTGATGGATCTCACCCTGGCCACGTCCGTGGCCAGCAGGCGCTGCACCTTGCCCAAGATGGCCTTCGACCTCTCCTCTGACGGAGAAGCCAATGTATCGAACTTGGCTCCCAGAAACAGTGCGACCTGCGACAGAACCAGGCGGAATTTTTGAGTAGTTGATGGAGAACCGTGAGCAGTTGGACGGTCTTCGCTGTGTGTTCGACGGAGAGTTCTCTTGTTCTTGCACGGATGAGCCAATCGTCCAGGTAGGGGTAAACGTGGATCCCCCGCAGGCGCAGCCGCGCCGTCACCGGTGCTAGGCACTTGGTAAATACCCTGGGCGCCGACTTCAATCCGAATGGCAGGGCCTTGAATTGGTAGTGCCGCCCTTGGACTACGAATCTGAGAAACTTACGGTGTACTTTTAGAATGGGGATGTGGAAGTAAGCATGCTCCAAGTCCAGCGACGACAGGAAGTCGCCTTCCTCCATCTGTCCTAGCACGTGCTGGAGGGTGACCATCCTGAACTTTTGGTCCTTGATGTATTTTTTTAACCAACGCAGGTCCAGGATGGGGCGCCAACCGTCTGTCTTCTTTCTGACGAGGAAGTACCTTGAGTATACTCCTGAGCCCCGGAGCCTATTCGGGGCGAGCTCAATGGCACCTTTCTTGAGCATCGCCCTTACTTCTAACAGCAGTTGAGGGACGTGATTTTCCTTCCTGGCCACGGGAGGAATGCGGGGGCACTTCTTTAGAAATTCGAGAGTGTGCCCGTGGGCCAGGACATCCAGCACCCAACGGTCGGTGGAGATGGACTCCCACACGCTGACGAACTTCGCCAGCCGGCCTCCCACCGGGGTGCTCAGGTGGGGGGCCCGACGCTACGGTCGGTTCAGTCCTGCTTGGCAGCGGCCTTGCTGCTTTGGCCTCCTTAGCGACGGCGATATCCTCCTGACTTGCCGCGTCCTCTGTAGGCCTCCTGCGACGAGGAGCAGGCCGCTTGGCGGGACGTTGAGGAGCCGCCGCCGGATGTCATGATGCCTACCTCTAAGGAGCCAGGCCGGGCCCAGCAACCCCAGAGGCAGACATCATTTTCCCCAGGGAAGTCTCAGCGGGCCCAAGTCGGGGCCCTTTGGACTCAGTCCTGGTGCCTTAGGCGCCAGGCTCATAGCGGACCCCAGTCCTGGCGCCTTAGGCGCCAGGCTCATAGAAGAGGATATGTGTTTAAGTGCTTGGGTGCACACTTACCTGATGCAGACCTTGCTGCTTTATCCAGGCCCTCTTGAGGCCTGAATGGGACTACTTAACCTGTAGGACTACTTCACCACCCGGGTGTGGTCGGGGAAGGATACATACCAGGAACTTCTTCCAAGGCTATTTACACCCCACCCGAACAGCCACACATGCTTCGCGTTGTTCTGCACCTAGCAGCTGGACGCTCACCGTGTCAGCTCCTGCATCCTGACTTCAGCCACGCCTGCCAGCACCCTGGAACACCTGCAAGGGGAGAAAGGAAGAGAATAGGAGAAGAAAAGCCCTTACCTGCTAAATCTGCATCCCGGAGTCATTTCTCCAACGGCCCTGAAAAGGAAGACATCATTTTAAAGGCATTTTGTTTCGATCGCTGCAGCGCTGCATTTTACTCACCTTTGCAAGGCGCTTCCATCTTCAGCAGCGATCTTCCGGATTCAGCTACGCCCCGGCGCCTAGAGGAAAAAAGACAAGAACAAAGGTGAGAGGGAGAAAAGGAATAAGGAAAGCTCAGTTTCCTTTTAAGTCTTACCTGTTGGATTATTCCCACTGCATTTCGGGTCCTGCCGCTTCCTGGCATCGCCGGACCCCGGCCCCTATGGGGAAAAAAGACAAAGACATTGAATGAGCGAATGCAAAGACATTACCTGAGCGCTCATCCAGAACTGTTTCACTTCGGGTCGGCGCCATATCTCCGGCACTCCGAACCCCGGCCCCTAAGGGGAAAAAGACATAAGCATTAGCGCTTGCTGCAATTAGACAACGAACATTATTATTAAGCTTGAACTTTTGAACAGAACTTTTACAGCGCCTTACCTGAACAGTCAAGCTTACCTGAACTCCCATCAATCCTCAATCCAGTGAAGTAACTGGGTTTCAACGCGCCCCTGCATCAGAAGCAGGACGGAGAGCTCATCCTTCCAAACCCTAAGGTGAGGCTTCACGGGGAATCGTGGAGGAGGTATCGTGGAGGGTTGGAAGGGAGTGGGAGGCTTGAGCATTGTTCCACAGTTGGTAATACTCCCTTTTCACGCACAGGAGGGTATCCAACGAGCCAGGGAGGCCAGAATAGAGGGGCCCTTCCTGTCCATCTTCAGAGTTCTGCGCCTTCGACGCCGGGCCTCCATGGGAACCAGGTGAGCGTGACACCGGATCCCTTGGAGGCACCCTGTCTGCCTCCGGCATTCCAAAAGGGCATCCGTCATTGCTGCAAAACTCCCAAGGCCCGAGCAGTCTCTGTGTCGGTCTTGATGGCCAGAAGTGACTCATCCACTGTTTTTCCAAACAGGTTGTTCCCGTCGAAGGGCATGTCCAAAACTCTGGTTTGCTCACCCTGCCGGAAATCTGTTGCCTTGAGCCATCCCGGCCGTTGAAGGCAAACCCCGTTGACCAATTGGCGGAACCCAGTGTCAGCGATGTCCGTGGCCACCGTTACGGCGTGGTCCGACGCCATGTCACCTTTGTGCAGGATTTCCAGGGCCTCCACCATCTTGTCGTCCGGAGGTCCAGCAGGGGAGAGATCTTGTACCACAGCTCCCTGTCGTAGCAAGCCACAATTGTTAGGGCGTTGGCCGCCTTAATTGTCGCCGCAGACGAGATGACTCGTTGTCCCATGGCGTCCAGTTTCTTTCCCTCGCCGTCAGGTGGGGAGGTTGAAGTTGAAGCCGTCGCCCCCGCCGCTTTCTTCTTGGCCGCCGTTGAGACGACCGAATCCAGAGTCGGCTGTGCTCTATGGCACAAAGGGGCAGAATCGGGGACCCGGTACTACTTCTCGTACAGATCCCTCTTGGCAGGCATCGTGGACGGGTTCTTCAGGAGAGCAAGTCCCTCGTCCCAAATATCGTCAATCGATGGCACCGCGAGGACCGTCTTCCTCTTGCCCTCGTGCCGCTGATAGAGGAAGCCTTCCTTCTTCTGTTCTTCGGGGCAGAGCTGGAAAAGCTCGGATGCCCTGGCAATCATGGCGTGGAATGAGCCAATTTCGTCGGGCGGGGAGGCCCGAGGGAGTGGTGATGGAAGGCCCATCCCGTCGTCACCACGTCGTCATCTGTCCCCATCGTGGCCGTATCTGTTCCCGTGTCATCCCTAGGATCAGGGGAAGGAGATGAAGGCTGAGCGGGCCGCAAGGGCTGGAAAGGTGGGGGGATGCACTGTCCTCCGCTTGTTTGGAGGGCTTCCCGACGGGCCCGGTTCTGCTGGGTCCTCCGTTGGGGTTAGAGGCAACCTCATCCTTATCTCCGTGCATAAGGTTTGGATTGCCATCAAAATGGCCACCGAGTTGTCCTGAGGCTCGGACACTGGCTGTGACGGCGCAATGGTTGCTCCTCCTCCACGGGAGCCTCACCTTGGGGGGAGGGTCACCGCCTTGCTCCCCCTCGGTTGAATCCTTCGAGATCGACCGGGGCCTCTCCAGAAGCTTACCCGGGTTCTCGGATTTTCTCTTCCCCGAGCCAGAGCGTTGGCTCGTGGTTGATGGCGTCGGAGAAAGTAAACCCTGCCTGGCAGCCGAGGAGCTCAACCCTTCGGCGCTCCCAGTGCCCGCGGACTCGCTGTGCTTTGCCTTCTGTTGGGCCCCCGTCGCCGGGGCGTCCTCACAGGACTTAGAAGACCGCTCGGACTACTACTTCTTCTCACCTGCCGTGCCCTTCTCCAGCCAGCTGGCGAGGCGGATCCGACGATCCCTCATAGTCCGTTCCAACAAGTTCTTGAAAAACGCACAGTCCTTTTCCACATGCGTTTTGTCTTTGTGAAGGCAGTAGAGACATCTCGAATGCTCATCCACCTTGAAAACATTCTGTAATCCGCATCCACGGCAGTTCCTGAACAGCTTGGATCCGGGTGTCGAGCTTCCCTTTTGCTGGGCCATGTCCACGAGGTAGACCTCAGATCTTCTGGAATCCTCCAAGAAGCGTAACGCGGCGAAATGGGTCCCCGTTGATCGGAAGTAGAAACGGTGGAGCTTGAGGCTCGATTGACAGAAAAAATAGGATTAAACTCTTTGAAAAAACACAAAACGCAGTGAAAGCTTGAGAGCTACAGCACGAGGACTCCCAACACTTGAACGTGCAGTCAAAATCTGAGGATGGCTGCCAGGAGAGGGCAATAGCAAAACAAAAGAGTTGATGGCTGGAAGGTTTAGAATAAATCTTGACCTCTGGCATTGCTCTGGGCAACCCTCCAGACCATCGTTCTTCGCCTGCCAAGCCATTACAAAAGGGGAAAAACCATATGCAAATCAGGCTTGGTCCCACCCCCAAAGGGGTAGTCCAGCCCGAACTGCTAGGTCACATCCCTTTTGCACGAGACCACAAGCATCCCCAGACATGTTTCAGCCTTTTTGGGCATCATCAGTGAGGAGTAGCTTGGGTCTCTAGGCCCAGCAGGCAAGGGACCCACGTCTGGGCATACCCTTCCCACTCGGGGTGACAATAGCGAAACAAAAGAGTTGATGGCTGGAAGGTTTAGAATAAATCTTGACCTCTGGCATTGCTCTGGGCAACCCTCCAGACCATCGTTCTTCGCCTGCCAAGCCATTACAAAAGGGGAAAAACCATATGCAAATCAGGCTTGGTCCCACCCCCAAAGGGGTAGTCCAGCCCGAACTGCTAGGTCACATCCCTTTTGCACGAGACCACAAGCATCCCCAGACATGTTTCAGCCTTTTTGGGCATCATCAGTGAGGAGTAGCTTGGGTCTCTAGGCCCAGCAGGCGAGGGACCCACGTCTGGGCATACCCTTCCCACTCGGGGTGACAATAGCAAAACAAAAGAGTTGATGGCTGGAAGGTTTAGAATAAATCTTGACCTCTGGCATTGCTCTGGGCAACCCTCCAGACCATCGTTCTTCGCCTGCCAAGCCATTACAAAAGGGGAAAAACCATATGCAAATCAGGCTTGGTCCCACCCCCAAAGGGGTAGTCCAGCCCGAACTGCTTGGTCACATCCCTTTTGCACGAGACCACAAGCATCCCCAGACATGTTTCAGCCTTTTTGGGCATCATCAGTGAGGAGTAGCTTGGGTCTCTAGGCCCAGCAGGCAAGGGACCCACGTCTGGGCATACCCTTCCCACTCGGGGTGACAATAGCAAAACAAAAGAGTTGATGGCTGGAAGGTTTAGAATAAATCTTGACCTCTGGCATTGCTCTGGGCAACCCTCCAGACCATCGTTCTTCGCCTGCCAAGCCATTACAAAAGGGGAAAAAACCATATGCAAATCAGGCTTGGTCCCACCCCCAAAGGGGTAGTCCAGCCCGAACTGCTAGGTCACATCCCTTTTGCACGAGACCACAAGCATCCCCAGACATGTTTCAGCCTTTTTGGGCATCATCAGTGAGGAGTAGCTTGGGTCTCTAGGCCCAGCAGGCAAGGGACCCACGTCTGGGCATACCCTTCCCACTCGGGGTGACAATAGCAAAACAAAAGAGTTGATGGCTGGAAGGTTTAGAATAAATCTTGACCTCTGGCATTGCTCTGGGCAACCCTCCAGACCATCGTTCTTCGCCTGCCAAGCCATTACAAAAGGGGAAAAACCATATGCAAATCAGGCTTGGTCCCACCCCCAAAGGGGTAGTCCAGCCCGAACTGCTAGGTCACATCCCTTTTGCACGAGACCACAAGCATCCCCAGACATGTTTCAGCCTTTTTGGGCATCATCAGTGAGGAGTAGCTTGGGTCTCCATATGCAAATCAGGCTTGGCCCCACCCCTTTTGGGGTGGGGCCAAGCCTGATTTGCATATGGTAGTTTCCCTTCTGTAATGGCTTGGCAGGCGAAGAACGGTGGTCTGGAGGGTTGCCCAGAGCAACGCCAGTGGTTAAGATTCATTCTAAACCTTCCAGCCATCACCTCTCTGTTTTTGCTGTGTCACCCCGAGTGGGACGGGTATGCCCAGACGTGGGTCCCGTGCCTGCTGGGCCTAGAGACCCAAGCTACTCCTCACTGATGAGCCCCACCAAGGGCGAAACATGTTTGGGGATGCTTGTGGTCTCGTGCAGAGGGAATGTGACCTAGCAGTTCGGGCTGGATTGCCCCTTTTGGGGTGGGGCCAAGCCTGATTTGCATATGGTAGTTTCCCTTCTGTAATGGCTTGGCAGGCGAAGAACGGTGGTCTGGAGGGTTGCCCAGAGCAACGCCAGTGGTTAAGATTCATTCTAAACCTTCCAGCCATCACCTCTCTGTTTTTGCTGTGTCACCCCGAGTGGGACGGGTATGCCCAGACGTGGGTCCCGTGCCTGCTGGGCCTAGAGACCCAAGCTACTCCTCACTGATGAGCCCCACCAAGGGCGAAACATGTTTGGGGATGCTTGTGGTCTCGTGCAGAGGGAATGTGACCTAGCAGTTCGGGCTGGACTGCCCCTTTTGGGGTGGGGCCAAGCCTGATTTGCATATGGTAGTTTCCCTTCTGTAATGGCTTGGCAGGCGAAGAACGGTGGTCTGGAGGGTTGCCCAGAGCAACGCCAGTGGTTAAGATTCATTCTAAACCTTCCAGCCATCACCTCTCTGTTTTTGCTGTGTCACCCCGAGTGGGACGGGTATGCCCAGACGTGGGTCCCGTGCCTGCTGGGCCTAGAGACCCAAGCTACTCCTCACTGATGAGCCCCACCAAGGGCGAAACATGTTTGGGGATGCTTGTGGTCTCGTGCAGAGGGAATGTGACCTAGCAGTTCGGGCTGGACTGCCCCTTTTGGGGTGGGGCCAAGCCTGATTTGCATATGGTAGTTTCCCTTCTGTAATGGCTTGGCAGGCGAAGAACGGTGGTCTGGAGGGTTGCCCAGAGCAACGCCAGTGGTTAAGATTCATTCTAAACCTTCCAGCCATCACCTCTCTGTTTTTGCTGTGCCAGGAGAGGGCAGTCATTGGCTGGGGGCAGTATGACCCAGAGACGAGTGATTGGTTACTACTAAGAAAGACAGATCAGAAACAAAACTGATTTTTTCTTTACCAAGGATTCCCAGCCTGACGACGGGGAATATTCAAGAGCATGTGAATCCATGCCAGACCCCATGCTGGAGAAAGACAGTTTATATACGAAAGTGAAACGGTTTTTTCTTTTACTGAGGAGTCTCAGCCTGACGACATGGAATATTCATGAGCATGTGAATCCATGCCAGACCCCATGTTGGAGAAGGGAGATACTTAAGAATAGAGAGTTGGAGCTAGTGCAGACCCAGGCCGCGGAAAGCCTTGTGGACAAGTAATAAAAGGGAACCTGGCTAGGCCCCGATTTGCCCATGTGGGTATACACTTGTATTCAGGGTGAGAGATTGCACACACTTTCATATTAAAACACCTACAAAAGCACAAACAAATTCATTGATTTATTGGGGGTCGAAAAAGAGAGAAATCAGTCTCAACCCAATGATTTTTTATCAATATTGGTTTATCAAAGTGAAGAAAAACCACATGGATTCACAATTCTGAACAACGTATGAATCGATACAGTCCAGTCACTCTGACTGGATAAATAGTGGAACATATAACATGTTTTTCCTTTTTGATAGACAGAGATACAATTTAACAAATAACATGTGAGCACAGATACATGTTTGTAGTGAACAAATGACAGTGTTAGCGGTGGACACATAAGAGGTGAAAAGGACCAATCCGAACTAAAACGCGAACCGCTACAACTTGTGCTACTTTAATCCTCTGCCCCCTTGGCTGTGACACCAATATTTAGGGAAACAGGCATGTGGTCACTTCATTTCAATAGTTATCCAAATTATGAAGTCTACTGCCAACTGGATGGTTGTCTATAAAGGGCCACCTCTTCAGGAAACGCCTTTAAACCTACATGCTTCCTTACTAGGCCCTACTGTTCAAGGTCATCGAGTTAATGCTTTTCCTCTTCAGCACCAAGAGGTGACTCCCATGCTGAAAGTCTGCACCCTTAACACAAAGTGCTGCAACAGCAATCCCCCAATAAATCTGCTGCTCAGATCCCCATCAATACCATGACCAACAGGGATGTTTGTAGGCAAGTACATACAAATGCACCTCAAAAGCAAAATTAATAGTTACTCACCGTAGGGACTAACGTACTCTTAGTCCATAGTCTCCTTTCCTCCATAATGTATGGGCGTCCCTTGCAAGGGAAGGGAGATGGAACCTTTGTCACCAGAAACATTTCTTCCCCTTTAAATTTAGAGGCGCGCGGGAGCGCAGCCCTGGGAGCATGCGCTCGCCTGACTCCGCCCACCGGCGCCACTCCTCAGTCCCCATTGACGCGTCAACAATATTCAGAATTGCCTAATGACACCAGTATAATTAGGGGGGAGGATGGTGGGAAGTATGGAGGAAAGGGGAATATGGACTAAGAGTATGTTAGTCACTACGGTGAGTAACTATTAATTACTCTTAGGTCCCATCCCCTTTCCTCCATACTGTATGGGCGATTACAACTGAATGTAGCCACAGGGTGGAGAAGAGACCCTCCTTAAGAAAACCGGTTTCTTAGAACCGCCTGCCCGAAAGCTGCGCCTGACCCAGAGGCGGCATCCAAACAGTAGTGCTTATAGAAAGCCGAAGGGGTGGCCCAGGTAGCTGCCCTGCTGATGACCAGCCACGCAAAACATGCCGTTGGAATGTGATGGCCATGGCCTTGGCTCTGACCGCATGGACATGCATGTTAGCTGGCACCGGCTTGTGCTGCCCCTCATAAGCCTCCTTGATCGCTGCAACCATCCACCTTGATATGGAGGCCTTAGAAGCCTGATAACCGGGTCTTGACCCACCGAAAGTAACAAACAGGGCGTCCGACCTGCAGAAGTCCTTGGTCCTGTGCAGGTAGTACTTCAGAGCGCATCTGACGTCCAGACAGTACAGGGCCCTCTGAGGCTCATCCTTGGGGTCAGCGAAGAACATGGGCCAGACTATCTCCTCGTTGAAATGGAAGGAGGAGGACACCTTGGGTAGGAACGCAGGGTACGTTCGCAAGACCACCTTGTCCTTGTGGAAAGTGGTGTACGGCTCTGATGCCACCAGAGCCTGAATCTTGCCGACTCTGCGAGCGGAGGTGATGCCCACGAGTAGAGCGGTCTTTATAGTGACCAGCCTGATGTCCGCGGACGCCATTGGCTCGAAAGGTTTGTGCGTCAGGGCGCCCAACACTACATTGAGGTCCCACGCTGGGTGTGGTTTCTTTATAGGCGGCTAGAGTATGTGGAGGCCCGCCAGATGTCGCTTAACCACCGGGTTTGAATAGAAGAGGCCCTCCTCCGAATTCCTGTAAGCCCCTATGGCTGCCAGATAGGTGTGGCATGTGTCTACCTGTACACCGGAGTGGGCAAGGTGTGCTGAGAAGGAGAGCACGTCGACCAAGGTGCACCTAAGAGGGTCGATCCCCTTAGAGTCGGCCCAATGACCGCATTTAGACCATTTACTCCTATATTGGCTCCTAGTAGCCTTGCGTCTAGCGCCCTGGATGATCTCTAGGTTAGCTTGAGAGAGGTTCAAGTGTTTCAACGTGACCTGCTCAGGCACCATGCTGCGAGGGCTAGTTTTTGAGGAGCGGGATGGAGTGCCCTTCCCCCTTGCTGGGCCAGGAGGGGAGCCAGGCCCAGTGCGAGGTGAACGGGTGGCCTGTCCGATAGGCTGAGTAGCTCGGAGAACCACGGTCTCCCCGAGCCACCATGGAGCTATCAAAATGATGCTGAGGTGACAAGATTCCTTTATCTTGCAGATCACCCTGTGGACCAGGGGTGTGGGGCGGGCAGGCGTATGCCATCATCTCGTTCCACCGTATCTGGAATGCGTCGCCCAGGGAGCCGGAGCCTTGCCCCTGCCAGGAGACAAACTGCTGGCATTTCCTGTTGTCCCAGGAGGCAAACCGATCCACTTAGGGATGCCCCCACCTGAGGAAGATCTCCTTCAGTACCAGGTCGTTCAATTGCCATTTGTAATTGTCCACCACCTGTTTACTGAGCCTGTCCGCCTCCAGGTTGGACTCCCCCGGGAGGTGGACGGCGGTGAGGTAATGTTCTTCTCCAGTGCCCACTCCCACATGCAGACGGCTAGATTGCATAGTGGAGGCGATCTGGTACACCCCTGCTTGTTGATATAGTTCATGCTGGTGGAGTTTTCCGTCTGGATAAGAACTGCCTTGCCCTCTATGAGAGGGAGAAAGGTCCTGAGAGCCAGCCATATGGCCTTCAATTCCAGCAAACTGATATGGGACTCCTGCTGAGTCCAGACACCATGGATGCTGTGGCTGTCCAGATTGGCTCCCCAGCCCTCTAGGGAGGAGTCCGTAGTAACGGTGACCTGAGCGGCCGGTTACCGGAAGGGCTTGCCCTACCGCAGGTTAAAGTCCGCGGACCACCACCTGAGGTCCGGTGGAGAAAGGGAGGAATGTCGACTGGTTCCGCTTGGGAGCCCTTCTCCTGATTCCATGAGGCTGTGAAGTGCAGCTGTATTCTCCTCATCCTGAGCCTTGTGTGGGGTACGGCCAACAGGACTGCCCCATTTATACCCAACAGATGTTGGTACCACCAGGCCGAGGTGACTGGCCTGGAGAGGAAGCGAGAGGTGGCTTTCTTGGTGGCCGCTATCTTGTCCTCCGGGGGAAAGAGACTCAGAGCTTGTGTCCCAGACGAGGACCAGGAAGATCAGGGTCTGCATGGGCTGCAGCTGAGAATTCTTGAGATTGATAGTGAACCCCAGATCGTGGAGTGTATTCATCAGTGCGGACAAGGTATGGTGAACCGCTTCCGGAGTTGTTGCCCGGACGAGCCAGTCGTCGAGGCATGGGTAGACATGGTGGCCCTGGGCCCTGAGGAGGGCTGCCACTGCATTCATCAACCTGGTAAACACCCTGGGGGCTGAGTTGAGGCCAAAGGGTAGTACCTAGTATTGGAAATGGCAGCCCATGATCCTGAACCGCAGTAAGGAACGATGCAGCTGCCAAATCGGGAGGTGTAGGTACACGTCCTTCAGATCCAGGGAGCACATCCAGTCTCCCCTGTCCAGTGTTTCTGCAACAAATGCTGGTGTAACCATCGTGAATTTTTGCAGAGGAAGGGAGAGGTTGGGGGTGGAAGGGTCCCACACAACTCTCAGGCCAGGCTGGTTCCACACTATGGTTTCCTCCGGTGCTGACTCGGAGAATGGCCAGGTTGCCTGGACCTTTCCTTCTTGAAGGCCCTGGAACCCGCCAAAGGAGCATTGCTGTGACTGGGTGTAGTCCTTGGGTGTGGCATTCGCAAAAGAATAGATAAAGGCTTAGCCGTTGGCGAGCTGTCCTTTTTATCTAATTCTTCATCCGTGGTGGAGTGAAAGTGGTCACTACCCTCGAATGGAAGGTCCAATATGCGTTCCTGGACGTCAGGGTTAAACTTAGTAGTCCAGGGCCAGGTAGTACCTGTCATGTCCGTGGCGATGCAGATGGCCCGGCCAGAGGTATTGATGTGAGCCACGGTGGACTCCATGATGTCCTGCGCTACCAGCCTGGCTTCTCCTAGGCCCGCCTTGAAACGCGCTTGGCTCTGCACCGGAAGTTCTGGGAGGAAGTCTGCAATTTCCTGCCAGAGCCTTTGATTAACGGCTGCCAGCATGGCATCCGTGTTGGCTTGACGCAGGTGCAAGGAGGCGCTGGAGTACAGCTTTTTCCTGTATGCCTCCAAGATCTTCCCCTCCTTGCCTAGTAGCGTCGAGGATGAGGTGGCCGAGGACGACTGAGGCTTAGAGTAGAGTAACGCTGCAGCGATCATGGAAGAGTGTGGTTGAGGATGCGCCGAGAGCAAGAGTGTATCCCCCTCCATCTGCCTATACTTGGCGTTGAGGCACCGTTTGACAGGTTGGGCTGAGGCCCAAATATTCTGCCAAACCTGCAAGACGTTCGTGGAAGGCCCGGGCTGAAGAGTGCTCAGAGGTCTGGAACTGGTGGAGGGGTGCTGGGCGCTGTGGGCTGCGGTGGTGTTACCAGAGCCGGTTGCTGCTGTGGGACCGCCTGTAATGTGGGAGGAAGGGAAGCCGGAATCGGAGGAGCCGGCTGGGGCAGCGGGGGCTGCGCTGGGGCCTGTGGCATCGGAGCCATAGGAGGAATGACTATGGGTGCAAGTGGTGTGACTTGGGGAATCATGTCCCTGAAGGCATCCCGGAGGATGGTCCCCATCTGGAGAGTTCACATCAGCCCTAGGAACCTTTCGAAGAACCTGTCTTTGGAGGCTGTAGAGGTGTCAGGTGATATTGACAGAGTGGCTAAGGGCAACTGGGGCCGGGGCACACTGTCTGGGGTGCAGGGGAAACCTGCCCTGCGCTGCTGATGGATAAACTGTAGGCCACGTACCTGGATGACACCAGTTCCACCATGTGACCATTTTCTCCACCCGCTCTGCAAGAGAGGGTATTGGACAAGCTGCCATCTTATCTGGTACGGCGGCCATTTTGCCAAACTCCGTGCCACGTGCTGAAGTCGTAGTGCCTGGCTCGCTGGAACCAGCCCTTTCCAAGATGCTTGGTGCTGGAACAAAAGGCCTATCCCGCACCTCATGCCGTGACCTGGAAGGCATATTGCCTTCGGCACAGCTGCCAGTAGTTCTGCATGAAGGCGCCCCCTTGGACATAATTCCGGTACTAGGGCGTTACCCCTCAGTGGTAACCCCGGTAAAAGAACCTTGTGGTCCCTCAGCACTGCTCCCGGAAAGAATCCAGAGACCCCTCGGCCGTGAGGCCAGTAGCTGGACTAGCCTCGGTACGTGTGTTGGTGCTAGAACCCAAAAGGTTCCTCCCTGTCAGGCGCTTCCTTGGGAATGAGCCGCCTTTACGGGGTGCAATGGTGAATAGAGGTCTTTCCTTCGGCCTTGAGCGATGTTTGACGAAGTCCTTTTGGTCCTCCGGAGGTGACTTCTGGAAGAGCTCCCTCCACCTAGCTAGCCTGTTCTTCTGTGCCCGTGGAGTCAGTGCGTCACATGCGGAACAACCTTCCCAGCTGTGGTCGAGGCCAAGGCAGCGGAGGCAAAGGGCATGGGGGTCGGATGTAGGGAGGAGCCTCTTGTAGGCTGGACACCTGCTGAAGTCGACTTTGCCCCACACAAACCAGAACACACCCTGGCTGATGAAGCACACTTCAAAAGAATAAATCAGTGATATAGATTTAGTCATGTTTTGAAATAGCTCCAGAGTTTACGGTAGTGACTCACTTATAGTGATTAACGATTGACCATAGAAGAACCGATAGATGGTAATAATGTTGACCCAGTTCGAGGAAACTTTCTAAAAACAAATATACACCTTAACATACATTTTCTCTCTCACATGCAGCATAAACAGTTAAACAGAATTACAAAAATCTGGCTTCAGGCCCATTTGCATGCTTTCCTTAGTTTAGTGAAAATCCGATATTTTGGGAGCTCTGACATTACAGGAACCAAACCACTAAAACACCAGAAAAGCAATTGGGTGAAGCCAGGCCGAAAAACATGCCTGGCTTCACATTCTTGCATTCCGACTCCATTGAAATTTTTTTTTAATGGGCACAGTCTTCTGAGGCAGTTTTTATTTCCTTGGTAGGTCAGGGGCATGCATCCGAAGAATGGAATATTCCCTTTTCAAGCAAAAAGATATGATTTGGGCACATGGGATACAGACTTTAACATAACAGACAAGAGGAGGCAGAACTACGGTCATTATTACATCCCTAAAAAGCTTTGCGAGAAATTAAACAAACAACATTTTTGGAAAAGCTTTAAGCAATAGACGGAAATTAATTAGCCTTTCCAAATACTTATACAGCCTAGGTTGCACATTTATGGAACGTTTTGTGAGGTTCCAGTTTCGGAGAGTTGGGGAAGAAGTTAAAGAGGATGGCCCAACCAAAACAGAACCCCTTTGCATCCAAAGACAGAACTGCATGAAACTTGCATACATATTCAGCGCACTTTAATTGCTTTGCAAATATAGAAATACTTATGCAATACCAATATCAAAACATTAACAGATTTATTAGTGACAAATATTGTGACTGTATTAAAAAACAAACATCTTTAAGAGAGAAAAAAGATCTCAATTTGATATCAATGTTAATCGAGTCCAATACAACAATGAAAATTTCCATTCATTTGGTATTGGATAGTTTTATACTCTTCAAATTGGTCTAATTTTAAGATGATGAGACTATCCAATGCCAAACTAAATTGCCACTGTTTTATTACATAAGATGAATATCTTAAAAAGTTCATCCTTTTTTCTATCTTGAAGATGTTTGGTTTTTAATGCCTTTACTACATTTTTCACTAATAAAATATATGTTCAAGTATTTTTGGATCTTGGTAGCAAATTAGCATTTCCATATTTCCAATACACAATTCTTATGAATGATTTGAGACTTAGCAGATCTAGTCTCATTGAAAATGAATGAAGCAATACATATTTTTTCCTACATAAAACAGTAGTCAGACAGAGCACACTTGTTCAATTAGCATCTGCTATTTGTTCATTTCACTTTTATTGTGGTTGAAAGTTTTACCAAGGTCAGTCCAGGGAGGGCAAGGTCACTGTGGACTGAAGTGTGTCTAAGTGTGCTGGGCTGTTTGACTGTACCCGCTCTTCCACTCTCCTCAAACAAATAGCAGTCGGCAAGGAGAAGGTTGCTCGAAGCCGTATCGCGTTTTGACACTGCTGGATTTACTGTTGGATTTATTCATTGGACCTATTGTGTTTCCTATTGGACACAAGGTACTTTTTATCAAAAGCGAAATCACCAAGTGAGATCTATTGTGCCGTGCACTTCGTGCACGGCAGCTACAGTCTCTCTCCTCACTATATTACGGGTTCCTGATTTCCTTCTTCTCTTTCACCCCTGGCCACGATCCCGCCGCAAGCCCCGCCCAATGCCCGCACCGATTGGAGCAACGTGCTTCAAAACACACAAGCAGGCGCACCGAAGTGTGTCTAAGTGTGCTGGGCTGTTTGGCGGGTCGGCAGGGTGTCAGGTGAAGCATTAAGCCCTAAGCGTTCGTATAGGAGCATTTGGTACTTTACGTTAAACGTATGAAATTGCATTTGCACCAATTTGTTTTGTTGTTTTGTGTAACTAAAAACCTGCCCATCGTCTAATTGTTCTTTGTATTTGAACGTCTAAATTATACAGGTTGTTTTGGATATTCTTTGCATTAGGTACTCTTGAATTGGGCACTTAGATACAACCCTTCAAATTTAAGTACCTGGGGCCACTGGGGTACCAAATAATTAGAAACTCATCACTGCAAATAAGCACAAAGAAAAATGGTGGGTAGTTTACGTAGTGGCAAAAGTCTTGCCGACGGTAATACACAAACAGGGTTAAATGCACAAAACCTGTGTTATTAAATGACTCTGGTGCAGAATTGAATCTCATTACACTACAAGTATCGGTGTACGATGATCGTACTACCGATACAAATAATATCCCATACTGTATGCAATCACTGGCTACCCATCCCAATGATGCCACAAATGAGCAACCCAACCCCCCTTTTGCATGCCAAATGATTCCGCTGATGACGTGGATGAGAGTAATGCTATTGACAAAAGAAAATCTAACACTGCAACAATACAAAAAGAGCCACATATTACCCAGAAAGCTTTAAATCATATTGACATTCAGTCCGTGTTACCAAAAATCATTTCGGATGTATCCTTTATGGCACCAGCACTTGTTAGCGAATTGGAAAAACATTGCAGAATCTCGCTCACCCCTCAATCATCGGTTGTATTTTTACCATCTGAAGTGGAAAGAATATGTCTATATAAGATACAAGAGGGACATTCTATGCATTCTTTTGGAGGGCCTGACAAATATTGTGAAAGATCAATGATACCCTTGTGTAGTTCCCCCATAACTAACAATGGGAAAATTGGTAAAGGGCCAAATTCTGAACCTGACCCACATATGAACAAAACATTTGACGAAGATATCTGTCGTGAGGAAAGGGTTGGCTCTTATTCAGATAAAATTGCATAACCCAAGTTTTTGGGTCAAAACGATGACAAAGATTTTTCGGATTTTCCGGTGATTACATAATGTATTGGATAAGGGCCATGATCTAACCCACATGCACATCAACTCCCTAAAGGAAGTGATGATGGCCCTATCTAATAAGGTCTCGAAAATTGAGGGTATTTTGTTAACCCAAACAGCTGCCCAATCAGAGAGACAGGCTCTTGTCGATGCATGTTTATTAAACGCACTAACTTCCACTGAACAGATGGGCAGGAATAAATTTACTCAAACAATTGATCCTGCATACTTAAGGACTCATGAATCACGCACTTATGCCAGAGCTGTTGCGGAGGGCTCAAAGGAGGCTTGCCATCCAAAAGACCATATAGCAACAACTAAAATAATGGCTGAAGTTCAGGAAAACTCACGAAAACTGGATGATCTATTTTGTTTTCTTACAAGACAGCACTTAGAACTGAAATATGGTGGTGGGAGTCTAAGTGAATATTTTGATGCAATTGGCTCAATGACATTTCCTAAGGAGGTTTCACCCAATAGTCCATCTCCGCTCGTGAATGTTATTAATGAAGCCGAAGCAGAACAAATAAGATGCGATTCCCAAACTGCCGCAAACTTGGCCAAACAGAGAAAAAGATGAAGCAGCAAACGGTGGGTGTGAGGATAATGATTCCGAAGGCAAACGGACAATCTATTTGTCTCGAAAAATGAAGCATGCACATGTCAGGGCCCTAAAAAGAGAAAAAAAAAAGAATTGTAGCGCACAAGTAATCTTTGACAACAAAAAGCTATTAAGAAAAATAATTAAAAAAACAAAAATATTGAGAAAAATGATGAAGAACTAACTGTCGCTCTATCACCCGATTCATCTATGGGATCCTCAAATGAGCCAAGGATCGATCTGACCCAACTGAATGATGAATCTAACTGTCTTAAATGTGGTATCACCTATTGGTACACAATATGAAACCAAAAAAAAGGGTAACAACAAGATGCGATCCCGAGATGGTCAGGGGGGAGGGCGACCAAGTGAATGCAGGACCCTCGACACAAGGTCGCCTATCGACTTTTTATCACCTTATTGAAAAAAAAACACTGTAAAGGTCTTGGAGAAAGAACAAACTCCCATATTGAATATAGGTGCAGTGCCCAAACAAAAAAAGCTTTGCCCCCCAAATGCTAAACCTAAAGCTACAAGTAACACAACTAATTCTGGACCCCCAGCCAGTAGTGAAAACCAAGGCACACCTCCTGAACACCCAAATATAAACGAGTGCGAGGGGGATCTGACTCAGAGGGAAATGGAGTGGAAAGTGCTAGGGCTATCAAGGACAGGAAGTTCCAATCCTGAGATAGATCTGAACAAGATGAAACCGAATATTCCTTTAACAGAGATACAAGGTACGTGTTGGGCTCGTCTAGCGATCAGGCTATAAATGGTAAACAGAGACTGAACAGATCATTCCTGTTTAACATTTTTAAGGGTAGTCCTCAGCTGAGGACCCTTTACTCAGACGATATTGAGTGGCTGAGGTTGGCAAATCACAATAACCTAAGAATGATCTGTGCTCCACAATCTGTAATACTACTTAGGTTATTGTAGGAACACAGGGATGACTTTGAATCCTGTGGCCTAACATTACACCTATTGAGGACTATTGAGGAGGCGGATGAGTTCTTAAATGAAGCTTCCAAACCTGATGAAGCAATCGGGGTATCATCAACCAACCTACAGGTTGTCCCTGCTCAAACTGCCGAACTTCTATCTAAAATTTCAGAATTGGTGGGGGCAAAATCTAACATCACATGGTTATCCCCTCTAATGACCTCCATCCTTGAATTCTCAAACAAACAAAACAAATCATAGATATGCGCTGTTACAGATTCTAATCTACAAGGTCTTAAAATGTTTTCTTGGAATAGTTGTGGGAAAAAGAATTTAGAGCATTGGCCATCAAGTTTTGCAAAAATGAGCTCAATATTGAAGGTTTCTCAAACTTTTGTTTGCCGGCAGCAAAGGGCCAAACGGGTCGTCCCTACGGGGGGATTGCGATACTTGTTAACAATGCTATTAATCACAAATCCAAGGTAGTTTATTCGAAAAATGGCATGTTGGCAATTGAGTTTCTCCCCAGTGGTTTGATGACTTGTGTGTTTTTAGTTGTATGTGTTTATTTTAACCCCGGAAATTCCTCCATAGATGCCGCATTCGACACCATGGATGAAATACTAGAAGAGGAAATTATTCGAAATCCGAATTATATGATTGTCATTGGGGGAGACTTTAATGCTGTATGTTCACCTTCTATCTCTGCTCAAAAAAACAAACACATTTTTTCTATTAGCTCTACATTTACCATGGGGAAGCGTTGGGTAGCTTACTTTAAGGAATGGAATTTACAAGTGGTAGACTATGAAGCTGGTCCTCACAGAGGGACTTGGTCGAGGGGGCCTCGAACCTCATACATAAACTACTTTTTTGTTTCTACCCCATTAATCACTAAGGTTAAAAATTTGTTAATTATTGACGATACTCAAAGTGATCATAACCCAATCAGTATCAGCATTAGATGTGATTTGGCAATCTTAAACAAAGAAGCTGCATTGGGATTGGTGACCCTTCATCGTGCGCAGACCTCGGTTGGTTGGCATCTGAAAATGTGCAGAGAACTATCCTACGTGGTACAAAGAGATGTAATTAGGGTGCCTCACTCTCAAAACTTGTCTATTAATGCTCATAGGAGAGATGAATGGAATACTCATAATAAAAGAGCATATAGAATACCTTACGCAAAGAGCGGCACTGTACAAGTCAAATGTCTCTAGAAGATATATTCTGGAAATTGCCAAAATCAAAAGAGAACAAAATCGACTGTTAAGAGCTTTAAGTCGACTATCATTGAACTATGCCAACTATTATGAAGCCAAAAATTTGATAAAATTGAAATAGTCGCATGCTAAAAATTACAGAAATTAATGTAAAGCTTCTTGCCAATCAAAAAATGATGAAGCATATCAACACAAACAATACTAGAAATATTTGGGCAATATTGAACAACAAAAAAGGGGTCGCGGTGCACAACCTAGGGTCCCCGATTGCAGCATCTACATGGCTGGATTATATCAAAAACAAGTATAGCCTACCCCCACAATTTCAACACTTTGACTCTGGAATAATTCACTACAAATGCAATGACTGTATACTTTTCTCTATGGAGGAAATTATTGATGCAATTAAATCACTCAACCTCTCAAAAGCGGCCGGGCCTGATGGCTGCCTGCTTCCATTTTAAAAGATGACCCCTACTTTTGGGGCACCATCCTCTATACCAAATTCTCTTACATATTGGCGACCAACATAATCCCAAGGTCATGGCTAAACGGCATTATTATTCCAATATATAAGAAAGGGAACCCATAATTGCACTCCAATTTAGACCTATTGCACTTATGTATGCCTCAGAAAAAGTATTTTCCATCATTCTACTGTAGCGCCTACAAAAATTTATAGAAACAAAGAACATCTACTCTAAATTTCAAACTGTTTTTCGCAAGTACATGGGTACCTCCCTAAATGAACTTATCATTTCACATATTTTTGCACAAACTAAAATACATGATAGCCGTCTATGTGGCGGCATTAGATTTGAGTAGTGCATTTTATACAGTCATAAGAGAAGTACTCTGGACCAAACATTTAAAACTGGGTCTTCCTAAAAGGATGGTACAATTGATTGCATTGCTACACAATCGCACAACTTTTCAAATAAGGATAACCAATGATGGTGCTCTCACAATTCCCAGTGACACCGAAGCTGGCGTCAAACAAGGATGCAATTTGGCCGCCACATTGTTTAACTTATATCTTTGCGAAAAGATAGGCTATGGAATGAGACTGGCATGTATCCCGTAAAATTAGGGGACTTAAAAATAACATTGCTATGTTCTGCTGATGACATCGTATTGATTGATCGCACCCCTAGTGGATTACAATTAAAATTGAATACATTTTTTAAATTTGCCGCATCACATAACCTGTTACCCAACTCTTCTAAATCGCAAATTGTCATCTTTCGCAATTATAAAAAAACTAAATCATATACTTGCCAACTGAATGGAAACGAAATAGAATGTGTAAGATCAATTCGATATCTTGGTTACCCCCTAAATGACCAATATTCCAAAACATTTTGGCAATCACACTTGAAGATGAAGGTGCACCCTGTGGCATCAATGATGAAGGTGATAATCGGAAAATGTTGAGAGTTCTCCTTGATACCGCTAATTGAGTTCTACTTGCTGAAAGTGGAACCAATCCTTCTATATGGATTGGACATGTGCCTTTTGGATATAGGTGGAATCCTAAACCAAATGCAGGGCAACCTATGGAAATGCACTTTGGGATTATCCCCATCGATCCCAAATTCAATCATTAGACACGAAATCGGTTTGTCATCTCTAGCGGCGAGATGGCCATGGCGGAAACTTTCAAGATATGCAGATATCAAGGCACCCTATCAAAACTCCCTCTATTTTGATCTAAATGGGTTACTTGATACTCGAAAACTTAAATCCCTGAATAGGTATGATAGTGAAATGAAAAGCATTTTAGATGACGTCTCTGACTGTTCTATTTCTGATCTTGTTATGCATATTCCAATAGTCAAGCGAAATCTATATGATCGTAATTGGTCTACAACTCTGGATTGCAATAATACATATATGACAAATCTGGAATATGCGAAAAGACCAAGGAAGAGAGAGCGAAGAAGATACGTCAAGTATATATGAGGTTTAAACTGAACCAGTGTCATACACTTGAGAGAATCCAACACTGGAGTAATAACAATAGTGTACTAACTAATTTGAACTTTCGATTTTGTGATTGTGGAACAGCTGAAATCTTGAAACATCTTGTGGTTGATTGTACCTTTTTTGAAAAACGACAGAAATAATTATTTGGGGATTTATGCTCCGAAAGATACTGATATCTCGAAATCTTCCTTTTGGGAAAGATGTATGTATGGTGGGAGCATGGCTCTCATACTATCGTTATTACGTATTTTGGGGAAAAATCGAAAACGCACTATCAATTGAAAATGAATCACTATTTACTGGAGGCAGAAATATCGTATAAAATCCTCATAAAATGAATGCAATTATTGTTGTTTCAAACTCCCATTTATGAGTTAGGTTTGATCTTAAGCATTAATCTGGAAAAGAAACATCGACTTAACCAAATTGTTGGGTGATGAAATGTACTTTAACAAATTATCAAATTGTTTTAAAAAAAAAAAAAAGAAAAAAAAAACTGGTATTCAAAATAACACATTTTCCAAAAGGACATTTTGCAGAATTCTGTATCTAATACATACCATGCATCCGAAGAAGAAAATGACCAAAGTATCCCAACCACTTAAGGGATTATTCCAGTCTAAAAAATATTATTTCTAGACCAACTGTTTCAAAGTCATCTTTTAAGTAGTCTTTTTGGATACCAACAATTGTTTGTTACATTTGCACGGTCCTTAAAAGTTACTGCACGCTAAGCTGCAGGAACAAATTCACTGTTTAATGTAACCCGTAAAGTAACCATGAAAAAGTTAATTACAATATTCCATCTTACTGCACTACAACCACATCAAGATGAATAACACCCAAACAATATCACTGGTCTGGCAATCAATATGGATACTTCACCAGAATTCTGCCAGATGTTTTCTATCATGCTCATCACAGGATTTTACTTCAACAGAGTTCTCTCGGTTTATAATAACATCTTTTTCCGGTACATGTATCCTAAGACGACTAAGGTCATGCTGTCTCCGAGTGGGATTTAATGCACCTTAACTCAGACAAGGTTTACGTGCATTGAGACTACTGCGGCGGTGAGCTGGCACAGTGTAAAAACAACCTAATAATAATAGCTAATAGTTAATAGTTAATGATACCCTTTCTACAAGGGAATACAGGGGAGGAATAAAAAACCACAACAGACTGTCATAAACAAGCCCTTGACAAAGCAATTCAAGGAAACACAAAGGTAATGTTGCACACAGAACCTACAGGTAAACAAGTCAAGCAATTACGGATATCTCCAAAGAAGAGGTGATCCTCTTTTCAAGTTATTTGACCAATATGCCTTCTTAGACAGTAACCTAAAAGGCAATAGCAATCAAAAGGGTAGCTTGCAGACCAAAGTCCAAGTAACATTCTACAAATGAGCATTTTGCTTGGAAAGCCTCAGCACATATTTCTGCCATAAATCCTTAAGGCTACACATTTGATGTCACAGTGCCAACATTGGATCCAACCACTGGTCCCCCTGAGAGTAGGACTGACAGGCCTGGTCCTGAGTGAGTCACAAATCCACTGAGAGCGCAACTACTTAGGAACTACCAGGTCCCGAAAAATCTGGGCATTCAGGACTGAATCTTCCAAAATGCATCAGATAGAGAAATCCACAACCTGGTGCGATTCTGGAATGCCTTTCAGGGATTGAGAAAAATATATGCTTTGGGGAAACACTAGCACATCCAAAGAGACCCATTAGGCAATAGTTGCAGATTCTTGAAGGAGAAAACCTTACCTATCCCAACCCTCTGCCCCCCTCCCAGCAACAGTGCTTGTGAAGGAGAACTGTTGTCTCCCGCCCCTGCAGTTGCAAAAAGTAAAGAGAGAAACACTTCCTTCTCAAGGGCAAACCGATTGATTTTGCAAGAACTCCTCAGAATCATCAAAAAGATAAAACATTTTTACAAAGAGGTAAACATACCAACAGCGCGGTGGAAATAAGTATAGCTGGGCATGATTGACCCCAGCTATTCTTATTTCTACTGCACTGCCGGTTCATATTTGAGAATAATGACGCAATTTAATTATCACCCAACGTTCGGGTGTCATTAAAACAAATCGTTTCAGCCTAGACGAAGACCGTGAGGTCGAAACACAAGTCGGCTGTTCTCATCAGATTAAATCATTTTTGAACTGTTAAAATTGTAGTTATTCAGCACAGTGTGGTCGTACCCTTGTCGAATTGTTACTGAGGACACTGTGGGCAAAGAGTCCTTTTATCGAACGTCCACCTGCAGCAGTTATAGTGCATTGTACTGGTGTATCAATCATTTTACTATATCCTAGACGTGCGCAATTGGTCCAAGCTCAATTGCCCTTAACTGTTTCCTATTACGATATCCAACTTGCCCTACTCAGTGAAGATCCTGGAGAACCATGTGTACAAGATCCTAATTAAATATTTCGAAACAAACTGAATACTCGACTGATCCCAACTGGCTTCAGACCAATGGCAGGAACAGAATCAGCGCTCCTATCGATATAGGACGAACTGAAAATAAATGCAGACGACGCCCAATAGCCCCTCATACTATTGGACATATCTGCGTCTTTCAACACAATTAGATACTAATAAAAAAAGACTGATGGAATGCTGTATACAAGAATCAGCGCTAAGGTGGCTTTTCTCATTCCTCACAAACCTGAACTGCAAGAAACTACTTAACACTGTTCATCTCAAAGGCCAAAAATATCTCCTGCAAAGTTCTATAGGGATCCAGCCTCTCTTCCCTGCTTTACATCATCTACATTTGCCTCCCCCCACCCCGATGAAAATTATTGGAACCCACAGATTAACCACCTACAACTACACAGATGAAACAACCAATTGTGAAGAAGACCACGACCCAGGAACAAAATAACTGCCTCAACAACTGCCTCACAGTGATCTACAACTTGATGAGAATGAACAACCTCAAACTGAACCCGACAAAAATGGAAATAAGGCTCTCACCCACAGAAATCAATGCAGCCAACCCACAACTGGACTGGCTGGCCAGCATGGGAACACAACCAGAGACTTCCAACGTAGTAAATAACCTAGGAATACTCGTGGACAACGGACTATCCCTGAAACCGCAAGTCAACTTAATCACCAATAAATGCTTATACCTTTAAAGACTACTTAGAGGACTACTCCCATACCTCTGCTTTCCGCAGAGAACCCTTACAATCATATCCCTGATACTTACAAAAATTGACAGCGCAAACAGCCTCTACCAATGCGCAAGACTCACCAACAAACTCCAAAGGGTGCAAAGCACTGCAGCCAGGATTCTACTAAGATTAAACAGAAGAGACCACATCACTCCAGCTCTGAAAAGCCTACACAGGCTACCAGTAAAAAAAAAAACATTACATTCAAAGCCCTCTGCATCGTGCACAAAGCCAAGAAGGGACCCAAGATCAAGTGACGACCTGCAAATAGATACAAAACAATACGATAAAAGGAGATTTGGAGGCACCGCTTTCTCACATCTAATTGCAAAGGTACATATTATCGTCACCAAAAATATTGCCGTACATATGGTCGTCTGTCTCGCCCTAGGCAATATTTTTGGGGGGATAATTTGTGGGAGCGGGGGTTGCGGGGGTGTCCCCTGCACATTTAAAAATAATGCAGGGGTTGCAGGGGTGTCCCCTGCAGCGTCCATGGCTCAATATCGCCACAAAAATATGGTGATATTTTTGTATCGGAATATTTTTGCTGGGATATTAACACATGGAACCATTGCAAACCTCTAACACCATGCCCAAAGAAATTAGAACCACAGAAGACCACATCACCTTCAGGAAACAACTCAATACCTGGTTATTCAACAAAGACAACCGCAAAGGGACATCAGCAGTAATAATTTCGCAGACCAAAAGAAATACACTAAGGGACACAGTCACAGATAACCGCAGCAATATCTTAAGAGGACAAGAACACTGCACCGCCCCCACCTCCTACCTGCCCCCCCCCAAACATGCCCAACAACTAGAGTGACCAATTAAGAGAAGGCTACCCAACCAAAGGACAGATTTAAGGATAACACCATGCGCAATTATGCACCAAGGAACTAGACGGGCAAACCATTAAAACCCAAGCATCACCCCAACCTGCCCACCCACACTAGGGCCACCTTAACCTGCCCACCCATAAATAGGGCTGCCTGGCCGAGCACATCCCCCTCTAACTTTAGAACTCCTGCTGCGCTCCCTTTTATCACCCGCAGGTCCACACCGAACGGCCACTACTAACATGGAGGAGTAACCAGGAACACACTAGGCACAACCATCCACCAGCCACCATAACCACTGGGAAGTCAGCCCTGTGACCTAGAGAGCAGGCGAGATGGGGCGATGAACCACAACCAAGAACACTGGCAGATACCATTAAGCAGCAACTAAAGACTCACACCAGAGGCTTCACCAAACGGACCAACTCACTAACCCACTTCCCCTACCTGCTCCTCCAACATAACCAACGCCACTACTTTTGACTAGTGGCTAGCCACACTACACAAACTCACCATGTTCGCACCCTACCCATCTCTCGGAAATTCTGGAAACAAACCTAGAGGGAACTCCCCAGCACATAGCCCATAAATCATCAACTATACAATTACAAACTGATACGATAGTCGTACACCAACAACCATCCGCGACTCTGGACCGCTAATGGATACAGCTTACCAGTGTGCACAACCACAATCCACCCTAACACCACATGACAAACAAACCAACACAAACAATAGCACACATCTGAGGTTACTGAGTCCTACCCATACAGTTACAACACACAGGGCGTACCGAACCAACTCCTGCATGCAAAACAATGCTCAGCAACGCCAGTTCCTCCTGGTTCTGAACCTATCCTATCCCCACTAACACACCCAGCACTCCTCTCTTGCAGAGCCACTTGAGTACCTAGAGACTGGCGTTGGCTGGTAGCAGGGACGGTATAAATCAACCTAACAAGTAAGAGGTTTTCCAGTCCCTTGTCATGGCCTTTCAATACAAGAAACCCGCAAAATGAACTTCTGTGGATGGGGACAGCAGGTAGACTAGAGTAGAGCAGCAGGCAAATATAAAGCCTTCCCTCCCCTGGCTTGGAAAAGGAAGTACATTATCCAACCAATATGAAAGCTTTCCTCAGCCACTGGGAGAAAGGTGATGGCATTACAACTGAGACTAAGATCCACAGACAGGATCTCTGAGCTGCGAGCCGAGGAGAGGAATTTGTTGAGAGCTGGAAAGCACCAGAGAAGGGGAAATACTTGAGCCTAGAAGAAGGGTCTGCTCCGGTGCGGGGGGAGGAGAGCCCCTTGAGATCAGATGAAAGAGAGTAACTTTGATCCCCTGGAAGAAGGGATCTGTAACAGAGGGGTTGCCGAAAGTGAAGTGAGCGACTTTGATCCACAGAAGTGGGGATATGTAACAGAAGGGGAGAGGCCCTTAGACCCAGAAGAGGGGAGTAAATAACAGAGGAGAAGAGTCCAATAAGGCAAGGACTTTTTGCACACTTGGTAAAGGGAGGAAGCCCTAAAATACAGAGAGGTAGAGGAGGCCTTGTAGTCCCTAGAACAAAGAATAAGATTTGAGTTCTAGCAATCACTAAGCAGGAGACCACCTGTCTGGAACTTTCTGCATGCCTTTTCATTTCCCATCCATCTATAATCCTACTTTCAAGGACATTTCTGAAGAACCTCTATGTTACAGCCATCCTGGAACAATTTCCATGCAATAGTCTTATGTTTACTTTTGCTTAATAAAACACTTTTACTTTATTCCTTTGTCAGTAGTTGTGTATTCCCTCCGCCATATGACACACCATAGTTGCTCTGCTTCTCTTCATGGGTTCAGAGATGGCGTGCCTACCCGGTTTATGTAGTATAATGGCGTGGTGCTGTTCGAACCAGTACTTGCTTGTTCATGACTTGGGAGTGGAACACTTAGGGCAATCCTTTCTGCCCCTCAGTTCCAAAATGTTTAATGTTTAAGTCATGTTTTTCCATCGACAAGAACCTTCTTATTCAAAGGTCTCCTAAATGTGCTGCCCTTCAAGTTCTGCATCTTTGTCGGTCATACTATGGCTTCCTTCATCCTGTAACTTGAATCGCGCTGCACATTCCTTTAAACAGTTCAAAAAATTGTATACATGGCTCCCTTTGAAGCAACTTAATTTTCTAACTGCACAGAGGGACCAAAAAAATAGAAGATAACACGAGGTCCAGTACAACCTTGAACTTTGTGATTTTCAACTCTGCTCCTATCAACCCTGCTATTCTATCATGCAGGATACTCTGTGCTCCAAAGGCTCCAAAGTCAACAGCCACAAATTGAATCGGTTTGTTGTATGCACCAGAGAAGATTTCTTGAGATTTACTGATAGAGCAAACTCCTTGAAAAACTGCAGACATCAGTGTATTGATTCGCCAATACACCCTTTGCTGAAGTCATGAAAAAGTCAATACTCTAGGTAAGGGTAGATGTGAAATCCTTCCCTTTTCAAATAAACTGGTGCAAAAACCTTTGTCAATACTCTGGGCACTGTATGCAGCCTGAAAAAGCAGCATTTTAAACTGTCAATGATCTGTTCCGAATCGGAATCACAAATGTGTTATTGTGTTTTGTGGATGGCAGAATGGAAGGATGCATCTTGTAGGCCGGGTTAAAACAAAAAAAAAAACACCTGGCTGGTATTGTGGCATCATGTTCAATAATGTCAGCATTCAAAAAGTCTGTGACTTGTGCATTTGCTGTGGTATCTCAAGTACATGATGGGTCTCATGTCCTGGTTAGGTTTTTCAATCAGAAAATAGAGCAAGTAAAATCCTTGCCACTTCCGCTGAATGCGTCCACACCACCATGATTGAAGCCTCCATTATCAATGCTAATTTAATGCTGTTGATTGACGGTTTGTATGGGAGCTGTGTCATTTCCTTAAACTCACAAGTACGGCCACAATATAAAATCTCGAGACCCCATGCTCCAAACAGGTCTTTTGCAAAATGTGAAGTTTTGCCCCTCACTAGTGAAACCTCAGGGGCATATGACGGGAATGGAGTCAGGCTCATTCAGACTACTCTAGTTTTTCTTTCATTCCACCCCTATGTGACCTTTGGGGCACGCTATAAGAGGGATGCGACATTTGTTAGAGGTGAACAGGTGATTTTCTTTCGGATGGATGTTCCTTCCACGGATTGCTCATCTAAGAGATATTCCTATCCTGCTTTGCAGTCTCGGAATAAGAATTAGCCACCAGGGGGTGCTGTGCGCCCTCTGCGCCAATGTCCTCGATGATTACCATTCCTGCATCTGGACGCAATGTCGATGATAGTATATATAGCATGCACCGTGCCCCGCTATCTCAGATCCTAGTTTTTCCCTCTCCATACTCAGTCGACTTGAGGTTATAAGAAATTAGAATATGCTCACATTCAGGGGGTTAGGGTGGGAGGGCAATAAGGAATCCGTTGTAAGAGCATCCATCAGAAAGAACATTACCAGGGGGTGCGGGGGGGTCATTTGTTCATCGAATGTATTGTTTCCTCCCACGGATTTTGTATTTGTATTTATTTCGTTTTTATATAGCGCTGTAACGCTCACCTGGTTCCCACGGAGGCGCGGCGTCGAAGGCGCAGAACTCTGAAGATGGACAGGAAGGGCCCCTCTATTCTGGCTTCCCTGGCTCGTTGGATACCCTCCTGTGCGTGAAAAGGGAGTATTACCAACTGTGGAACAATGCTCAAGCCTCCCACTCCTTTCCAACCCTCCACGATACCTCCTCCACGATTCCCCGTGAAGCCTCACCTTAGGGTTTGGAAGGATGAGCTCTCCATCCTGCTTCTGATGCAGGGGCGCGTTGAAACCCAGTTACTTCACTGGATTGAGGATTGATGGGAGTTCAGGTAAGCTTGACTGTTCAGGTAAGGCGCTGTAAAAGTTCTGTTCAAAAGTTCAAGCTTAATAATAATGTTTGTTGTCTAATTGCAGCAAGCACTAATGCTTATGTCTTTTTCCCCATAGGGGCCGGGGTCCGGAGATGCCAGGAAGCGGCAGGACCCGAAATGCAGTGGGAATAATCCAACAGGTAAGACTTAAAAGGAAACTGAGCTTTCCCTATTCCTTTTCTCCCTCTCACCTTTGTTCTTGTCTTTTTTCCTCTAGGCGCCGGGGCGTAGCTGAATCCGGAAGATCGCTGCTGAAGATGGAAGCGCCTTGCAAAGGTGAGTAAAATGCAGCGCTGCAGCGATCGAAACAAAATGCCTTTAAAATGATGTCTTCCTTTTCAGGGCCGTTGGAGAAATGACTCTGGGATGCAGATTTAGCAGGTAAGGGCTTTTCTTCTCCTATTCTCTTCCTTTCTCCCCTTGCAGGTGTTCCAGGGTGCTGGCAGGCGTGGCTGAAGTCAGGATGCAGGAGCTGACACGGTGAGCGTCCAGCTGCTAGGTGCAGAACAACGCGAAGCACGTGTGGCTGTTCGGGTGGGGTTTAAATAGCCTTGGAAGAAGTTCCTGGTATGTATCCTTCCACCAATCAGGTATGTATCCTTCCCCGACCACACCCGGGTGGTGAAGTAGTCCTACAGGTTAAGTAGTCCCATTCAGGCCTCAAGAGGGCCTGGATGAAGCAGCAAGGTCTGCATCAGGTAAGTGTGCACCCAAGCACTTAAACACATATCCTCGTCTATGAGCCTGGCGCCTAAGGCGCCAGGACTGGGGTCCGCTATGAGCCCGGCGCCTAAGGCGCCAGGACTGAGTCCAAAGGGCCCCGACTTGGGCCCGCTGAGACTTCCCAGGGGAAAATGATGTCTGCCTCTGGGGTTGCTGGGCCCGGCCTGGCTCCTTGGAGGTAGGCATCATGACAGTACCCCCCCTCAAGGCCCCTCCCAAGGTATTTTCCTCCGGGGATTTTGGTTTGTGCAGGAATCTTCGATGGAATCGTTGAATTAATCGTGGTGCGTGAACATAGTTACTGGGTTCCCAAGATCTTTCCTGAGGTCCATATCCTTTCCAATCAACAAGATAGAAGAGTTTCGACTTAACTATCTTGGAATCTAAAATGTCTTTCACTTCGAATTCTAATTCTCCATCAATTTGGACAGGGCCTGGGGGCTCAGACAGTCTGGTTCCAGGTTGTACTGGTTTTAGAAGAGATGCGTGAAAAACGGGATGAATCTGCATGTTGGATGGTAAATCGAGTTTAAAGGCCACTGGGTTGATAATAGCTTTGATGGGGTAAGGCCCAATGAATCTGGGATTAAAAGTTCGCTGACCCTTGAGGGGTAGATGTTTAGTTGCTAGCCATACCTGATCTCCTACTTGGTAAGGAGGAGTTTTACTTCGGTGCAAATCAGCGTTTTCTTTATACTTTTTCTTGGCTTGCTGTAAGTGGGTTGTAGCTTCTTTGAAGGCTTGGGTTATTGTGGAATGTAGGTGATTTACTGCAGGCATCTCCAGGGTCAGAGGTGGATCTAGATCAGAGGTCCGAGGATGGTGACCATACAGGGTATAAAAAGGAGTCTGTCCGGTTCCAGAATGCACTGAATTGTTGTATGCATATTCTGCAATCCAAAGGATGTCTTTCCAATTTAACTCGGATTGGTGTAACATGCACCGCAGATATTGCTCGAGAGTCTGATTGGTTCTCTCGGTTTGTCCGTCGGTCTGGGGGTGGTGGCTGGTGGATAACCGCACGTCTATTTGTGCTAGTTGGCAACATTTCTTCCAAAAGTGGGAGATAAATTGACTTCCACGGTCTGAGACTAATATGGAAGGGAAACCATGTAACCGCACTATATTTTCCATAAATTCCTTGGCCAAGGTGGAAGCTGACGGCAATCCTTTTAAAGGGATAAAATGGGCCATTTTGGAGAATAGATCCACTATTACGAGAATCGTGTTGTAACCACCACAAGGAGGCAGGTCAGTTATAAAGTCCATTGACAAGGTGTGCCAAGGTGCTGGTGGAATGTCCAAAGGTTGAAGTAGGCCGGCTGGCCTTTTCTTTTGACTCTTATTTTGGGCACAGATTCCGCAAGACAACACAAATGACTTTATGTCTTTTCTCCAAGAAGGCCACCAGAAGTGGCGTTTGATCTTTTCTTCTGTTTTCGCGATACCGGGGTGTCCTTCCATTAATGATTCATGATGACGGGTAATGACAAGTTCCTGCAATTCTTTACTTGGCAGAAATAACCGCTCTTGGAAGTAGGGTAAATCATCCTTAACGGTGTAGTGAGGACCCTTTTGACTCCATTCCAGTAAGGCAGAAGAGTCAAAAAGCTGTTTTACTTGAGCTTGGATGTCCTCAATGGTTTGCAATGAAGTCAAGCCCAGAATTCTTTGTTCCGGTATGATTGGCACAGGTTCTGAACTCGAATTGGGTTCTTCCATGCCTATCCGGGATAAGGCATCTGCCTTACCATTCTTGCAGCCAGGGCGATAGGTAATTACAAAATCAAATTCCGCAAAGAATGAAGCCCATCGGAGTTGTCGCGAAGATTGAGCTTTGGCCGTCTTTAAATACTGCAAATTTCTGTGGTCCGTAATTACGGTGATGATGTGTCTTGCACCGAGAAGATAGTGACGCCAAGCCTTGAAAGCTGATTTAATAGCCAGTAGTTCTTTGTCGGTAATTGCGTAATTGAGTTCAGGTGGAGAGAATTTTCTGGACCAAAAGGCTACAGGGTGTAGTTGGTTAGTTTCTGGGTCTCTTTGCGACAGTACAGCTCCCATGGCCGAACTGGATGCATCGGTTTCCACGATGTAAGGGAGATCTGGGCGCGGGTGCTTCAATACAGGAGCAGAGGTGAATTTGGTTTTCAGGTCCTGAAAGGCTTGTTCAGCCTCAAGAGTCCATTCAAAGCGTTTATTTTTCTTTAGGAGAGCTGTGATGGGTTGAACAGTTCGAGAAAATTCCGGGATGAACCTTCGATAGAAATTGGCAAAGCCAAGCATGCTTTGCACTCGCTTCACAGAGCTAGGAGATGGCCATTTGAGAATGGCGTCCACTTTCCGCGAGTCCATTCGGATTCCTTGAGGTGTCAGGATGAATCCGAGAAACTCCACTTCTGTGGTATGAAATACACATTTTTCGAGCTTGGCAAATAATTTGTGCTGGCGCAATTTCTCAAGAACTGCCCTAACATGGTTTCTGTGATCAGATTCTGAGGAGGAATACACCAGGATGTCGTCAATATAAACGATGACACAAACATCGATAAGTTCCCGAAGAACATCATTCATGAAGTACTGAAAGGCGGCAGGTGCGTTGCACAAACCGAAGGGCATTACTTGATATTCGAAGAGCCCAAATTTGGTGCGGAATGCAGTCTTCCACTCGTCGCCCTCTTTTATACGTACCAGGTGGTAAGCTCCTCAGAGATCTAGCTTGGTGTACACACAAGCATCTTTTACTTGGTCGATAAGCTCAGGTATCAGGGGCAAAGGGTAACGATTCTTAATCGTTATCTGATTTAGGGCGCGGTAGTCAATACAGGCCCTAAGGTCTCCTTCCTTTTTAGGTACGAAGAACAAAGCGGAAGAGACTGGTGACTTTGATGGGCGAATGAAGCCATTGGCCAGGTATTGATCCAAATACTGTCGCAAATGCAGGTTCTCAGGTTCAGTAAGAGCATAAATCCTACTACAAGGTAGTTGTGCATTGGGTACCAAGTCGATTTGGCAATCGTAAGATCGATGGGGAGGTAAGGTGTTAGCCTGCTCTTTCTGAAAAACGTCTTGGAATTCTTGGTATTCAGATGGTAACTGTACAGGGGTGGAAGTTACAGAGGCTAGACCCATAGCTGGATTCCTTGGGTAACAGGTTGGTTCACAATCAGGAAAACTTATCTTCTTTGCTCGCCAGTCTATTCTCGGATTATGTGTTTCTAACCAAGGTATACCAAGAAGTACTTGAAATTGTGGGGCCTTGATCACATCAAACACGATTGCTTCCCGATGTCCGTCCTGACCCACCAGAGTGATTTCAACTGTGGAATGCGTTACAGGCTCTGAGGCTATTTCGGTTCCATCAACTGTAGTAATTACATCTTGGATTACTTTCGGGCGGAGAGGAAGCTTAATCCTGGAAGCCAATTCACGGTCTATGTAATTTCCAATAGCTCCACTGTCTATGTATGCTTTTATAGCATGCAACTGCTGAGGCTGTTTTGGGTTCACAAGCACCATTGGCATGACAAAATGCGAGGTCAAAGAGTTTGTTTTCAAGCTCGGCAAGCGGACCCCTACGCTTGTCGGGCTAGGTCGTTTCCCGAACCAGGTGTCAATAACTCGTTATCAGTGGCTCCAACCACCTTCTTGGGTGGTTTAACTGGACAACTTTGAAGAAAGTGACCGGAAGATCCGCAATACAGACAAAGTTGCATTTGTCGCCTTCTCTCTCGTTCCTTCTGCGTTAATGGTCCTTTAACACTGCCAATTTACATAGGTTCGGAAACGTCAGTACTCTTGGAGTTAACCTGGGTCTTGATAGGTACTCTGGTTTCATACTTGAGCCGATCTGCTTTTCTATTTTGAAGTCTGTGATCAAGTTGAACCACTAAGTCTATGTAGTCTGCGCAGGCCTGGGGTGGATCTACTATCTGAGCTATAACATCTTTAAGCTCTCCGCGCAGGCCTCGATGAAACAATGCGATCCTTTTATTTTCAGGCCATCCGGTTTCCACAACTAGTCTATTAAAGGTGGCGATATAGGACAAAAGATCCTGATTATCATGTCGTAAGGATAGCAGTTCGTTTTCAAGGGCCTGTCCCTGCGAGTGTCGAGCGAACAATCTTTCCATGCTGGCCTGGAAGCCCTGGAAATCCCGGAGAATGGGATCATCCTGATTTACCAATGGAATAGACCAATCGGCAGCACAGCCACTGAGGTAAGATAGTACAAAGGCTACTTTGGTCTCGTCGTTGGGGAAGGCCCCGGGCCTGCATAAAAAGTGTAAACGGCATTGGTTCATAAAAACGGCATATTTCTTGGGATCCCCCGCAAAACGTTCCGGCGGGGCCAAAAGCATGTGTCCAGGTAGATTGATTTTTACCGGGTTATTCGAACCCATTGTTGTAGAAATACCTCCGGAAACAGGTAAAGGAGTGTGCTCTGCCTGGCCCTGCAATAACCTTTTGGCCAGATCATCAGTTCTTTCCTTGGATAGGATTAGTTCCCTTCTGAGAGCATTAGTCTCCTGGCGGGCTGAGTGCACTTCTGCCCGTAATTCCCCTAAAAGATGGGCCAGCTGATCTATCTCGGAAGTCTCCATAGCGCCCAGGTGGGAAATTGTGGTAAGGCTTCGCGTTCTGTAACGCTCACCTGGTTCCCACGGATGCGCGGCGTCGAAGGCGCAGAACTCTGAAGATGGACAGGAAGGGCCCCTCTATTCTGGCTTCCCTGGCTCGTTGGATACCCTCCTGTGCGTGAAAAGGGAGTATTACCAACTGTGGAACAATGCTCAAGCCTCCCACTCCTTTCCAACCCTCCACGATACCTCCTCCACGATTCCCCGTGAAGCCTCACCTTAGGGTTTGGAAGGATGAGCTCTCCATCCTGCTTCTGATGCAGAGGCGCGTTGAAACCCAGTTACTTCACTGGATTGAGGATTGATGGGAGTTCAGGTAAGCTTGACTGTTCAGGTAAGGCGCTGTAAAAGTTCTGTTCAAAAGTTCAAGCTTAATAATAATGTTTGTTGTCTAATTGCAGCAAGCACTAATGCTTATGTCTTTTTCCCCATAGGGGCCGGGGTCCGGAGATGCCAGGAAGCGGCAGGACCCGAAATGCAGTGGGAATAATCCAACAGGTAAGACTTAAAAGGAAACTGAGCTTTCCCTATTCCTTTTCTCCCTCTCACCTTTGTTCTTGTCTTTTTTCCTCTAGGCGCCGGGGTGTAGCTGAATCCGGAAGATCGCTGCTGAAGATGGAAGCGCCTTGCAAAGGTGAGTAAAATGCAGCGCTGCAGCGATCGAAACAAAATGCCTTTAAAATGATGTCTTCCTTTTCAGGGCCGTTGGAGAAATGACTCTGGGATGCAGATTTAGCAGGTAAGGGCTTTTCTTCTCCTATTCTCTTCCTTTCTCCCCTTGCAGGTGTTCCAGGGTGCTGGCAGGCGTGGCTGAAGTCAGGATGCAGGAGCTGACACGGTCAGCGTCCAGCTGCTAGGTGCAGAACAACGCGAAGCACGTGTGGCTGTTCGGGTGGGGTTTAAATAGCCTTGGAAGAAGTTCCTGGTATGTATCCTTCCACCAATCAGGTATGTATCCTTCCCCGACCACACCCGGGTGGTGAAGTAGTCCTACAGGTAAAGTAGTCCCATTCAGGCCTCAAGAGGGCCTGGATGAAGCATCAAGGTCTGCATCAGGTAAGTGTGCACCCAAGCACTTAAACACATATCCTCTTCTATGAGCCTGGCGCCTAAGGCGCCAGGACTGGGGTCCGCTATGAGCCTGGCCCCTAAGGCGCCAGGACTGAGTCCAAAGGGCCCCGACTTGGGCCCGCTGAGACTTCCCTGGGGAAAATGATGTCTGCCTCTGGGGTTGCTGGGCCCGGCCTGGATCCTTGGAGGTAGGCATCATGACAAGCGCTTTAACACCAAAGCGCTATACATAAGAACAAACTGTATATTTAAAATTGAAAGAAACATCTGAAACACAGCGAAAATCTGTGGTTACAAATAACTTTCATTAACAAGTATAAAGAAGATAAGATCTTTAAGAGACCCAGAAAGAAGAGTAGAGAGAGAGATAGAACGAAGAGAGAGTGGGAGAGCATTCCAGTGTAAAGGCGCAAGAAGAGAGAAAGAACGCAAACAAGATTGGGCAACAGGACGAGGGACAATAAAAAAAATGAGAAGAGCGAGAGGAGTATACAATGAGATGAGAGGGGTGAGCGGAGAGATAAGACGGTGCAAGGCCATGGAGAGAGTTAAAAACTAGACAAAAAATAGAATTTTAAACATAGACTGTAATTGGTTATTTGTAATGCGCTTAATACCCAGAGGTTTCTAAGCGTGAACCCAGGGATCGAACCTGTGTTGCTCCACATCGTCCAGCTTCCAAGACAAGCGTGTTGCCCCTGCGCTATCCCCCCGTGAATAAAAGAGCCATTTCAGGCCAACCAGAGTGGATGAGATGGAGTCACGAGGAGCAAGGAGACATACAACCCAAATGGAGGCATTCAATACAGAATTCAGGGAAGCAAGACGAGATAAAGGAAGTCCAAAGAGGGTAGAGGAACAATAGAAGAGCCGCACAAAAATTAAGGCAGACACCAGGAATTGAGGGGCCTTAAAAGTCATGAAAGGATAGGCTTTTGGAATATTGTGCAAATGGAATCGACAAGAATGGGCCGATAGAAAGATGTGTTGACTAAAGGAGAGATCTGAGTCTAAATAAAGACACAGATTACAGGCCACAGAAGAACTAGGTAATTGTGCTGGGGGAAATTATATGAATGGGGAGGGGTGGGGGGGGAATTATATGAATGGGGAGGGGTGGGGGGGAATGGTAGTAGATGGGAAGACGATAACCTCAGTTTTAGAAGCATTGAGTACCAAGAAGTGGTCCGTCATCCAAGATTAAATAGCAAGAAGACAGCCGCTAAGTTTAAGGTGGATATCATCAGTGAAGTGCGGAAAGGATAGAAAGAGTTGAGGGTCATCAGCATAAAAATTTTGAGATTGTCCAAAGGAAGAAAACCAGCAAGTGAGGAAGTATAGAGGGAGATGAGGAAAGGACCAGATTCATATGTTTTAATTAGCACATAATGTTGTGCAGAACCGCTCTTCCAAATCTAGCTTCCTGACCAGACAGAGTATGTAAGCAATAGTGCTTCGAGAAAGTATGGAGGGAGGACAACGTAGCAGCATTACACATTTCGTGCACTGGTACGCCGCTTTGTAGAGCCGAAGTAGTTGCCACTCCCTTGGTGAAATGGGCTCTTGAATGATCAGGGACATCTTTCCAGCAATGGAGTAGCCCTCCAAAATGCATAGGACAATCCATATTGACAGTGTTTGTTTTCTCACAGCTTGACCTAATTTGTCACAAGTGTAGCCAATGAATACCTGATTTACTTGTCTGAGAAACTAAGAGCTCTTTTTGGGTCAAGCCTGTGCAACTGCTCTACTTTCTTAGAAGGATGAGGAAGGGGGTCGGGCGGTAAAACGCTGCTAGTGTGATCTTCTGAGATGAGCGAACCTCAGAAACCATCTTAGGAAGGAAGAGGGACGAACCCTCAAAACAACATTCTCTTTGGGAAATACCGTGAAAGATGGTTTGCAGGATAGGGCTTGTAGCTCACTAACCATGCAAGCAGAAGCGATAGTCACTGAAAAGATAGTTTTCCACACTAGTACCTGGAGAGGACAGGAATGGAGCAGTTCAAATGGTGCTCCCATTAGAAATGCAAGAACCAGATTTAAATTCCAGGACGGAACAAGAAAAGGGACCAGAGGGAAAGCGTTTATCAATCCTTTCAGGAATTGTATTACAATAGACATCTATTGTATGAGCTATGTTTTGGCATGAGTTTGAATATTCAATAAGGCTACAAGTATCCCTTAACATTAGCCACCTGCAGCCGGTGGTGGGCTAGGTGCAGTAAAAAAAGAAAGCAATGCAGGTGTATTCCAAGAGAAAGGATATATAGCTTTAGCTCTACACCAGATGAAAAGCATGTTCCAACAACAGCAGTATAAGGCTTCAGTTACTGGTCTTCTAGCCAAAACCAACACCTCCATAATGTTTTCTGAGAGGTCCCAATCTTTATATATTGGCCCCTCAGTAAGCAGGCACAAAAGGTTCAGTGTTCTGATTCCTGGGTGAAGAAGAGAGACTCTCTCTTGCGAGAGTAGATCCACTCTCTGGGGACGATGGAATGGAGGGAAGATGGACATGTCTAGAAGAACAAGTTACTTCTTACCTGGTAACGTTCTTTCGATGGGATGTTCCTCCGACTTATTCCTTATTTTTGATAGATCATCTCCAGCTTGCTGGCCTCGGAAACATTTTTCAGTAGAGGGCGCTGCGCGTCGACGTCCCTCAAGCTGATGTCCCTCAACAGCCTCCGTATCGGCGCCGACGTCATCACGCGTATAAATAGACTCGCGCAGCGTCCGTTGCTCGGTTCCGTTTTGACGTCAACAGTTGTTTTACATGAATTGGTTATTGACCTTGAAGAAGCGTAAGCTGCAACCACAAGGGAAGTATTACTCCAGGGATGGATGGGAGGGGCGATAAGGAATACGTCGGAGGAACATCCCATCGAAAGAACGTTACCAGGTAAGAAGTAATTTGTTCTTCGAAGGGATTGTGTCCTCCAACGTATTCCTCATCTATGATAGACTCCCATAGCAGTGGTGTGTAATTGGAGGTGGGAGTAAAACGCCACGTTTCCCTTTAGGAATGAAAAGAATGTAATACGGCTTTGCCAAATCTACTCTCTTGACTAGAGGAGGAATCCAGGTTGTAAAATCTTGTGAAGGTATGTGCGGACGACCATGTAGCAGCCGCACCTATGTCTCGAACCAGAACCCCTCTTTGGAGGGCCGAAGAGGCTGTGATCCCCTGGTTGAATGAGCCCTAAGATTTTGAGGAGGCTCTTTCCCTGCTAGTTTGTAACATTCCAGAATGGCAAAATAATCCATCTGGAAATGGTCTGTTTTGTTATCAGTAGTCCCAATTTGTGCCCTGAGTAACCTACGAACAGTTGGTCTGCTTGCCTAATCCTAGCAAGTCTGCTGATCTAAAAGCTCAAAGCCCGCCTTGCGTCCAGCCTATGTAGCCTTTCTGAAGGTAAGGTAATTTTCTGAGTGATGTGAAATTCAGAAACCACCTTTGGGAGAAAATTAGGCTTCACCTGTAGGACAACTTTGTCTTTATGAAAAATTGTATGAGGGGGTTTACAAGATAGATCTTGTAATTCGCTCACCCTTCTAGCCGATGTTAAAGCCACTAACAAGACAGTTTTAAGGGTGAGAAATCTTAGCGAACAAGAGTGGAGTGGTTCGAAAGGAGTACCCATCAGGAAATTTAAGACTAAATTTAAGTCCCATAAAGGAACCTGGAACGGTCTTGGAGGATAGACATTAGTTAATCCCTTTAGAAATTGTATTACTAAGGGTAATTTGAAATACGATAGCTCCTCTGCAGTGTGCTTGAAGATCGATAGCGCTGCGAGATAGCCCTTGATAGTGCCAACTTGAAGGCCTGAATTTGCCAAGTAGAGTAGAAAGGATAACACCGTCGGTGTACCACATGAAAAGGGGTCGATATTCTCTTCTCTACACCAGCTGCAAAATGTGTTCCAACGGCAGCGGTATAAAGACTTTGTTGCTGGCCTTCTGGCCGAAAGCACCACCTCCATGACGTCATCAGACAGGTCCCAATCCTTGTATCTCAAACTTTCAGAAGCCAAGCGTGAAGGTTGAGGGTTCTGATGTCTGGATGGAGAACCTGACCTCCCTTCTGTGAGAGAAGATTCTCCTTGAGTGAAGACGAATTGAGGGCAGATGGACATGTCCAGAAGGTCCGGGTACCACAGTCTCCTGGCCCAGTCTGGGGCAATTAGGATCATGGTCCTCCGGAATCTTCTCAACTTCCTGATCATTTGAGGAATGACAGGGACTGGTGGAAACGCGTACAGGAGTGGAAACTCCCATTCCACTACGAACGTGTCCCCTAGAGCTCCTCTCGGGGGAAATTCCCTTGAACAAAACAGATCGCACTTCTGTGTTGATACTGGTGGCGAACAGATCCACTTGAGGGGTTCCCCAAAGGGCGAAGATATCCTGAAGGACTTCCTGAGCTAGTTCTCACTCGTGGGAGACTGCCCTGCCTGCTCAGAGCGTCTGCCGTCAAGTTCTTCTCTCCGGCTAGGTGAACTGCCGATAGAGAGATTCCTTCTTGAATTGCCCAAAACCAGAACTGCATTGCCTCTCTGCACAGTGGCAGTGACCCTACGCCTCCTCTTTTGTTGAGGTAGTGCATGGCCACTGTGTTGTCCGTCATTATCAGAACATTTTATCCCTGTACTGATGGCAGAAAAGCTTTCAGTGCTAGCCTGATTGCTCTTAGCTCTAACAGGTTGATATGTAGTCTGGACTCCGATGGAGACCAAGGACCGCTGATGGTCAAGTCGTTGGTATGGGCTCCCCACCCCGTGAGTGAGGCATCTGTGACTACTGTTATCTCCGGCCATGGTTGCCAAAACAGTTCTCCCTTCCAGATGTTTTCCTGGCAGGCCCACCACTGAAGGTCTCGAACCACCTTGTCCGGAACCTGAAGGAGGTCTGTCATTCTCCTTGAGAATTGCGACCACGGAGTTCTCAGTGCCCATTGAAGAGATCTCATTCTCAGGCGAGCCTCTGGCCTCTGGCAAGGAAGATGCAGGATGCCATGAGGCCTAGCAACCTCAAAAAGTCGAAGGCTCGGAGACGTTGGGCATTTTGAAACTTGGTGACCATCTGCAGAATATCTTGAGCCCTCACCTCTGGTGGCGAGGCTTTTCCCAGGGAAGTGTCCAGGACCGCTCCAATGAACTGGAGTCTCTGTGATGGTATCATCTGTGACTTCTTTAAATTGAGGGAGAAGCCCAGTTTGTGAAGGAAGTGGCAGACATAATCTAGCTGGATCTGAGCTTGTTCCGGAGATACAGCTCTGATCAGCCAATCGTCCAGGTCGGGGTAGACGTGAATCCCTTCCCTCCTTAGACTTGCAGCCACTACCGACATTAGCTTGGTGAAGACCCTCGGGGCGGAGGTCAGCCCAAATGGCAGAACTCGAAATTGATAATGAGAGCCGCCAATTGCGAACCTCAGGTATTTCCTGTGTTTGAGATGGATTGGCACATGGAAATAAGCATCCTGGAGGTCCAGAGATACCAGCCAGTCCTGGAGCTGGAGGGCCTGAAGGATCTGAGAGAGTGTTACCATCTTGAACTTGTCCTTCCTGAGGAACTTGTTCAATTCCCGTAAGTCCAAGATAGGTCTCAGTCCTCCGTCTTTCTTCGTTATGAGAAAGTAGGGGGGAGTACCAGCCCTTGTTCCTCTCTGCTACAGGTACCGGTTCTATGGCACCTTTCTCTAGCAGGTCTACAATTTCCTGCAAGAGGAGCGGATCCTTTTTTTTTTTTTGTCAAAAAGGCCCAGATCATCTTTTTTCACCATTTCTTGTTGGAATGGTCTTTCTTTGAGATTTACTCTTTGAGATTTACTCTGCGCGCCAAACCAGGTCTGGTCCCTTTGTTTGTTTTGTCTTTGGCAGGATTCACTGGTGAAGCCCACCTCTGGCTCCAGCGTGTCTGGCAGGGGAGAAAGCAAGGGAGGTGATGGAAACTCTCTGTGCTCAGTCTCCTTTGTTACAGGAATGCACCCAAAGGTGATTTGCCGGCCACACTTCTGTGTGAGTGACAGATAGGCTGCGAATGAATGGGAACGACTTGCATAAAAGGCGAGGTCTTTTGCAAGGAAGGCAGAGTCTACCACTGGAAGAAGGAACCGAAGAAAACAACTGGAAGAGACGCATGCTCCAACTCCTGGACCGTTGGTTTGCCCGGCGAAGCCCTGCTGCAATGCTGAAGCTCGTATTTCGACATCGACTAGAAAAGCCCAGAAAGGAAAACTTCTCCCCTTGGGTTGGTGGGACCAATCGACCCCAATGCGAACTCGACTGAACCCCCCCTCTCTCTCTGCTGGCTGTACTTCCATTGCTGATGCAGGAAGCGAATGCCAGGGGACAGGAACACCAGAATCGAGTTCATCGTTTTAAAGACGGACCCGAGCTCCAGGAAGTTCCTCAGGACTCCCTCGAAGCAGGGCTGATCAAGCCTAAGCCACCTCAACAGAGTGCAGAACTAAGGAAATGCCACAAGGTGTCCAAGAAGCGCGGTGGGGCTATTAGTAAGAAGCTGAAACAGCGAAGTGCCGCTGATCTGAATTGTGCCCATTGCTGCCGCCGACCTTCAAATCTTAGTGCAGGAGTCGCCAGACGTCCTCCCTCTTGTCCCCACGACTGAGGCCGAGGAAAAACAGGATCTGCAGGAACTACAACAGGAACAGAAGCCAGCTGGAACCATTTTTTCGGACCTAAAGTACTGTGAACTAAGGGGTACTTACCTCTTGTGTATGTAGCTTGCTTGCTCTCAGGTGAGGCTTGCATTTGCTGCCCTTTGCAGAGTTGCTTGCAGCTTTGCCCTTCACAAGCCTCCCAGCTTGTGGCCCAACAGTGATTTCTTTTTCAACAAAACTCTCTTTAACATTGTGCAAGACTTTTACCTACCTTCAAGAAGTGCCTCAGCTCCCCTAGACTTTGCTCAAGTCACATTAGCTGTCCTGGCTCCCTGAAAGACTCTCCGGCTTTGTGTTTAACTATCCCTCCAAAATGTCATTCATACCTTACTCGTATAGCTGGGAAAGGGTTCATCTACACTGCATTAGGGGGTTCAAAAGTGCTTACCTGTTTGGAAAACTTGTTAAACATTGTTCCTTCCCTAACCTTTTCCTTTTTGCCACAATTTCAGTATTACCATTTAAGTGTGAAAAGTGATATATTAATGTCCACCGTGTCCTAGCAATTTAAGTCACCTAATGCTGTAGGAATATCTGTGTGCCGTCCCAAAAGGGTATCTACTTACTTTATTGAACTGGAGGAGTGTATTTTGAAGTGTGTTTTATTGTTGCCAATTGCTTCCTTCAAAAGAAGGCTTATTTTAAAACTGACTGTTAAATTAATATTTTTTTTTTATCAAGAAACCTTGAGTATAAGTGTTATTTGAATACCTGTCAATGTGAAACTATGTTGCAACCCTAAAGCTCACATTGACCCCTCTTGAGAAAAGCCTGGCTGCTCAGTCACACTACTAAATAGTACAGGCCTATACCAAAGGTTGGGTTACCTATTGCCAAGAGGACAAGGCTGGTGTAGTCTCCCAAGGGCTTACTACATACAATCTTACATAACATTGCATTACTAATTGGGTTCAGTGTACTTACCTACAACTCACATCTTCCTCTTAAGATAAGCCTGACGGCTCTGCCACCCTACCAAGGTTCCAGCAGTAGTACAAACTGATACTAAGAGTTAGGGATCTAAAATCCACTGGGATAGCTTACTAAAGTCTTACCTTCAAGTGGGACTTTAGGAAAACTCCCCCAACACTGGAATTACAGCTGGTGGGATTTGTGTAGGCTGGATTACATGGACTCCTGGTTGCATTGTATTTCAAAGAGTCCATCCTGAAGGCTACTATACTGTTAAGTTCTAAACCATGTCTACAATGGAAAACTATAAGGCAGAAGATCTGATGGCTCTTACTGTTGAAAAACAGAAATAATTGAGTAAAGATAAATGTCTTAGTACTAAAAGAAAAAAAGCAGAGTTAATTCAAAGTTTGTTGGATTACTAAACATCTGTGAGTAGGCCTGTAACACTATCTCCCAGAATTGATCTGGAAAATGGTCAAAGTTCAACCCTTAGGCCTCAACTTCCAGAAAGTGAGGCAGTTGATGATATGGATGTTAGTGTGATTCTTGATCCACCTTCCATCCACTGACCTCACCCATACCTATGTCTAACATGTCAACTAAGCTGGTTCTAGAGATAGAAAATAGGAAAATGCATCTTGAATTTAGAAAACTGGAGATTCAGTCTGAAATGAGAGACAAATTATAAAGGAACTGCAACTCAGGGAAAAAGGAGATGCAGTAAATTGTCCCTTGATTCCACTTCTGTTTCAGAGTCCTCTTTGCCAAACCACTCCAGGAGCAGGAAGCCTCACCTCCCCAAGGATTTGGTGAGTGTGTATTATGCTAAAACTGATCTTCTTGATTGTCTGGGTACATTTGAGTTTACAAATAAAGTGCAAGATACACGTGAAAGTGAATTTGTTCCATGAGTAATCTCTCGCCTCACCCAGACTGGCTTTGATGGAGTTGAATGTTGATGATAGACAAGATTACCACTTCGTAAAAACTGCTCTCATAGCCAGTTTTGCGAAGGCCCCTTCCCAATACTTAAAAAGGTTTAGGGACCACAAGAAGAGAGATGGTAACTTGTGAACCACTTTGATGTGTGAAAGCCTGAAAAACTTAGATGGGTGGATTAAGGGTTACAAAGTGAGCTCTTATGAAGGCATGAGTTGTCTTCATGCTGGAAAGTATTTTTGATGCCTGTTCCCCAGAGTAGAGACGGCACCTTGCTGACTCTAAAGAACAGGACCCCCAAGAAGCTAGCAGTTGCTGCTGACTTCAGGGTGGCCAACAAGGCTACTCACAAGGATTCGGGAGCTAGCGACTGACCCTGAGTGAGTTGGAGGTGAAGAAGTGAAGAGCTCGAGTAGGGAGGTATTTACAGAGGGAAAGTTGAAGGTATTTTGGACCCAGGCCACAGAAAGCCCTGCAGATAATGCAAAGGGTCTTGAATTTAATCCTTGAAGTCACTGGGAGCCAGAGAAGAGATTTAAGGGCTGGAGTGATACAATCCCAGGGCTTGAGGCCAAGGACAAGTCTTGCAGTCCTGTTCTGGATGAGTTGCAGAGGGGAGAGTAGAAGCAGGCAGATTTAGAAAGAGGCTGTTGCAGTAGTCCAGCCTGGAGAAAACCAGAGCTCTAGTAACAGTAAGCTTATGGGGGAAGGAGAAGAAAGCAAGAATACCTCTGAGGAGGTGCAGTTGGTTGTTTGACTTCTTAGAGACGTCAGAGATGTGAGGAGAAAAGGAGAATGTGGAGTTGAAGATGATCCCGAGGTTCTTAGCTTCACAGGTGGGTGCAGGAAGAGGGCCAAGGGAGGCCGGCCAGAGAGTGACAGGGAAGGGGGGTGCGCAAGTGTGCTGATGAGGAGAATCTATGTCTTGCTGGAATTAAGGCAGATATCATTAGAGGCACACCACTCCTGGATAGCAGAAAAACAGTCAGATATGAGAAGAGGTGGTAGAAGGAAGCCCGAAAAACAATCTGAGTGTCATCCACATAGCACAGATATTTGGAGCAGAGAGCGGCAATGCGGTGGGCAAGGCATGACAGGTATTGGTTGAGCAGCCAGGGAGAGAGGTTAGACCCCTGGGGAACACCACAGGAAGAAAGTGATATAGAGAAAAGGACAGAGCCAAGTTGGACCTGGGATTAGAGAAGAAAGAGGTCAGCCAAGCAAGGGCCTGACCAGTGATACCCAGTTTACCACAGAGACAGTTCAGCAGGATGGCATGGTTGACCGTGTCAAAGGCAGAAGAGAGATCGAGTAGGATGAGGAAAGAAGGGATGTTAGAATCAAGGTTGGAGAGCAGTTATTCACAGATGTTCAGGAGAGCAGTTTCTGTGCTTCTAGCAGCTCTAAAGCCAGGCTGATGGTTATGGAGACAACCAACAGAGTCAGTGTGAAGGCTGCAGGCCCTGCACATTGTCCTCAGTGAAACCAATTTGTTCTTCAGCCTTGTTGATCCGAAGTACCTCCTTTGCTAGTTGTGCACGTATAGACGTAACATTTGCTGTAATGTCATTGAGTTTTTTTGCGAATCCCCTGGTCATAGTTTCCAACATCTCCTGCAGGTCAGTGGGCATCGTGGGATTAGGGGTGAAGCGCAGGATGGGGCTGTGGCATCGTTTCTGGTTCCCCTCTGGGGGCAACTCTGGCATATTTATCTATTGCCCCTGCTTTCTTTCGCCGCATTTTCCCCCTTCGTCATGACGAGAGCAGTTCAGAGCCCAAACGAGGTTAGGCAGAGCGGTTTTGCTGCAGTGTTCGGGATGGAGATCTTTGGGGACTGTGTCCAGATCCCGCCTCCTTCCCACAGGTGACTCACTGCGGTAGCCCAATCACCAATGGCGCTGCTGTCCCTCAGTATGCACACGGCCTGTCTCCCGAGGTAGCGGCTGTTCTCAAGCCGTGCTTCGGTCCCACAAACAGACCACCGGAGCGGCCCGGCTCGCTGATGGTTTCTCGTCCCTCCGTCACTTGACGTCTCAGCAATCCCTCCCAGCTGTAGCCAAGCCCCGGCCGGCATGACGCAGCCCACAGACGTGTGGAGGCCGAGCCAACTACAGAGCCAAACACTCTAGCTGATCAGCAGGCGAGTGCAGGTCGATCAGATAGGCGCCACAGATGGGAACAATCCAATTTCAGGAGGCCACCGAGCCTCACCAGCAACAACGCTGAGGCGGGCCCCTCAGCGGGAGGCGAGGTCCTCACTTCCACAGGCCAGGTAAGTGCCGATAGCGGCACTATCTCTGTGATCCACAGCAATAGCACTCAAGCTATAAATCAGATGTGGGGAACTTCCGATTTCGGTTGCTGCACATAGTTGGGAGTCTGCCATCAATATGTCCGTAATAGGAGCTTCGCCACACGGAGCTCAGAGACTACGCAGCCATCTTGGTCAACTGCTCAACAGCGCCCCTGTGAACTTCCATTCTTAAGGGAGGTTGGAGGTTTTGTGCAAAATCTAAATTCCTGTTGCTTCATAAAAACATTAACGGATGGTTTCGAAAGTGGTGACCATAGTTGCCTTAAAGCAAGGGGGAGGAGGGATACGTGGTAACACCATAAGCAGGGCCATCTCTGGTCCACACACTGCACGGGCTGGTAATGAATGTTTATGTACCTTAGGGAAAATCCCAATTACCAGCCTTACAGATAAGGGGTGTACAGATAAGGGGTGTATCAGCCATTTGTTCTCCCTAAAAATAGGCAAATACAAACCCCCCAAAAAAAAACATCTGCTCCCCCTGCTTTTCACCCACACATCTCGATGGATATGTTTGGACCAGTACAACACATAGTGCCATAGGAAAAACTATTATTGCTGCCTGATTTGGAGTAGTAAAAATAAATCTTTTAAAGTGCATGACTAAGTGCAAAGAAATATGTATTACAAACAGTTTGGTTTTAGAGTAAAAAACACATTTTGACTCTCCTATAAAATGAGTGGGAATGGGACTTACATTTTAACTCTCTAATAAATCATTCTACTCCCAAACAGGTAGTTAAATATTCCCAGTTCAAAATCTTATCTAGAGCACTGCCAACCGCTGCAGAGAACAAAGACAACTGTATTTGTTAATAGATTAATAAATTAATAGATTAACTGATCTTACATCAATGAATTATAGGGCAACACATTCTTATCACAATTAAAAATAAACCAGCAAACATAAGTCAGGCATGTAACCTAGAACAAAAGTGCAGGCTGTGGTCAAGCTTTTATTTTTCTGCTTCTCGACCCCGTGAAAATTAGCTTCCCATTGTCCCCAACTATTCTGAAATTGCACATATGCCTCCTATTCTCTGTTCAAAGCAGTCCTTGTCAGAAAAATATGTTGAGGATAAGAGTTAAAATCGGATTACAAATTGCGTTGTGTGTGTCTGGAAAAAACTGGGTCTATCAATCCCCAGCTCAATTGTCCAGCCCTGCTCATCTTGGCTCAAATGACACAATCATATGCCACCCTACAATTTTGGCAACCAACTAAAACTAACTAAATATTGTATTGCACATACAGAAGCACCATACCTTGTATTTATCCCGCCGCTTCCGCTTACTACTTTTTTTCTTTTCTTTTTTGTGGCTTCTTTTGTATTTCTTGTGCAATTTTTCAGCTTTCAGTTCTTCATCTTCTTTAACATCTTTAGCTTCTTTTATTTCAGGCTGTATTTGCTCTGCCTCAACCCCTGCATCTTCTATTTCTCCGTCTTCCAGCTCACCATCCTCCCTAGGGTAAAATAAACATTTAACATGCACATCTTAAAAGAAAGCCAGAGCAGTATATTTTTGTAAATGAACAAATAAGCAATGAGGTAGGTTTTCAAGATGTTCTTCAGTGGTTGACAAGCTAAAGCCCTCGAGATGTTTTAGCCTACAACTCCCATTATCATGGCCAATATACAGTCAATAGGTATAGGCCAAAACATCTGGAGGGCTGCAGCTTTCCCACCACAATGTAAAAGCCTTGGAAAGAAAAGTTACACTTTTAATTATAGCTTTCCAAACCAGCACTTTCATTATACTGAGAAAACACTGAATATATATATATATATATATATATACCTATGTGAAGAATCTCAGAATGCTTACAAATACTAGAAAGAAAACTCAACCTAGAAATATATATTCCTATCTGGCATTTTTGTTATTAGATGGAGGTATATCAATTTGACAGAATGCAGCAGAAACGATTGTAAAGGATTGAGCAGGCGCTCGGGTGGCAGTCATGTTAAGGTGAAAATCGACAGAAGAATGCAATCAAGTTAAGCAAAGAGGAGCACAAAAAAGGAAGACTGCCCAGGACGATTGTTTTTTCTTTTAAAAAGGTTTTTGAACTGCCACATATAGGAATCCACTGAGTGAATAAAAAAAAAAGATATAAAATTGACGCATGGATGCCTCAATCTATTTGTGCCCACAAATAACTAATATTTTTGCCCAACCCCAAAGCAGCAGTGAAGACCTTTACAACAACTAACAAGTCTGAAATCATCAACCTGGTAATAAAGGTAAAACACCTTACCACAATGATGAAAGAAAATATTGAGATATTAGCACCAGCCCTCATCAAGCTACGTAACGCCTCTGTATAGCCAGGGATAGTTCCAGAACCACTGAAACAGGCAACCATCATGTCCCCGTTCGCAAAAATTGAATGCAGACCCTACTGACCTCTCAAACCTGCAACCCACTTTCAATAGAACTTTCTTAACAAATATCCCAGGGTGATTGGCCACATCACAGCTGATTAATTACAATGAAGCAGCTTCCTTGTCCTAGATAAAGAAACCAGGTTTAGCCCTCAATGTAACTTTGAGTACACAGTGATAGACTAAGTAATGCAACTTCAAATTGCTGGACAACAAAAACAAGTCCTAGGCTGTTTGTTTGCACACAATATGGTACACCACGAGATCCTTCTCCAAAAACTGAAATGTTCTCTTGAAATGCAAAACAATATTGAAGTGGATTGAATCATTCCGACTAGATCGCTCATCTCAGATACACTTTGTAAAACCAGGCAACATCCCTGCCCTTTGCTGCCTCAGTCAAAAGTGGACTACCCCAAGGGTCCTCCCCCTCTCCATTGTTTAACAACGCATTCATGTACCCCTTTGCAACCGTGTTGGAGACCTACTCACTTACCAAATGTACACAGACGAAACAAAACGACTGGTTGAGATCCACAACAACCATCATCCACAACAGGATGGCATTGAACAAACTGTTACAATCGTGCAAAAAGAGAAATCATCAACAAAGCCAAAGCGCAGACAGCACATTTATTTAGTGGCCATCCAACTTGAGCACTCCACCCATACCAGTAGGGAATGCAAGAATCTGTATATCACATTCTAGTCAGAATTATCATTCACCCCTGAAATCAATGCCTTGTCCAAAATGGACCACTTCCAACTCCACATAAAGAAAAAAATCTTACCCTACATGCGAAAGAACTGCAAGGTAGAGATAATCAAATCCGTGGTTCCAAGTAAAGTGGACTACTACAAAAGCCTGTACCCTAAGCCCTTTCAAATACCAGACAAAAAGACACTCACTCATAGTAAGGACTACTGTACTCCCAACTCCATAGTCCTCTTTCCTCCTTACTTACGGGAGGTAGTCCCTATGAAGAGGAAGGGACCAGTGTATGGTACGAAGCAGCAGCTTATCAGCTAAAACCATGCTTATGGAGGCATGCATGTGTGGACACAACTGCATGGGTAACTCGCTCACATATGCTCCTTAGGTCCATCTGCCAGACCGCTTTATAGTGCTAGGTTAGGGGGATATTATTAAAACAGAGGGCTGTGTGGAAGAAAGGGGACTAAGAACTAGGAGTAACGTAGTCACTAGAGAAAGTAAATAAAAGTCACTGACCTGTAGGTATAGTTCTCCAGCACTGGAATCTTTCATAATTTCACATACTTGACTATTCTGAGGTGGGAATCCCACGGTTCGAAATAAACATATTCCCATAGCAATACATATGTCTACAACATTATTCAGTCACACATGATTTTTTTTTTAAGCCCATTAGAACTTTTTAACCAAACAGACACCAGCCTGGCTGCTGACCTAAATGCACCCCTATCACCTAAGGCCATTTGGCAAACAAAAACCTCTGGGAAGGCTAGGTGGGTCATATCTGAAAATACAAAAGAGAACAATGTTGGAGAACTATATCTAAAGGCAAGTATAGATTGACATGCTTATTGAATATATGAAGATTAAAAGCAGTAAGTACCTGAGAGTTAGGTCCAAAGGTTGGCATTACATGAAGAGACGCTTCAAACGTGCTTGGCCCAAAGCTGCATTTTATCCAGCAATCTTGTCCAAACAATAATGCTAGCAGAACACCTTTAAGGACTTCCATTAATGAAGTATTAGCCAGGAAAGCAGTCTCATCTATTTTACCTCTAGTGGAATGTTCAGGCCCTCTTCTTAGTGACTGCTTGTTTGCCAACGTTTTATTCAGTACATGTTAGGACAGTTTTTCTGAAGTACTAAGGGCTTAGTAAAACCATTCAACTGTAGCAGTACAAGACTCCACTCTTAGTATAAGGCTGTACCACCTGAGTTCATGGTAGCGTAGACAGAGCAGCCAGACTTATTTTAGGAGGTAGTGAGGGCTGTAGAATCAGTACAAATGACATTGTAATACAAATAGTCCAAAGAAACACTGAAATACTATGTATTGTAAAAATAAATGATTTATTTAAATACAGGTAGGCCCAGAAAAATCTCGGGGTAAATAAGTACTATCACACAATATATGTAATTACAATTATAAAAACACTATTAAGGTACACAGACCAAAGTATAAACCTTATTTGGAACACCGAACAGTAGTTCTAGGGAAGTCGAAACCTTTTCATACACATTCAGTATAGGTCACACCTATTCTTGGGGAGTAAAAACCAATGGTTACTTTCAAATTACATTCAGTAATTCAAGGGCAGTAGACCCTACCAGTTGTACATTGACTCTCGGTAATAAATCACATAATCAGTCAACTGGACAGTATACGTTTTGTGAATAGTGGAACACTTATTCTAGGCACAGTAAAAACCTATAACTACTTTTGTGATAGCACACAGTTATACTAGGTGAGTAAAAACCTAAATACTTTTTCAAGGACATATCAGCAACTTCAGGCAGGTATAAACCCAAGACTCGTTTTGTGTCTGTCTAAATAGAGGAGGAAAGCAAACCCCAATATCACACTTTACTGAATGACTCAGTTATTCTAGGTAGCTAAGACCGAAGGCAGACCTCTTCTGGACAGGCTAACAGCAAGTCAGGGGAAGCAAGACCCAGCTGGGGAACAATCATACAATTATCCTAACAGGAATAATCTGGTGAAACCAACACATTACTTTTGGGAAGAGGCACAACCTAATCACAGGTGAGTAATATACCTTCACATCTACTTTCTGTTAGAATAGCAAAACTATTTCTAAGGAAAGAAAGATGTTAAACATACTTAGTAAGCACTTTTGTAACTGTTCACTCTCAGAGTTAGTTAACTAACTCTTTTTCAAGTAAGTCACTTTTAAACACTTATTCTCTTTTCAAGGCAGAAGGCCCAATCCCTTTAAAGTATTTCCTTTATTCTTGGAGCATGAGTGTTCTCAGTGGCAGAAGGGGGGTAACTAGTATCTAGTGACCAACAGACAGTGTCAGAATAGGTTCTTAAGTAGCAAACGTCAGAGTTCCTTAGGAAGACTGGGCAAACAGGTGAGTATTTTACTTCTAGAGTTAGAAGAGGGTCCATGGGCTTCACAGAAGACACCCTAGCAGGATTCTAGCAGTGGGACTGGGTGCCCTGGATGAGAGGCCTCCCCATCACAGAAGACACCACACTTTTCGCAGGAATCACAAGAGACTTAAGGTAAGTACACACCTAAGCGAACACAGTACCTTTGCATTGAAGAAGATTTTGCAGAAGGAGAACTTCAGGATCTGCAGCCAAATACCTGGTCAGTGGATTCCTTGTCGTGGTGACTGAAAACAAGACCTCAGAAGGAACTTTGCAGCAGGGATCAACGGAGAAGGCTCTAGGCAAGGTTTTCTTTGTGGCTGAATGCGGCTCTGTGGATTTGGTGCCTTTTAAAGGAGCACAGAAGACGACAGAAAATTGCGGTTGAATTCTCGTCGTTACAAAGGTCCAGGACTCTGTTGAGGGGTTTTTTCGGACTCGATTCGGGTCTCTGGAGATAGACCAGGATGCCCACGGAGTTTCAGCGGGATTCGGAAGACCGTGCACCGCACAATGGCTCGAGGTCCCAGGGTATTGGGCAGGGGTGTTGCTAGGTCTAGAAAGGATCAGGGGCTAAGCTAATGTCGGGACTGGTGGGACTCAGGGCTAGCTAGCATTTTCTTTGTAGCCCCTGAGCTTCTATCCAGGGCTACAACCAAGAGACCCGGGGCTAAAGCCCCCTCAGCCCCCCCCCTAACAACGCCTCTGGTATTGGGGTATTGCAGCCCTGCAGGGTCGCAGCAATACGTGGGATGGCTCAAAATGCAGGTCTCCTTGAGTCCAGTGGGTCTCACCAGGTTTTGGGTCAGGGTTGTCATTTTCGGAGTACCCAGGTCGATTGGAAGGAAGGGCTACAGCAGCCTCCAGTTACACAGCAGGCTTTCCGGTTGCTGAAAATCATCTCAGCCGCTTTTCCTTCATCATCCACTTCGTTTTCGGTTCCAGTGGTCGACTTGTCTTCAGCTTCCAGATTCACACTATTTAACAGGAACTACAACACACTTCTGCATTCTCTCCCAGCATTTTACCACAAGGGTCGGTCTGGTAGTCCAATCAGGACAACCAGCCCCCACTGGGATTTGTCCAAATTCAGGCAAGGAGGAAGACAAAGGGCTGTCGAGTTTTGTACTCCTCCCTTGCTTCCTGCCTTCACAGACAGACTGGAGCCCCGGCAAAGATAAACATCACACAAAGGAATTTCCCACCCTGGACGTCAGGGGAAGGAACAAGAAAGAATAAGAAAACACTAAAATGGTGAAAAAAGAAGACAGGGACCATTTTGGTAAAATTAGCACCATTGGGTGCCTTTACTGCAGCTGTGAACGCAGCCTGCGGTAAAGGTGTAATACATTAATACAAGGTATCACTGCCACCAGCCATTGAAGGTAAGCTTGTCCCTATAACAGAATTGTTACAGTTCTAGTGTGAAAGGTGATACATTGTATCTCCCCAGCACTCGACATTAGGTGGGGTGTGCTGGTTTCACCTAACAAAATGTAAAAGGGATCCAAAGATCCTTTCTACCCCAGGGAACTGTAGTTCTCTCAAGGTTAGGCAGAGAAAGTTTAAAAGGGGAGCCCCTAGGGCAATCCAGCAACAACAGGGACTTATTGCCAAAAAATTGTTAAAGAGTATAACTTTAAAAAGACACTATGGAGATTATGAAAACTGGCACTCATAAAAACAGTAAAAGATTCTGTGGGTGTGGAAAAAGGTTCCCACTCAGAGAGGTATACAGAATAATATCCCACTAGTAAAGCAAAAAAGTTCTGGGGTTGACCCAGGTCAGGAAGATTTACCATTTCTATGAAATTCTTACCTAACAGTGCACTATCCATCCAACTAAAGCTGTCTTTCCCTTTGACCCTTGTTAGGTGTGCCATAGGCTATAAACAGTTGCAGCGGTGTCCTAAAATCCTTTGCTTTATCAATGCAATATCTAAGAAAACATTTTGCATCCAAGGCAAACAGACCTCTCTGCTTGGAAGCGAGCATGTTTGAAGGAAAAGGGCAAACATTTCCCGATTCTGATGAAAATGTGAGATTATTTTAGGGAGAAACCATGGATGCTTATTGCAGTGACTAACAAAATGAAATTTAATTACAGTTTGGATGAGACAGTCTGAATTTTACTCACTCTGAGCACCAATGTTATGGCGACCAGAAACGCTTTTTGACACGTTGCAACCTTCAGATCAGCAAAATCGTTGGGCTCAAAAGAAGAAATTAGTCTAGAGAAAACTTTACCAATCACTGGACTGGCTGAAGACCTAGAGAAAATATTGATGAGACGGCCTGGTCAAAAGGTCTAGCATGAACACTAAACCAAGGTCTGGCAGAAGACCTAGAGGAAAAACCTGCAGAAAAATCCATTCTGAATCCTCAAAGCAGGGTCTGGTAAAAACCTGAAGGAAACCCAAACCCACAAATCTGGAGCAGGACCTTGTTTAAATCCACAAGCCCAGGTATGTAGGAATAACTAATGGCCACTTAGCAAACCAAGGTCTAGGGATAAATATTGCACTGGATGTCTAGTGCATACTTGAAGTTCAACCCCTCCAAGACCGAATTTCTACTCTTCGCCAACACCCAGACATAGAGACTGGGCCATCAACCATGAACTCGGAGGACTTCATACCCAAGCTCACCTCCTCCACATCGACAAGCACCTCTCCTTCAAAACACACATCGCTAAGAAAAATCAGCCAGTTTGGTATAAGCTCACCCTCCTGCAGAAAGTCAAGCCCTTCCTCCCTCCAGACAGCTTTAGATCCACTGTTCAAGCACTGGTCTTATACCACCTGGATGGGGGTAATTCACTTCTTGAAGGCCTTGCGTCGTCCTCCCATGTGCCCCTGAGAAGTCTCCTACACACAGCTGCAGGCCTCATCAAGGGTCTACACAAATGTGACCACATCGCCCCAGTCCTCATCTACCTTCACTGACTCCCACTGCTTGCACGAATCACCTTCAAGTTTTGCTGAATCATCTATAAAGGCAGTCGAACGCAAGTCACCCAGCTACCTCGCAGAGAAACTCAGCATCTCCGATGGACAGCGCACCACCAGAAGCCAGAACACATGCAGACTTGAAATCCTGTGCGGCAATAGGGAAAGGACCAGAAGAACAAGTTACTTACCCCGGGTAATGTTCTTTCAACTAGATGTTTCTCCAACCTATTCCTCATCTTTGACATGAAGTGTATAGCTTCGGCTGCTTTGGAATTTTTTTTGGCAGAGGGCGTCCTGCGGCGATGACATCGAGTCTATGTCCCGCGAAGGCCTCCGTCGAGGGTGAAGTCATCGGATGTTAGAAGTGGCATGCATGGCGCCTGTTGCCTCATTCTGTTTTTCCCTCCTCGTGTTTCAGATATGCCCATACAGCAGGCCTGAACGTACTTAGCCTTGTGGGAACGAAAGCTGTAACAGCATGGGAAACAGCCTGGGAATTCTACAGAGGGGTAGGTTGGGAGGGCGATAAGGAATACGTTGGAGGAACATCCAGTCGAAAGAACGTTACCCGGGGTAAGTTACTTGGTCTTCGAATGGATTGGGTCCTCCAATATATTCCTAATCTTTGACAGACTCCCAAAGCAGTATCCACGAGTGGTGTAGGGTGAAGAATCTAGACATTTGTTTTTGAATGACAAAGTAAAGTACTGCCTTACCAAAAGCAACATCCTGAGCATGGGAAGTATCCAGGGAATGTTTAGTAAACGTGCGTATTGACGACCATGTTGCATCATCACAGATGTTTTTAATAGGGACACCCCTTTGCAGGGCTGTTGAAGTGCCCATGCCTCAGGTGGAATGATTACGCAAGCTCTCAGGAGGGTCCTTGCCAGCCAACCTATAGCATTCAGAAATAGTGAGGATGATCCACCTAGACAAGGTCTGTTTAGTGTTCTCCTCTCCGGTCAGGTGAACAGCCGCTAGGGAGATTCCTTCTTGAATAGCCCAGTACCAGAGCTGCATTGCCTCTCTGCACAGTGGTAGTGACGTTTTGCACCCTCTCTTGTTGACGTAATGCATGGCCACCGTGTTGTCCGTCATTATCAGGACATTTTTCCCCCGTACAAATGGCAGAAAATCCTTCAGTGATAGCCTGATTGCTCTCAGCTCCAAAAGATTGATATGTAGTTTGGACTTGATGGAGACCAGCGACCGCTGACAGATCGTTGGCGTGAGCTCCCCACCCTGTGAGCCGTCCGTCACTACAGTTATCTCCGGCCATGGTTGCCAAAAGTGTACTCCCTTCTTAAGATTTTCCTCGCAGGCCCACCACAGAAGACCCTGTGAGACTCTGACCGGAATCCGAAGGTGATTCAACATCCTCCCTGAGAATTGGGTCTATTGTGTTCTGAGAGCCCATTGAAGGGATCTCATTCTCAGGCGGGCCTCTGTCACCAGAAAAATGCAGGATGCCATGAGGCCGAGCAACCCCAAGAATTCGAAGGCCGGAAGACTGGGCACTCTTGAATTTGGTGACCATCTGGAGAATGTCTTGAGCCCTCACCCTGGGTGGCTAGCACTTTCCCAGGGATGTGTCTAATACAGCCCGATGTACTGGAGCTTTTGGGAAGGTGTCACATGGGTCATCTTGAAATTGAGGGAGAAGCCCAGTCTGTGAAGGGTGTGGTAGGTAACGTTGAGATGATCCACGGCTTGTTCGGGAGAACGCGCCCTGATCAGCCTATCGTCCAGACAGGGTTAGACTTGAATCCCCCCTCTCCTGAGATGCTCTGCCACCACCACCATCAGTTTGGTGAATACCGTTGGGGCGGAGGTCAACCCGAACGGCCGGACTCGAAAGTGATAATGCGAGCTGCCAACGGGAACCTTAGGTATTTCCTGTGCTTCAGATGGATTGGCACATGAAAATAAACATCCTGAAGGTCCAATGACACCAACCAATCCTGAAGTTGGAGGGCCTGAAGGATCTGAGAAACAGTGAATCTGAGAAACAGTGACCATCTTGAATTTGTCCTTCCTGAGGAACTTGTTCAAGTATCTCAAGTCCAAGATGGGTCTCAGTCCCCCATCCTTTTTGGGACTAAAAAAATATGGGGAATACCAACCCTTGTTCCACTCTGCTACAGGTTCTATAGCGCCTTTCTTTAGCAGGGTCATTATTTCCTGCACCAGAAGCAGATCCGGAATCCTCAAAGAGTGACTCCCCGGTGGATTGTTCCGAGGCTTCTGTATAAAAGGAAGGCAGTAAGCGTGGGCTATTGTTTCCAGAGCCCAAGCATCTGAAATAATGTCTCGGCACTCATCTATATACTGAGACAGTCTGGCCCCCACTGGTGAGCTGTGACACAAGGCCTCAGAGCGGTTTTGAAGCAGATGCAGAGGCCGATGGTTAAGAGGCTGCTGGCTTGGCACCTTGGCCTTGTCCACCACCATGAGGAAACTTACGTTGGCCTCTTTGACTGTCCATCCCTCTCGCCCCCCAAATGAGGGGTAGTTGCGAAACATGTACCCCTCCAATGCTGTCCGCAAGGAAAAAAAGGCTGAGGTTGCCAAACAGCTGCGCCTAAAGACTTGGCGGCTGCTTTAGAGGTCTGCAACTTCTCAAGTTTCTCATCAGCCTTGCTGCCAAAAAGACGAGGCCCGTCAGATGGCATGTTCAGAACCCTAGCCTGCACATCAGGTGCAAACCCCGACTTCTGCAGCCACGCAAACCTGCGTATCACAGTGCTCTTAGCCATGGACCTGCTTACGCTATCTGCATAATCCAACCCAGACTGAAGGGACTCGCAGATGGCTTCCTTGCCGTCCTTAATAGCCAGGAAGCCGTCCCTTTCTTACCCTTTGGGAATATGCTTTGCCGCCATAGATATGCACTCCCACAGAGTGTACAAAAATTTTGCCAAGGAACAAATGAGTTGGCCGACTTCAATGCCACACTCCCTGACCAAAAATACCTTATGTGCCCATCCATCCATGTGCTTATCGTCCCTATCTGGAGGGATGGTAGGGTACGCTGCCTGTTTCGAGGTAGCCAGGGCTGACTGGACCACCAGCCTCTCGGTAGTGTGGTGAGTTGACTGGTAGCCGGAGTCGCTACTGGAGGGGCGGTATTATCTTGTAAGAGACTTGTTCAAGCCTGATTAGTCTCTGGGATTTCCCAATTCCTGGCCACCCTTTTTTGCAGAGCCACGTGGAATGGCAACACAGGAGCTGTAGGTGGACTCTTGCCCAAAATTTCCGTAAGATCATCCTGATCATAAGGCACAGGCGGTCTAGACCAGCCCAGATACTCAACCACTCTCGACATAAATTGCTTGTAAGAGGAGTCGGCATGCTCCCCTGGGTCGGGTTTGCCAAACTCCAGCTCAGGAGAAGTGTCTATACCACTAGCATTATGCAAGCAATCACAGAGATCCTGCATCCTACTCTCCTCCAAAATGAGGAATTCAGGCACATTAGGGGTCGCAAACTGGAGACCAAAAGGGGCATCATCCTCATCCGAACGTTCCTCCTGCTCAAAAATGGAAGTGAGGGACTTAAAAAAAATCCTTCTTCGGTAGAGGGGTACACCTTTTCTCTGGTATAGTACCCAGAGGTTTCAAAGTCGTCGACTTAGACTTAGCAACCGCCTTTTTCACGGGTGTAAGAGTCACAGGTATCTGCGCCGGTAAAAGTGGCACAGGCGGCGCCGATGGTGTCAACGCTGACAACGGCGTCGAAGGCATCGACGGTCTGACCGGGGTGGAGGACCTGATGGGCACTGTCGACTGGCATGGAGTTGATGACTTCGAGGGCTTCCAAGGTTTCGACGGTGTCAAAGACCTTGACCTCTCCCCATGTCTCGAACGATCCTTCAAAGCCTTGTCCGAGCGAGGCCCTGAGGGCTCTCGATGTGGATCATGGGGTTTATCCAGGCTCGAGGGCGCGTGAGTATCCGGCCGAGACCGCTCCCTGCCGGCTTCCACAGAAGGTGCGGACGGAGCCTTGCCTGGTTTATCAATAATCTTAAGCATCTCTATACGGAAAGCTTCCCATTCTGCCGGCGTTGATTTCTTGGACGGGCATCTCACGCTCTCAGGGGTGTCGCCTGAACGAGGAAGGCGACCGGCAGAGCCTTCTCCTCGAACGCTTCGTGAGGACGAGTGGCGGGAACCACTCCTGGACCTTGAGCGCTTGTCCTCCTTCCGCCGAGGAGTTTGGGCTCTCGACTCATCGGTCGAAGGCCAAGCAGGTCAGGACTTACAGGGCTTGGACACCTTGTCTACCTTGAGTTTCCGGCCATAGACTGACACTTCGAGCAGGTATCCGTGTCATGGTCCTCGCCAAGGCACCACAGGCGGACTCGATGCGGGTCCGTGATGGACATCTTGGAGCCACAGTCCCAGCATTTCTTGAATCCGGACCGAGGTGTCGTTGGTGTAGAAGACAAAGACATAAACGAAAACTTTAACAGCAAATACTTCAGAAGTACGAGGCGCGCAGAGTTTCACAAAGCAAACATGTTTGTGGAAAAACAGAACCCAGGCAACGGGCGCCATGCGTGCTACTTCGAACTTCCAATGACGTCACCCTCGACGGAGGCCTTTGAGGGACATCGACTCAACGCTATCGCCGCAGGGTGCCCTCTGCCAAAAAATGTCCAAAGCAGCCGGAGCTGAACATTACATGTCAAAGATGAGGAATACGTTGGAGGACACAATCCATTCGAAAAGAAGCCTCAACTGCCTGCACCTCAAGACTATGTAACCTCCTCCCAATCAGCATCAGACTCGCTCCTACAATTCAGAAAATAACTCAAGATCCACCTCTTCAAAGAGACTCTACTCCTCAATCACGTCCTCTGTAATCACCTTGCCACCGCAGCCCACTTCTCCTCACCTGCCATCACTTGGATACAATCCTTCCTGGCAAACAGAACCATACGAGTCTTCTCCACCACAGCTGCTGCAGACCCCATCCCCATCACATGCGGGGTCCCACAAGGTTCTTGTGTATCCCCCACTTTGTACAACATATTTACAAAGCCTCTATTCGACCAACTGGATCATCTGGGTGTCACCTATACAAACTACGCAGATGACACCCAGATACTCCTCACTATCTCTGGTAATTACCAAGAAGACTCAGTCCGGATCAACAAAATATTCTCCATCATTCAGGCATGGATGGCCTCCCATGGTCTCTGCCTGAATGATGAGAAGACAGAGCTCCTAATCGTCGGCTCCCCCAACACTCTAACCAAACTTGACCCTAGCTATAATAACATCACCATCGATGGTCATTCCATTGCCATAGCCAAAAGCGTAAAGACCCTTGGTTTTTATCTAGACGCCAACACCAACCTTAGCAAACATACCAATATGACAGCTTCAGCTGCTGCCTATACCGGCAAGCTCATTAGGGCCAGCAGACCCTTCCTATCACCCAACAGCTGCCTCACCCTTGCCAGGGCCCTAATACAATCCAAACTGGATTACTGCAATAGCCTGTTCCTTGGCGCTAATCAATCCGTACTCAATAAATTACAGGTAATTCAAAACAACGCCTTGCGCACAGCCCTCAACATTCCAAGACAAGAGCAGATCTCTGCAACTAGGAAAGCCTGCAAATGGCTCTCCATACGCCAAAAAATTGACCTAAAAATCATCTGCCTCACGTACAAAGCCCTCAACCACCTAGCACCACCCTATCTAGCTAATAAACTCACCCTGAAACCCGCCACCAGACTCACCAGATCCTCCAACACTCTTTGCCTACTAGTACCCAGATTCCACCTAAAAAGAGCTGGAGGGGCAAGCTTTACAGTGCTTGCTCCCCAACTCTGGAACTCCCTACCGTTCAACATCAAAACCCTCGAATCCTTCCAGATCTTTAGGAAGCAGGTCATTAGCTGGCTACTAAACAAAGAGCAACACCACTAACTCTAGACCTGCGCGATTACTAGCTTAGACACTGTACTTATTCAGGAAATTGTATATTGTACTCACTACACATGCTCTATTTATTGTCCTCTGTATATATATGTATATATTATAAACCTGTACGAAGTATGCAACACTGATACCTCTCAAATATGTAACCAAATTCTTAGCGCCCTTCTACCTCTGGGTTTGGAGCGCCATACAAATAAAATAAACAAACAAACAAACAAACAAACGTCAATCAATAGGCCATCACGTCACTCCTTGCGCCACCTGACTCACTATACGACGCCTGTCCCACTCCTCCATGCCACCTGGTACAGCTGTACCCCTCTGTATCCTACCCTCCACTGTATATCTGGTCTGTTACCTCTGAAAAGAGCTCCGTTATGCATCTGTAATGTTGTATTCCTCTGTAAAGCACTCTGTCATGTATCTGTATTGTAGTTTACCTCTGTAAAGCGTTTCGCTGCTTCCCGAAGCTAGGTCCACACTCAATAAATGCCATAATAACGGTCTTGAAAGACCAGTCTAAGGAAAGACCAGTTACATAATCCAGGTCCAGAAAAGAGCACACTCAGAAAGTGATAGCACTCCCTTTTATGTGGAGTTCCCCAGGGCTCTGCCTTGTCGCCCTATTATTGTTAACGCATATATGCAGCCGCTGGTGGGCCTCATCCACTCGACGGCTTTGGGTGCTACTGGTACGCAGATGAGACACAGATTGTAGTCCAGCTGAATGGCTGCTAACTGGCTTAGGATGGATGGGGCCAAGACTGAGGCTAGCCCTCCTTCAGCCACTGCCCTGTGGACCCCTTCTTTCTGGCCTCTTTTCCTACCCTGATATTTGTTGTTAGGGACTGGACAGTGAAACTGTCATCTTCACTCTCTATGGAGGATCACATTGGTGCCACATGCCAGGGAGGTCATCTGCAGCTGGAGATACTTCAGAAAGTTCTACCTTTCCTTCTCACACAGTTTCATACTCCGGTTATGACCTCTTTGGTTATGAGTTGCATCAATTATTGCAACTCCCTGTACCTGGCACAGCCTTATCAAGCGACTTCAGAATCTGGCTGCCCGAGTACTGGTTCTCCTTATGGCACCCATATCACACCTATCCTGCAGAATCTTCACTGGCTTCTGGTGTTAAAACGCATAGAGTTTACATCTCTCTGTGTCATCCACCGGGCCATGTATGGACTGGGAGCAGAATATGTCAGGGCTTAATTTCAGTTTTATGTGCCAACCCGGGCCCAACGTTCACAGGATGGCTGTCTCCTTGTAATTCCATGTTACAAGTTGGTTAAAAGTAGGAGACTTGCTTTTTCAGTAGCAGAGGCCAAATTGTGGAATGCTCTCCCAAGAGCAGTTAGAGTGATAGAGAACCATCTTGTGTTTAGGCGCGTTCTAAAAACTCTTGTTATTCTAGCTGACTGATGGTCGCAGCCAATTCTTGTCAGTCTATCAGCGCCATGATTCCTCTGCGAACTTGCGCTTTAGAAATTGTGATAACATAAGGTCTGGGAGAGGATTTGCCTTTGCAAACAGATGCCATGGCCACAGGAGAGAGTACCAACATCCAAAGAGAGGGGCAGTGAAGGATCTAAAGGAAGCATGGAAAAGAACAAGAACCCAGGTCCTGAAGAGGTTCTCTAAAGAACTCCGAGAAGTCCTGACTCCAAGAGAGCGTCCAGAGTTAGGGAAACCGAGTGAAAGCAGCAACCAGAGAACATTGCATAAAAAAAACGCTTGTGTTTGCTTCATTAGTGAAGAGATGGACTTCTGAAGAATATGTTTTAGCTAACTCTACTGTAGGAGAGCCGAAGGGAAGGGCGTCGTAGGATTCTGTTTGGGGGTTTCCATTTGCCACGAATTTGGACCCTTAAGTTCTTTAGAGTAGGGTGTTTGTGAGGAGACAAAGACTTGCAAGAATCAAGAAAACCACCACTTGGGAGAGAGGAGAGCACCTCTATGTGGATCACTATATTTCATTTTTCCTAGCACCCACATCTTTTAAAGCCAAGATTACATTTTGGAGCAATACACCCAGGAACTATTACAAAACATAATTGAATCACATGTCACATGAGTCACTTACCTCACTGTTTTGCAATTTTACCGATAATTTCAGGGACCATAACCCCCTTGTGTAAATGGTACATAGCAGTGCTGTGTTTGCATCACAACTGGTTTGTTCATGACCTGAAAGTGGAACACCTTCAAAAGTGTAAGTCTTAATGCCCTCAACTGCAAAATGTTGATATGCAACTTATTTCCTCACTCCAGCCAAAGGCCTGTGGTTGCAGGTTCTCATAAATGCACTCCCCATCCCCCAAGAAAGCATCAGTTACTAGACAAACTTTAACTTCCTTTAGCAATATGCCTTTTGACAAATGTTTGTACCTTTGTCCACCAGACTATGGCCTCTATCATGTGTGTAATTTCAATTATGTCATCTGACTCTCCGTATAATTAGAGCCATTGCTAACGCAGTTCTTCTAAGTACCCTAATTTTCAATCTGTGTAGAGGACCCAAAAGAATGCACCATGAAATGTGGCCAAGTAGAACCTTGAATTTACAGACTGTTTGAATCCACACTGCCATTTCGATTAGTCAGAATACCCTTTTAACCACTGGCCTTTCCAGGTTCCCCGCAATATCCAAAGCCAAGCCTAAAAACAAAGTTTGGCTCCGGGAAAGATTTCTTGAGAGTTATTGCCAAACCCAACACCACTAACTACAGACAGCAGTGCATAGCGTACCCCAGATGTCATTTGCTGCAGTGTTCTAAGAGTAGATGGGAAACCACTCCCTTCTCAACTGAGATGCTAGTGGGGCCAGAACTTTTGTAAAACATGAGCGCAGAATGCAAGCTGAAAATCAGAAGCCTGAACAGCCAATAATCTGCTCAGACTAGGAATCTTGCACAATTTATTTGGTCCAAGTGAGCTGCAACATAAGAGCATGGAAATTTCAAGTCATGAGAACATACGTCTCCAGCTGCAGGATGATGTCTGCCGATCTCAGCTTTTGAAAGGTCTGGCGCTTTGTGAAGTTGCTGAGGTGCCGCAAATCCATAATCAGTCGCATGCCTTGTATGGCTTTTATCAATGGTCATCTTTCTACCATTTGTTTCATTACCATGATTGAAACTTCCTTCCTAATGTCAAATCAATGCAGTTGATTGAGAAGGGACTGTGGTGTAGGCATTAATTCCAAAAGATGAGCGTGGGGTAAAACACGGAGCACTGATGTGTCCAAAACGTATCACTTCCCATCTTGAGGAAAAATGGGAAATGTTACACTCCCTCCCCCGCCCCACGAGTAAACTGAGGAGCATCGGACATGGAGGCTTATTTAGGCTTGGCTGGTTTTTGCTGAATTCTCCCTCTCCACATCCTAGAAGCCGCTTCACTGGGATGTTTGCTGAGGATAGCTGTATTGAGTAGACAGATAGCACCTTTGTTGACTTCCTGGAGCAATAGGGTCACCTTCCGCATTGAAAGAAAGGTGATCGATGTTGCATTATAGAACCTAAGCTCTTCGTTGTCCTAATGTCTGATTTTAAAATCTTAAGCATTGTACTGGGTGGGGTGACAAAACCTTGTTTGGTGTGGGCGCTGGCAGTTGGTGGTTGCCCAATTTCTGAGAGACTCTGGGTACCTGTTGAAAATTATTGACCCATCAGTCTTGAGTTGTTTTTGTACATGCTAGTTTAATGTACTAAGAGAACATGACAAGTCCGGCAACTTTTACCATGTGAGGAGAAACAGAAAAGCCAACGTGCGTTTCGACCACTTGGGAACCCTGGAGTTTTGGTTCCTAGACAAACCATGTGCCAGGCTGCAGGCAATACTCAAACCATAGAGTGAATCTGTGCGTAGGGGACCGGCTGTCCTGAAATAAAACTCCAAACTCCTTGAACCTACTCTTAAGCATTGTGCCCACTTCTTTCCCAAACAGTTGTTCAGAAATAAAATGGAAATCCAGAACCTTCACTTTAACTTCAAAAGGGAAATCTGAGCTCTTTCTCCAGGCTTACCTTCTGAAAACATGCCCATCGTACAGGTTGTGCAATCACACATTTGCTGTGTCTGCTACCGCATTCATGGGGTATTTTTTGACACTAATCTGCCTTACCTCAAGACATTATCAGCTTCTCACTTTTTCAAGATTCAAATACAAGATTCTGATAGTAATGATTGTCGGTCATTACCTCTTGGAGGGCTTCGGAAAAAGAGGCACGGACAGTACATTCAAGGTGGGGTCCTCAGAGACACACATCTTTTCTAATAACTCCAACAAATATCCAAACATATAAGACACTTCCGCATCTTCTGGCACTCAAACCATGTAAATGTTATTTCACCATGGCCAGCTTTCTTGATCCTCAACCTTTGCATTTATGGGTAGGAAGGATGGCTCAGGGGCAACACGTTAGTCCTGGAAGCAAGACAACGCAGCGCAACACAGGTTAAAATCCCGATCCTGCGCTTAGAAACCACTCATTGGTGTTAAGCGCATTATAAAAGAACAATAATTATAATTCAAGTGTTAAATCTTTTTGCATTATTTCATTACAAGGCAATCCTTTCGTAATGGTCTTCGTGTGCACTTCCTGTGGCCATCTCGAGTCGACCCACTCTCCTGTTGAAGGCCACAATAGATTCATCTGGGAACACCAATAATTAAGTAATCGTCTCATCCCAGCAACACCAGGGAGAAAATCGGAGAGACCAACCACTGGTTGACTAAGAGATCAGGTGACAGGAGTGTTTGTCATCACTTCTGGTTTGTGGCATCACTGTCCGTTCACTTCCTGCGGCCATCTTGTATCGGTAAGCCCTTCCTGTGGACATCTTGGATCAGTGACCTCACTTCCGGTGGCTATCTTGGATCAGTGACTCCCCTTCCTGCGGCCATGTTGAGTCAGCCCATTCTCCAGCTGAAGCCCACAAGAGACTCCTCTGGGAACACCAATCAAGAAGTAATCGCCTCATCCCAGAAACAGCAGGGACAAAATCAGAGAGACCAACTACTGATGCACTAGGGGCAATTAGGTGATGAAAGCAGTGCTTGGGATATATTCTTATATCCTGGCGCATCTGCGCCAGCATGTTCTAGTCGGTTTGCGCTGGTTCAGGCAAGGACCACAACCACTACAAACATCTACGATATTCAAGTTTGGCAATGTTTCCCAACCGGTCCAACTGTTCCTCGCAAATTCCCGCTGGAAATTCTAACTTTGGTTTTATCCTCTATCGTGTTCCTATTCCTTTGTGGTTGAAACTCTGTGCCAGGGTTGTCCATTTACCATGGGAGAAATGGGTCAGTGCAGGGAATTCGGCATCCTCTCCTAGAGAGCCTAGATACCTTCTTGTCACCTCGATTTGAATTTTGGAGGGGGGGCAACGTTCTAAACCCATCACGGAAAACACACCACCCCTGCTCTGACCAATGTGCTATTGCACACCGATAGTGAAAGATTAGATGCTCCCATTGCAACTGTTTTAGATGTTGCAAACCACATTTTTGATATTATCCGCACAACCCTGCTTGAAGGGTGCTTGCCCCTAGTTATGTTATATGCATTTATAAAGCACAGATCCACCCGAAGGCATCTTGGCGCTACGCATGGTACACTCCACAGCTCAAACCCTCCATCATCCCTCTAGACAAAAAAAAATGTTTTTAACAACCGGCAAAAAACTAGGTAATCCGCTGTTGCCAAAGGCGAAGTGGGAGAGAGGTCCAGCACCTTGCTGCAGCAACAGAGAAGCCTCTAGTGTAGAAGTGGCTCCTACACATTACAATACCAGTGTGCCCTTCATAAGACAGGATGAGTCTCCTCCACTGACCTCTGACATTACCAACTACCTAGCTAATACTAATGGAGATTTAAGGCAACTTTCTCAACCTGCCTCCTTCCCTTATTCCAAGTTTATTCCTCATTACATTGTCTGACATAATGATCCTAAGGCAACCACCTTAAAGGGCGCCCTGCTCAACATATGCTCTCTCATAAAACACACGGTTGAACTTCGAGAGTGTATTATTGATGCAAATTTAGATTTTCTCTCAGTAAGTGAAACCTGGCCTCACCAAACGGCTACACTTGCAGCCATCCTTGCAACCCCAGAGCCAATCTAGCTGATACTAAAGGAGGGGGAGTGGCACTCTGTTTTAAAAACACACTAAATGTGCACACCTCCAAGGTCTCAGCTCCCGACGACTGTGAAGCTCTTTTGGTCAGACTTGGCTTAGACTGACATACGTCTATCAGCCTTTTGACCCTGTGTAGACACCCGCACATAAAATGCCCCACTTCGAGGAGCAACCTCGTGCTTGCTGCAACAAAAGTTTGAAATCTTCAGCGCACTTTCTACTAATTCAACATATGGGCTGGTAATGACAGACTCCAATGCTAGTTCCCTTACCCACACCTTTGAAGTGCTGGGCCTAAAACACGTTAAAACCTTCACACATCTTGGCGGCAATATTCTCGACTGAATCTTGACCTACAACATTGAAATGCCCCATTTGATTACGGAGACGCGTCTTTGGTCCGATCGTCATATAATCTCCTTTGATCTACCCTCAACCGTAAATAGGTTACAAGCCATGTGAAGCTGTTGGCTGTGTACTTGCTTTACTCCCGTGTGGGCGTTTGTTTTATTTTCCGCTGTTTAGTTGGTCAATTACTTTAAACTTATCTGCTTGGGTATAAAGCTGTTTGTCTACATAAACATAGTCAATGACACTATTTGCCATGCCTCTGGCCCATTTTGCATGGGCCGGGAGATCCCCAGGTAATGATCTATTTGCCATCAAAAAATCCCTCTCTTTCATAAGGGAGTGCCATCTAATATAATTGCCACAGGTCTTTGCTGTATTATCAAGGCATCATAAGTGCAGATTTCCAACGAGTACAGTATTTGTGACATTTTGCTCACTAGCAATTGTGTCCAGTAGATTGCCTAAGTTGTTGAAGAATTTCTTATCTGAGATCCCAGCAGCATATATATATATATATATATATAGATTGATGAAAGCAATCACACGCTGATGTTGGCCGATTTTAACAAGCTGCATGAAGTCATTTGGTGCCATGAAAGCAAGTATGGTGAGTCCTACACTCATTTTTACTGCTATCATCAACCCTGAGGTTGGGCGACCTCTAGACACGGCAATTGCTTTGAGAAATGCAATACTATGGTCGTTCCAACATGGTTTCTCTAACAACCATGTTTCCTGAAGGCAATTATTTCGAATTCATTGATTCGATTTTGGTTTGAGATTGTGAGATGGACATGTCGGCGAGTATTCCACCTCGCCAAGTTGATCATTCTTTCGTATGTTATCTTTCGTTGCACTTTCAGTTTCCCAGGGACATATAGTTATGCTTCAGGTGTCTTCGGACACATCTCTGGTGCTGAATTTTGGCAAGCGCAGACACATTTTTTCACTTTCTCAAGGGGTCTTCCAGAACTGTGGGTTCTTGCAGTGTCCTGTGTTATTATAAAGCCCAACCTAAAAAACTCTGCTTTTACCAACCAAATTGTATTTAGTACAATGCCAAAGGGGATCCACAATCTCCCCGTCGATGAATCATACAAGTTGGGGAATTCCACTTGGGCTATGTCGATCGATGTGATGTCATCCAGTCTTGGTATGTCCTCAAAGATACTTAATATGCTTGATCGGCACAGTGTATATTGTTTGAAAGGGGCCGGTCGACACTTCATTATTAACGTATGATATAGGGACTTTGCTACGTTGTTTTCATTTGGGCCGCTCTTCATTTTATTGTGTTCTTCGTTGGTAATGTTGTTGGTTCATGTGTCTTACCATATTGGTATTTTGTTTCTGTGATTTTAGTTAGATGTTCGTTCTTCTCCCGAAGTTGATTTTCTAAACGGTTACTTTGAGACTGTTGGAGACAACTACATTCTTTAGCCACTGATACCAACTTATTGTTCACAATGGGATCTTCAGTACATTTTAATACTTGTTGTGAAGCTTGCTTGCAGGGCCATATATACGTCCACAGCCTCTCTGATGTCTTTATTACGTGAATCTATATCTGAAGTTTTTTGTGTTTTTCTTTTACACCTTTGTTCTGTTTTGTACAATCCGTGCCTTGGGAATTCTTTTTGTGATTTGAGTGATGAAATCATCAAGGGGAGGATATGGTGCTACTTTTACGATCTCCATATTCTGTTTTTTTATCTTTGCGTAGATTTTTATATTTCTTCACCACCGCTGAGCTGGCACTGCGCATTTGTTTTTGAGAAGCGACAATTATTCTAATAAATTGTTTGGAAGAAGAATTGGGATTGGATTCTGAAATTTTCAAGTTTTTGGTTTTCTTAGTTTGTACTTTTCCCAGATGTTTTCCTTTGCCCTCGTTTGTTTTGATATGATATATGATATGGCATTTATAATGCGCCTATACACAAGTGTTTCAAGGGGCAGCGAGGCAAGGGAGGGGGAATAAAGGGAAGACGGACAACAATCATACTAGTCCAGGTGTCATTCAGATCGCGCAAGTGCATGGGAAGGGAGAAAAGGGGAAAAAGTGCGAAGGGGAAGGGAGAGGGGAAAGTGCAGTTCACGGAATAGTAGAATAACTAGGATAAATAAAACGGCCAGCTGGTGGCAAGTGCAAGTAAGGGGGACTGGGACTGTAGGGGGACTGTAGGGATACAGAAACAGTCTCCAGGTGCAGGGGTTGCCAAGGAGGTAGTGCAGGTGGGCAAATGGCGGGGCCTAGGCCTGAGATCAGAAAAGGGTGGCCAGGTAACCAGTGCAGTTTCTGTCAGGAATTTAGCAGGGGAGAGGGGGAGAGAAAGCAGAAGCAAAGAGGAAGGTTTTGTGGTGCTGTCGGAACCGGAGATGGTTCTCCTCAAGTTTCAGGGAGGCAGGAAGGCTGTTCCAGAGGGACGCCCCTGCAGAAGAGAGATATCTACCACCAACTCGTTGCTTGGACAAACGACTGACCCTGAAGGAGTTGGAGGCGGATAAGCGAAGAGCTTGAGAAGGAAGATATTTAGGAAGAGAGAGTTGAAGGCATTGCGGCCCCAGGCCCCAGACAGCCTTGTGGACAATGCAGAGGGTTTTGAACTTAATCCTCGCAGCCACTGGGAGCCAGTGCAGAGATTTCAGTCCTGGAGAAATACGATCTCTGGGCTTGAGGCCAAGGACAAGTCTCGCAGTCCTGTTCTGGATAAGTTGCAGAGGGCGGAGAATAGAGGCAGGCAGATTTAGATAGAGGCTGTTACAATAGTCCAGCCTAGAGAGAACCAGGGCTCTGGAGACAGTGAGTTTCTGGGGGAAGGAGAGGAAAGGAAGAATACCTCTGAGGAGGTGCAGCTGCTAGTGTGACTTCTTAGAGACGTCGGAGATGTGAGGAGAGAAAGAGTGTGGAGTCGAAGATAACCTCGAGGTTTTTAGCCTTGCAGGTGGGTGCAGGAAGAGGGCCAAGAGAGGCCGGTCAGAGAGCTGCAGGGAAGGAGGCAGTGGGTGTGCAGATGAGTAGAATCTCAGTCTTACTGGCATTAAGGCTGAGGTTGGTGGCGGCACAACACTCTTGGATGGCAGACAAGACAGAGATGAGGGAAGAAGAGGAGGCGGCCGAGGGTAGTCTGAAAATGAGCTGGGTATCATCCGCATAGCACTGAAAGTTGGGGCAGAGAGCGGCGATGCGGTGGGAAACGAGTGCCAGGTACTGGTTGAACAGCCAGGGAGAGAGGTTAGATCCCTGGGGGACACCACAGGTACGGAAAAAGTTATCAGAGAGGAAGGACCCAAGTTGGACCTGGGAGGATCAGTCGGAGTGGTAAGAAGTCAGCCACGCCAGAGCCTGACCAGTGATACCCAGGTTATGACGGAGACGGTTGAGCAGGATGGTATGGTTGACAGTGTCAAAGGCAGAAGAGAGATCAAGCAAGATGAGAACGCAAGGGGTGTTGGAGTCAAGGTTGGAGAGCAGGTCTTCACGGATGTTCAGGAGACCAGTTTCTGTGCTTCTGGCGGCTCTGAAACCAGACTGATGGTCATGGAGACAACCAATAGATTCAGTGTGGAGATTAAGCTGGGAGATGGCCAGTTTCTCCAGGAGCTTGCCCAGGAAGGGAGTGATGGAGATTGGGCGATAGTTAGCCGGGCAGGAGGGGTCCGCAGAGGGTTTCTTAAGAAGAGGGTTCACAAGGGAGTGCTTCAGGGGGGATGGGAAGACTCCAGTGGCGAAGGAGTGATTGCAGAAATCAGCCAGGGCAGGAGCCAAGGAGTCAATGTGGTCCTTGATAGTTTTGGAGGAACAGGGGTGAACCTGTTTCGACAAGACTTTCATAGATCGGACTTGTCTTGAAACCTCATCTGCAGAGAAAAGGGGAAAGGCAGAGAAGGAAGGTGGGGGGGTGGCTGCAGAAGGGCCAGAGGAAGAGCAGGGAATAGAGGGAGGGAGGCGATAAGAGGAGAGTGAGGGCAAGATGTCCTGAGTTTTTTAAATGAAGTGAGAAGCCAGTGCCCTGAGGGGGCCTGGGAAGAGACAGGAGAGGTAGAGACTGCGGCAGGGTTGGCCAGTTCCTGGCAGATTTTAAAGAGTTCAGCCGAGTTGTTTGATGCCGCAGAGATGCGGGCTTGGATATGAGCTCTCGCCTTGGTGAGGACGGAGAGCCGGTATTGCCTTTGCAGCAGGCGGCAGGCCAGTTTGTCAGAGGATGAAACTTTAAGCACGCCATTTCCTCTCGGCCACCCTGCACTTGCGTTTTAGGGTGACGAGGTCTGAGTCATACCAGGAGTTACAGGGGCTTCAGGCGGATTCTCATGACAGGGGCAAGGATATCGAGAGTATCAGATATAGAAGAGTGGAGCATGGAGAGGGCTGTGTCAGGGTGAGAGTCAGCCAAAGGGGGAGGAGGTGGTGAGAAGGTGGCGGCGAAAGCCTCAACTGACACGCGCTTCATGGGTCGGATGACCGAGAAGGTGGGTGGCAGTGATGGAGGTGGCTTGGCCTGAAGGGTACGGAGGGTGAGGTGGGATGATAGGAGAAAGTGATCACTCCAGGAGAGAGGAGTGGAGAGAGGGACAGAGAGGGGATTGTGATTGGATGGTGATCAGTTTGAAATATATTATGTTTGGTGAGGCAATACGATCTCAGATACTTCATTGTCTTTAGCTCCTTCTGGGTTAGTCCGTGATTGGCTGTATAGCCACATAAAAGGCAGGCAATACCTGAAATTATGTATTGTAATGTGCCGCCGTCTGAGTAGCCATTTGTTGGGTATTTGGACCGTGTTCAGCGTTTTTTTTAGAACACGATTGCTGATCAGTCTTTGTTTTTTCGTTTCTAGCAATCCAGTCTGTAATTTGTTGAATTTGGGCCGCTTGATGTATTAGTTTTTGATCCAAGGTTTTCAAATAACTGACCCAGGCTGGTGATTGCCATATTGATTGCAGTTAGGGCGATTTCCAGCAATGGTTGGTGCTTAATTTCTTCCTTGTGCCTTGGGGGCACAACAGGTCTTCTTGGCATAGGAGCAACAAAGGATACTGATACATTTAGTGACTCTGAACCTTCCTGCTGGAATATAGACAGAGAACTTGACAAGTTCTGCATATGTTCGACTTCCACTAAACTCGCATTTATTGAAATGCCGGCAGTTGCCGGAAGGACTAGGTCTATAGTAGAGGGCTGCATAGTAGCCGTTGGTATCGGAGTGTTTAAACTGTTTTCAATGAGTCATTAGCATTTATGGAGATGTTAGAACTGTTTTTTCTAGGTCGTTTATAATCTCATTTCCTTGCTTTTGGAGTTATATTCAGGCTCACAATGCCCATTTTGTCTTTCAGGCTCTGTGCAGTGCTATGCACAAAGACTTCACCTCCAGGCACGCCAATGATTCACCATAGACCCTGGCGTTCCCAGGATCGGATGTTAGCATGCATCCACTCTCCCCCTCTATCGAGTCAACAGCGGTCAGGTTCGTTGATTGTGCAGTGGAGGAGGTTAGCTGCACAATGGGAATGCCTGTGCTACTAGGAACGCAGAACCCGCGTATGTCTGCACCCGCCAGAATCTTTGGAATTACCAGCGTTAATGTTGTAGCCTTTTTTGTAATACGCCTAGTTGACTACGGGCTAGAGCAACTGACACACTTTCTAAAAACTGCACTTGCTGGCATATTGGATTTGAGTGTGTAAATTATAGGCAACATACATTTCGACCATAGAAACCAAGCTCAGTTGATTGTATAGCGTCTTGTCTACACATTGTGCTTGGTAATTATGTCTCTCAATTGTGCAAGCAAACAAGACACAAAAGAAAATTTGTTCTGGGCACACTGGGCTTCGTTTGTTTTACACTTAAAGATTCTAACCCACAACACTCAATATAGAATTAACTACACATTTCAAATAGCAGTATTCCAAACATTGAATCACACGCTAACAGACTTGAGGTTCTCATTTGCTTACTTTGACGTACAACATATACTTTCATCAAGTCTTGATAGTCGTGTTAGAATTAGTAGACTCCTCCACCCCCAGCCATCGCAAGACACCCGTTGACAGCCCTTTCAAAGCAGTGCTTACACAAGAAGTGCGCACGCATGAAGTGCAAGTTTGTGTGCATAAGAGGATTCTGGGACACAGGGCTGAGACTGAAGGACTTGGAAGAATTTTCAGGCAAAACAGGGGTCTACAGCATCAGCAAAAGTCCAGCAGCAAACGTAGCAGAGTCTAGCAAAGTCGGGACACGCAGCGTCTCCAGCCGTAGACAGCCCTTTCAAAGCAGCGCTTACACAAGAAGCGCGCGATTTCTCCGAACCCTGTTGTTAGGGATCTCCACGTGTTTTCTAAACAATATCTGACCGCATTGGGCCTTCAATTGAAAACTTGAAGTACAACACGATCTGGAAATAATTCTAAAGAAAAAGGCATAAGAACTGGATCTGGCTACGAGTATTGACAAACTACAGGCCCTTAAGAGATAGAGAGAATTTGCTTCTCAGGGCTTTAAGCGTGGTCAACCGTGCAGATATTTAACTAAATGGTCAAATCCAGAGCTTAGGAGATTCATAATACAGCTCTGTATGAACATATTGCAAACCAAGGAATTTATTAGTATATGGAGAAAAACAGAAAATCATGAAAAGGCTTGCACACACTGCTTGGCCGCGGTTGAGACGTAGGCACATTTTGACATCTTGCATAGCACTGACTGACCTCTATATAAGAGGTTATGGAGCCTATGTGACCCATCCTGACAATATAAGGGGTGACCAATTTTGGTCAAGTTTGATGGGGGCAGAATCAGTCGTTATAAATGCAGCAGCTTTTTATATATGGAAGCGAGCAATGAGAGATGTCGAAGAGCCTTGTGCTTTCTAATTGACAGGTATTATGTTTTGGATGGGTAACGGATTTCAGGAGAGGACAAGGTAGTTTAATTGGTATTTTAACAAATACGTTTAATTTTGTTTTATTTTGCTTTCAATCTTATTGAATTGATTGTAAATCTAACTGTTATGGGTCGTCGTTCACCCCCCTCTGTGCGCAAAACCCAGCCACCTGCACCTCTAGCACTTCGACTTCCTAGTGCAACTACCAGAATGAAGAGGAGATTTGTGGCACTCCCCAAAAGAATTCGGCATTATGCTGCCCCATTTCGTGCACGATGGCAGCTGCCGTGGAAGTTAGCGAATCGAAAACTACATTCCCCAGCAAACCTGGCTCCGTACGGTAGTTTGCCGGTAGAGCCTCGCATTGGCTTGCCCCACCTCTCTCACTGATGTAGTCCATGGAGACAGCCAGGGCGCCGCTTCTGTTTACAGCTACTCCCGGCACTTAGAAGCTCCATCTTCAATTGCTGAAAACCTCCTTGTTCTTACGGATTCGACTCGGACTGTTTACTGGACCCTCTATTTGGAATACCCTTATTGAACTGCCTTCCCGTGTACCGAACCTGTTTTGCTTCACGGACCCCGCTAGAAAAAGTTTCTTTGTTATTGTCCGCTAGTGTACCAGACCTTGCCTGCCTTCGACTTCCTATCTCAGGAATAGCCATCCCGACTGGCTGTTCTGCATCGCGCCAAACCTTACCTGCCTTCCACTTACCTTCCCCTGGAACTACCATCCCGACTGGTTGCTGTCATCATCCTTCGTTCATCAGTGGTAAGACTTTTTGCTTCACAAACGGAACACTTGGAAAGCCCCTGGTTAATCCGTGCACTCAAGGACGCTCTGCAGCTGTGCACCATCCCGAATCCAGTGCGACCCTCGTGCCGCCCGGGTATTAGCATCCTCCTACTAACATTCCCTTTTTCTTATTTTATCCCTGTCGTTGTGTTCTAAGCTACTCAAATCCTCCATTCATTCTCCACTGGTAAGATCCTGTCCACCTCTTGAGTTGTGTCTTAATTTAAGCCAGTTAGATACTAAGTCTTATTATATTCCTAGGTGATTCCCGAATTGTGCTGCTCTTCTATCCTACGGGGGGAAAAAGCCCAGGTATTACATCAGTTAGTAAGGCTTACAGGGGACAACTGTTACCTTCGTGTTACTCACTTGTTATTCTTTCTTTACAGCCTGGTTCGTGGCGGTGCGCTTTCTCCCCGCCCTTCTGGGTGATCAGTCCCCTTGTCTGGTTAAATACTGCAAGTGGTCATATCATTTCGAAGGTCTTATTCCCTCACAGAGAGGAGGCTTGGGTAGAGGCCCTACCCAAAGCTCTTCAAGCAACTTCCTGGGTTTTGGATACTCCCCGGTTCCACGCACTCATCTAACCGGTGAGTAACACTAACATTGTAAAGTTGATGTGTATTTTGGTAAATATGCTAAAAAATTTAAATAAACTATGTGCACAAAAAAAAATAGGTTACAAGCACCAAAACCGATGAAAACAACTAAGTTAGCCAGAAATCTCAGGATCTCCTGAGACTCTTGCTGACATCACTATTCCTTTGTTTGCCAACGTTTTACCATTGGGGAATGCCAACATTTGGAGGATTCCTTTCAACAAGCAATTGGGAAAGCAGTAGACACTTTAGCCCCTTTCCGAGAAAAAATCCTAAAAAGCAAAATTGGAACAACGTTTGGTTTAGAATTATAGCCAGGAAATTCAAACTATCTAAGAAACGGTTATGGTGAAAAATTCTCTTCCCCGACATGAAAATGACATACAAGAAATCCATGCTTCAATACAGGCAAGCAATTCTGGCAGCTAAACAAGCTAGTTATAACAATAGAATTTATCAAGTTAAATCCAGCGAAGTGAGCTCTTCTCCATCTTATGGGAACTAGATTGCAAAGACAAGATGTCTAAATTGCTGAAGGTAATCTATGGTCCCAGGCCATCCAGGATGAGCTGATAAAAAGTGATCAGGTCATCAGTAGTCTATAAAAGCCAGTCAACTGCACTCTACACGCCCTCACATATCATCATCTAAACCACCCAACCACTCTTCATGAATCCAGCCCTCGCTCTCCTTCTCCTAGGTATCTCACGAGTGAGGTCCAGAACATGCTTGCGGGCATGAAACCTACATTCTGCTTGGGTAACACCTCTCCAGCCTCTGTGATCAAAGAGTCTGTCTTCCTCATTCCTTGGATCACCAGGATAATCAATGCCTCCTTTGCGGAATCTCACATTCCAGACACACTGAAGGAGGCTTGGATTACTGCGCTGTTAAAGGATGAGCTGGACCCTGCTATTGCCACCAACTGCAGGTCAATTACTAATGTCCTCTTCCTCCTTAAGATCTCGGACAAAATGGCCTATAAGCAACTGCAGTAGTTCCTAGAAGCGCATGATTTGATGGGGGATCGCCAATTAGGGTTTCGGGCTAGACAAGGAACAGAGACTGCCCTTCTCGATTTAAAATCTAACATCACAAGTATAATTGACGCCAGGCGAGTCTGATTGTTAATGCTTTTGGACTTGTCTGTCTCAATCAATCTTATAGACCACTGCCTACTCATCAAATGACTGAGAACAGACACTTCTCCAAAAATGCTGCCTCCTCGATCGAATCCTTCCTGACCCAATGTACTATCAGGGTCACTGCAGAGCGTTTCTATGCATCCCATTCCGCAGACCTCTGGTGTGCAACAGGGTGCATGTCTCTCCCCTACATTGTTCAACCTGTACACCAGGCCCTTCCTTGATCTACTGGACAATATGTGTGTCCGCTAAACGAACTATGCGGACGATACCCAGGTCTTGCTGGAATTTACAGGTGATCACACCAAGGATACCCAGAGGGATATTTACCCTAATCGAATCCTGGATGATCACAAACTATTTAGTTTGGATGTTCAATCCCTATAGCCACACGTGTCAAGACACTGGATGTCTTTTCCGACCCCATCTCTCCTTTGATGGGCATACGTCACATTTAAGATCTTCGTGTGCTTATCTTAATTGCTTACTGAAACAAATCTGCCCATAACCTTTCAAGACAAATCATGCTGATTGCATCTGCTCTGGTGAAAACCAAACTAAACTATGGTAACTGTCTCCTGACCGGCATGTCCGCCACCAATATAAACAAAATGCACATTTCTCAGAACGGGGCAGATTGGGCAGTATATGGTTGGGCAAGTCCCAGCATATCTCTGAATCAAGACAGGAACGACACTGGCTCCCTGTGAAAAATAGGATCCTCTACAAATCTCTGACCCCAATGCATAAATGCCTGAATGGTCCTGCTCCTAAATACCTCGCTGCTCAGATCCTGGTGGCCCCGGTCAAGAGGGTCCTTCATTACAACAATACTCACCTTTTAACCCTTCCAAACTAGAAGCTTAAGAAATTTGGAGGTGCCTGTTTGGACTACTGGGCACCTCAATCCTCGAATGAATTGCCCCTGGCCCTAAGAATTACTACTCGCCTGCAGCATTTCAAAAAAGCTCTGAAAATGCACCTTTTTGATAGAGGAGTAGACTAGAATCTCTCGCTCTAGGGTGACCCCCTGCTTTCTTCCTGATCCTATCTGTCTGTATGTCTGTCATTGTCTTTTTGTGCGCGCTGAGGCACACAGGCATGTGGCGCTATATAAAAAAGTAAAGTAAAAGCAGGTGACATCACTTCTGAACTCCCTAGGGGCGTCCCAGCGAAGAGCAATACAGTGAAGTGTGAAGAGCAGGCAATGGCATGCCTCTTTGCCTATGCTTTGCCTTCCTCCCTGCTGCACCTGTGAGTATTAGCTTGCCAACAACTGTGCTGTCTCTCCACACTGCGGTCCACGTCTATAATGCATTCACTTGTGCTCCTCCTACTCACCTCTCCCTATGCTTTCGGCAATCACGCTACAACGTCTTCCTTTCCTATCCCAAATATAAAACTCACATCTCGAAACTCCCACTCTCATTCACCTACTTCCTTCAAAGAAAGCCGACGAGTTAACCATATCCCTCACCCCCACAACTATTAACCATGCCTCTCTTCCACTGAAGTTCAATTACTCTACTCTTCCTTACCACCTCAACTGAACATTGCACTCTGGAATGATCAGTCTGTATCCAACAAAACTTCCTTTTTCACAGACTGCTTTCATGCCAGCTCTCCTCCCCTGTAGTTTTTTGCCATCACTAAAACCTGGATTTCTCAATCTGACACTGCCACTCTGGCAGCCCTGCACGACTACAAACTGTCATTCACATTCCTCATTTGACTGGCAGATGTGGCGGCGGAGACCTACTTGCTTCTCACCTCAATGCCTCACAAATCTCCAATGCCACATCCTCTCCTACCTCTTTTGAATTCACCATCTCTACTATTGCTCCACCTCACTCGGTCTATCCATCACCCTCCTGGTCCCACTGGGCCATTCTTTGAAGAACTCTGGCAACTCCTTGGTTCTCTATTGACATCACCTCCTTCTTGGGTGACTTTATCCTTCCCTCTCCAACACTTCTCAGATATCTGAACTCCAGTCTTTTCTTAGTAACCACGCTCTACTGTTAGTACATAACCCACCAACCAACACCGGGGGTAACTATGAATCTCTTATTCAACTCCACTGCTCTCTCAGCCACTCATATTACTGACACACCATCCCTTATCCGATCCCTCCAATGTTTCCACCACCATCTCTTTTCACCCCTCTAACCTCTCCTCACCACTTGCCTCACCTATTACTAAAAAGAGCACATTTTAACCTTCTGCCATTTCTCTCTGCCCTCTCAATCTCCTCCTTCACAACAGGTGCCTCTTCTACTAACAATCACTGCCTTTTCCAGCTTCCAATCCCTACTATACGACTCCTCTCACTTCCCACTACTAACTTTCACCCCAAGTATCAGAGTCCTCAACCATGGGTCACATTCATACCCTCTCTCCACACAGACATGCATTGGCTGCTGCACAAATGGAGGCGCACTCAATCGCATGAGCACCTGCAACTGGACCTCTCTGCCCTGAACCTCTCTTGATAGAGCGAAAAGGGAATTCTACCTCACCCCCATTGATTCTCACTCCAACAATCCTTGCCGGCTACACAGTGCCCTAAACCTACAACTATCAGCACCACTGTCACAGCAGTGACTTAGCAGAATACGTTGATTGCAAAATTAGAACATCTTTTCTGACACCTCTCACACATTCTACACTTTGCCTACTCTACCATCATGCCCTGCCTCCATCTCCCACTTTTGTCACACCAATACTGAAGAAGTCCTATCCCTACTGATGAAGGCTAAACCTCTTGTGCCCCATCAGCCCATCTTGCTCCTCAGCTAGTCAAGCCTATTGCCTTGTTACCTTACCTCACTGAACTCTCCAACCCATACTTCAACTGCTTGTTTCCCCTCTATTTTCAAAACGGCCACAGTCATCCCTCTCCTAAAAAAGCAAGGAGCTGACCCGAACCTACAGGCTAACTTTTGAGTCTCTCATTCCGCACTTGAAAGTGCTTGAAAGGGCTGTGTTCAACCATCTTACCAATTTCTTAGACATCCACAACCATCAAGACCCTCTACGAGCACTCCAAGAAAACTGCTCTCATGAATGTCTTCAATCTCATTGCCTATGCTAAGCATTCCAACCTATCCTCTATCCTAATTCTCCTTGACCTGTCCGCTGCCTTTGACACTGTCGATCACTCTAATCTCAATACTCTCATTCTGGGGACTCGCGATCGAGCCCTTGCCTGGATTGAATTCTTCCTGGGACCTTGCCAATCCTCTGTCGCCTGAAGCAAAACCTTTCAACTCACTTCTCACACTGATGGTGCTCCACAAGGCTCTGGTTCTTTTTTCTTCCCCGCTTTACACTCTAGATCTCTGCTCTAGGGGAACTGATCTCCTTCCTTCGGATTCTCGTATCAACTGTTCGCAGATATCACCCAAATTATCTTTTCCCGAACTCTCCTCTGTTCTCTCTATCAAAATGTCCAATTGACTCTCCGCCATTAATTACTGGATGGCTTTGCACGCTCTAATATTAAACTCTACCCTGCTGCCAAATACTCTAATCGCTTTCCCCTCCTTATCCAGTTCCCACCCGACACTCTCCCCTAGTCTTCTTCAGCTAAACTACAGTGTCATCTGTGACCCTTCTCACACATTCTCTACTTTTAACTCCAAAACTGCAACAGCGGCTCGCCTAAACCTCCTAAATATTAGTAATATCAGGCACCTCCTCCCTTTCTACATCACCAACCACCTCTTAAGCACTCTTGCCTTCTCTAAACTGGACTACTGTGCCAGTATCCTCTTAAATCTCCCCAACTATGCTTTCTGTCCTCTCAACAAGATCTTTAACTTCGCTACCAGGACTCTTTAAACTCCCTCACTTCACATACTTCCTCATACCATCACCAGGCTGGATGGTTGACTATGAAAAACAGGGTCAGACTTTTCCTAGTTCACAAATCTATCCACAGTAATGAACCACTGTATCTAATTCATAATCCAACTCTACAAGCTTTCTCAATCTCTGCTCTGCCTCAACTCCATTTGTGGCTCCTCACCCTTCCTGTGCTTCCTCTCGCTTCTGCTCTTCTCTCATTTTGCTCCACTTGCATTGAATCCTCTTCCCACCGACATCTGAGAAACAATACACACGTATTTGTTCAAACCAAAGTAAAAGGCTACCTCCTCACCTCTGATTCACCCTCTTATCCTAACTCCCATCTCCCTTATATATAAAATGTTTCCTCAGCTCCAACCTGCGTCTATCGCTCTCTTTCCCTGCCTCCACTCTAGCACTTCATCCATCATGGTCACATCCCGAACATAGCTGACCATAAAGCCTATCCTGCACTTAAAAACGTCTAATGTTGAGACCACCAGGGGGCGTGGATCATGATGGCCTAGCTCTGCTTACCCTCGCCTGCTGTGTTATAAGCAGACATGCCTCGCAGTGCTCCCAAGTTTGGGTTTGCGCCCACATGGAAGAGCGAAGCTGCGAGTGTGGAGCTGCTGGTGTCTCCAGGAGAAGCGACGTGGCCTCAGAGAGGCCCCATCAGAGACGTTCCCGGGCCGGTGGGCCCACCCGGGATCATCTGAAGAACTCCAGCATCTGGTGCCCCGGTCCCTGCAGGATAGGCAAGTGGTCTGTGGGGGCGTGATTGGGCTGGGTGTCACAGAAGCATTTTCTTGTGACAGCCCGCAGGCCCTGTCTGGGGCACAGGTTGACTGGCGGTGTAGGCGCTAAGTGGTAGTGCCCCCTCTTGAACCCCGTCCACGCTGGCATATAGCATTTGGCGGGACTCTGGGCAGCAAGCATCCTGGTGCTAGAAGGGGGATCAGAGTTGCATCTGAGGAGCAGGCAGGTGCCGGGGCGTGTGTCTCACGCTGGGTGTTACAGCTAAGCAGAGTATTATGTTTTTTTTTGGTGTAGTGGCCACCGCACACGCCCTGGAGGGTATTGGGAGAGGCCTCAGGCGGGTCCTGAAGTACAGCGGGGGATCGTCGGGCCAGGGTGGTCACTAGGCACAAGAGCCCCACACTGGAGAGTCCCAGCAGGGGGAGGAGTCTGAAGTGGGGCGTCACCTTGCTTTTTGGTACTGAAGCAGTACACGAGAGGTGCCCACATGGTGGCCAAGGAGGGGGTGAGACCCTCGCGATCTGCACCGGTTGGAGGTCTGATGATCCCCTCCGTCAAGGACATTTTATAGAAAATCGAGGCATTGGGGGGGTAATATCCAGGCCTCCATCTCGGACCTGAGAGGCATGGTGGAGGTGTTGCATGAAAAATTCAAGGGGATGGAGAACCACCACCTCAGGCCGACTTGTCTGACATGAAATATGAGGCGAGGATAACTGATGTTGAGTAGCTCGAGGACGACTGATGTTGAGTAGCGGGAGGAGGACCTTCGCTTGAAGCTGGACAATCTAAAAAACAGGGAGCGGAGGATCAATCTGAGGGTATTCGGCTTGAAGGAGCAGAAGGGGGAATCCACCAATGATGTTTGTAGGAAAGTGGAGGGGACCGTGAATGTGTTATTTGAAGAAAGTGGGGGGAGGGTTGTTGAGAGAGTGCACACTGGGCCGGTGCGTGGAGGGGCAATGGTCCACGGTCAGTGATGGTGAGGTACCTTTGTTACCGTGACAAGGCAAGGTGCTGGAGAGGGACAAGCGGGTGCGGAGCATCCAATTTGAGGGTGGCACGATTCAGATATATCAGCACCTTTGCAACCGCACCCTGGCCCGGTGTAAGGATTGCCGCCCTTTGGCAGCATGGATTTTGGAGAAGGGTGTGCGGTAGAGATGGTCCTACCCATTTTCCAATGTCTTTGAGGTCAGTGGGGTGGATTGCTGGGTGACCAGGGGATCAGAGGTACAGCAGGTGCTTACACACCTTTCAGAGGGAGAAGGTATGGGATAATCACAGTCTGTGCGGGCGGAGGGCCAGGGAGGGCCATTGCAGCGCAAGAAAGCCCACAGAGGGAAAAGGTACCTGAAACGGAACACCCCTCCTCCGGTGAAGTGATTGGACCCTTCGGGGGTGTCAAGATCTTTTGCTGGTTGTCCTTTGAGGCCATGTTAAGAAGGGGGGGGGCTCGGGTTTATGATTGAGGTTAAGGGAATGGGGGAGGGCACTGGATATGAGCATTGAGGGGGTGGGAGCAGGTTACTCTTGGTGGCGCATTCTTGGATGGGTGTCTCAGTTGGTAGGGGGCGCTTGGAATAGGGGATTGGGGAAGGCTGGGAGGAGAGGACAGTCCAGCTTTTCTGGGAGTTTGCAAAGTTGCGAGTTATGTTTCTTTAGTCCGTAGGGGTGCGGGGTCCCAGTGGTTTATATGGTAGGGGCAGGGGTGGGTCGAAGGGGAGAGAGCGACCGGCTTGTGGTGGGGACTGTGAAGGGGAAAAATTCTCCCACTAAGCGCTCCCTGATAGCCAGAGTATTTTGTAGGATGGGGTTGGATGTTTTGATGATTCAGGAGATGGTGTTGAGGGAGAAACAGCGGATATCCAGTCGTTTGATTGGGCAGGAATTCTGGGGTTCGGAGGATGCAAAGAAAGGAGGGCTGGGCATCATGCTACAGAAGAGATTGAGGATGGTCGACTTAAAAGTGTGGAGGGATGGGATTTGGAGGGCACTCATGGTGTTGGGGACCGACAGCCTTTGCCACCACAATGTATTGCCCGAATCAGGGGCAGTTGGAATTCTTTAAGGGCACCCTGCCATGGCTGTTAGTGGAATCGATGGGGGTGCTCATCTTAAGCGGGGACTTCACCATGTGGGCTGACCCCAGCGTTGACAAGACGTGCACAGGGGAGGGGGAGCCAATCTCAAGGGAGGGAGGGTCTCCTAGACCACCTTGTTACCCAGGTTTAAATAGATGTTTGTAGGGCCTTACACCTAGCTGAGAGGGGTTTTATTTTCTGTTCCAGATCGCACAGGACGTATACCCGTATTGATTAGCTCTGTATTTGCAGAGTGCTGCGGGGGAGGGTCACCTCCTACTATCTGGTCCCTGTCGGTTGGTCCGACCACGATATGATAACTATGGAATTCAACACGGCAGGTCTACGTACGCAGAACTCCCTGTGGCGTTGTAATGGTGCCCTGTGGAAAGACGCAATGTTTCTTTATCAAATGAGGGATGCGATCCCGGACTTTTCAGATTTGGATTGCTGGATCTGAACATGGCCAAGTTGTTCAATTTTATTATGGAGACAGGTAGGGCACCTAAAGCCTTCTGTCAAGTCTTGATCTCTGTGTTGCCCAAGGAGGGGAAGAAATCGCAGCTGCGTGATTCCTACCGACCCATCTTTCTCCTTAACACGGACGCCAAGATATTTACTAGGGTCCTGCCGCCCCAGTTCGAGGGACTGATGCCACGGTTCGTCCATTCTGACGAAGTGGGATTTATTCGGGGCGACAGGGGCTGACACTGCGGAAGACGTTGCACCTTATGGATGCAGCTAGGAGAAAGGGGGAATCCGACCCTGTTGGTCCTGAATGCCGAAAAGGCTTTCGACAGGGTCAATTGGTCTTCCCTAAATGCAGTCCTGCGGAAATATAGGGTGGGACCGAACCTTAATTGTATTAGAGCTGTGTACACAGAACCCAGGGCCAGAGAGGCAGTGAACAGTAGATTTTCTCGCAAATTTGGCCTTCACAGGGGTACCAGGTAGGGATGCCCTCTGTCACCACTGCTGTTCGCCTAGTCGTTGGCGGAGCGATTGCAATGGGCTTCCCAGGTGGAGGGGATAGTGGTGGGGTTAAAGAATTCAAGCTGGGAATGTATGCTGATGACATTCTTTTACATTTTAGGAATCCTCATGGCCTACATTTCAGAAGCCCTGGAAATTATAGAAGAGTATGGGTCTTTTGGAGGGTATAAGGTGAACAGGCGAAAATCCATCCTGTTTCCATTCAACAGCAACACTTGGCGGGATGTGGGAGGGATCTCGCAGCTGGGGATGGTGGTGGAAATGGAAAGGATCCGGTATTTGGAGGTGTTTATTACTAGGTCTCTCAAAGATCTCGCTTACGACAACTGCCCACCCCTTTTGGAAAGATTATAAAGGGATATGGGCAGATGGTGAGGGCAAACCATCTCTTGGATGGGTAGGCTCAATGCCTTAAAAATGAAATTCCTTCCTAGGATATTATACCCGTTTCAAATGTTGCCGGTGGCAGTGCCAGAGGGATTGTTCGCTGAGGCAAAGGGTTGTATGCTCCACTTTCTTTGGGATGAGAAGCAGCCACGGGTAGCCTACACCACATTGGTGTTGCGTAAGGATAGGGGGGTGGGGTTCCCAGATCTGTACTTGTATTTTAGGGCAGCTCATGGCGCTGGTTCCCCAGCTGCAGGAGGATAAGGACAAGCAGTGGGTCTTCCTGGAGAACCTCCATATGAAATCGGCAACAGTGGGAGAGTGGGGCAGTTATGGGTGGGGGCCGGGGGGAGTATGTTACCATTCAAGAATTGGAGGCGGCATTGCAAATTGGGAAGCTCCAGGTGTTCTCATTCCTTCAGTTAAAGGTGGTCTTGATGGCTGAAAAATGGAAGGGGGGGCATTCAGAGGGGGCACACCCTAACGGAGCAAATTCTCAATAGACAAAAGGTTACTAAGGGGCCCAAGCTCCCCTGTTCTTTGCGTCGCTGGTGGAAGCTACGATGGGGGATACTGACGGGCTTCGGCCGAGAGGGAGAGGGAACTCGGGCATGAGTTTGATGGCCAGCTATGGCAGAAGATGTGCAGGAGGGCGTTAAAAACCTCGTTATCATGCCAATTTAGATTACATGGGATAACATTGCTTCATCTGTGGTAGTACGAAGATGTTTATGGGGGTGAGCCCACTGTGTTACCACGGTTATGGTGAAACGGTCCGAAACCGGCACATGTGGTGGTCCTGTAGTAAGGTGCAGATGTACTGGGCCAAGGTGTTAAGATGGATAAAGAGCTCGAGGGGATTGACTGGCAGCCCTGGAAGTGGTGGGGGGATTGGGCTCCCGTGCCATGCATGGTACACTTTCTCCTCCTGGCAGCCAGGGCGTGCAACTCATTGGAAGAAGAATTTTCCTAGGAGGCCGGAGCAACAGAGCAAAGCCGGTGAGATCCATTTGATGGAAAAGATTACAGCTGCCCTACATGGAGAGAATTTGAGTTTTGTTGGTGAATGGGAGGGCTTCCTAAGTGAGCTCTCAGTGTCATGAAGAGGTGGCGCAAGGAATGGTGTTCTGGTGTTTTCGATATATAGGGTGTTAGTGGAAAGTGGCTACCCCCGGTTTCCCCTCCCTGCCCTGCTTCTCGGACTACGGCATGTGGAGATCTGCGCTGTTGCGGCTACATTTTATTAAAGATGCCATGTAGACTATTTCCGTACGGGGTGGGATGGTTCTTGGGAAGGAAGGTATACTCCGTCGTATTTGACACATGTTGTGCTGTGGTTTCTTTTCTTTCCGTGTAAAATCAATAAAAATTGAATTAAAAAAAGAATATGTCTGATGGTTGTCCTTAATCGATGCATGTCCATTAATGTAAAGTCCCCGGTGATTATCCCATTTAATCCCCAGCCTGGTCAGACTGTTACCCAAACTCACCCCATTGTAAGCAGCTCACTGCTTCCTGCCAAATTCGATTTCTTTTCTATTATATGTTCTTTTGTGATCAAAAGAGAATTGTTCCTCCCTGTGTGTATACACACTTATGTTGCCCGCCCCTTCAATTTGCACGCTTTCTTGGGTCAGTATAAGTATTATCTTTGATCTCTTGCATATATTCGTGAAGGTTATGGTTTGTTGCTTTCAGACTTGTATTCATCAATTTCATCTCTTGGAGAATTGCTGTGTGTCGCGAACAGCTGCCTCTTCGTGTCTTGGCCCTTTTTACGATGATCGAGATATTCTTGTAGATATTTGACTATTGACACTCAATAAATCCAACTCAGAGGATGCTGTTGGCATCTTGTGCTAGCATTTTCTTAATACTGTGCCATCGGAGTTATACACAGAATTTCACAGTGTTCTCTGGCACTGCTACACAAATGGAGCTAAAAGACCAGCAAGTTAAGGATCAGCAGGTTAAAGAGTATGCATTCTGCACCGTGGACTGATAGTTGATGTCACAACTAAATTCACAGATCATACCCAGTTTCCATTTATTTTCTTAGGTGGTGCATTATTTTTCATCTACTAGCAGGCCAACACACTGTCAATGCATAGGTGCAGGCTTAATATTAGTTATTTGTGCCAGTCACCCTAGGCAATAAACAAGAATGTGTGTTATGTTTTATACACTGTGCAACAATTCAGCATTTGATTTGGACAAAGCTGACCATAGTCAAAATGGCACGTTCCTTTTTTACTTTATCTGACCAGTGGGGTGTTTGAATTCATAACAACCAAATAATCCTACGCTTACTCAAGATAGCTGCCTCTTCCAACATAAAGAAAGGACTATTGTCGGTACACCGAAGCTCATGGGAGAGAAATGTTGAGACTTTCACAGCATCTGCAAACGGCAATAGGGGCCCCCTCCCCAGATAACCGCTATTGCACCTTCAAGGTAAGTTAGCCATTGATTAGAGCATGGTTTCTATTTGAGCAGTCTACTAATGCCCTGGTGGAGTCAGTCCCATGCCAATGTTCCTCACTGAAAAATATGAAAACGACTTCCCTCAGGACTCACCCGGGGTGGACAGGTTTGAAGGGACACCTTGCTTCACCAGTCTGCTCATATATGAATCGGAGCCCTTTAGCGGCGACACTAGCAAAGAAATCTTATTTTCGTTGAAAGCTCCCTATAGCAGAAGAAATACAATCTATAATTCCTTTATATTTATTTGCAAGATTTAGTTGAGGGTATGCGATTTGGGGGTCCCTGTATATCTCAAAGAGGGAGCTTCAGGCATCTACAGCTATCTTCAACAGCTGCCAAGCCACGGCACCAGGAAATGTTTTTCTAGTTCATAAAAGCTATGGTCTCTACATTTAATGAAGCGAAGGGATCTCCTCCATTTTTTCTTTGAGCCAGAGTCTTTTTCTTAACCCTTTTGGCTAGCCTTTTCCTTATCCAGTTGCCTTTCCTTTCCCATCTTTTCCTAGCCTTTTCATCCAGCTCCTTCTTAATGATTTTAAGCCACTCCCTTACCTTTCCCCCTCAGAGGTCTCATCTTTCAGCGTGGAAGCAACAATTGTGGTGCCTTATCCGTAATTAGTGGTGGCAGCATTCGCAACATCTTGCTCAACATTGAAGCCACAAACAGCAGACCCTTCAATGCTAAGGTTGATGCTGAAGAAATTGAATCTGGTGTCATTGTAACTATAGATACCACAGTCCAGGATGTGGAGTGCCTTGCTGCTAAAGACACTGAGACATAGGCTTGGATCTTAGCTTGGTGAGCACCAAGCCTTAGGCATCATCATTTTCGAAAACGGACAGCACTACTTGGCTGAGCAGACGGCAAAGATGGAGATGCTAATCTTGAAGTATTCAATACTCGATGTCGGGTATGGACAACATCTAATCTTGCCAGCCATTGATTATGCAGACATGACGCTGGAAGCACTTTCATATCTTTCAGCTCCAATAGCGATCATTGGCTTAAATTGGGTGCGAGACAGAGACGGGATAGTGTCCAGATCTGTATTTTTTGTTCACCTTCATTTTATCAGTCAGCCTAGGGCTCTTCATCAGACATTACATACAGTACTCTTATTGCCCTCTCTTTTTTTGTTCTAGATCAGAATATTTGGCAAAGTTAGAGTTTTGCACACTGCAGTCCAAGTAGAGATAGTAAAACGTACGTGCGAGGTCTTCTTTGTTATAAGAAACACAGGGCTGGAAGAGAATTTTTTCCTTTTGTCAGTCAGGATTTGCCAGAAATCCAACTCGGTCGCCATTTAAGTGAAAAACAAGCTCAAATGCAAAATGTTCCTTTCTAGAGGGGATGTCTGAGGGGGAACCTCTCCACCTACATGTGGAGAATATGCGGTGTGAGGTTATAGGGGTGGAGTTAGAAGACGGGCAGGACTGGTGGCTGTTAAAACAAGCCCTACTAGGCTGAGGAAAGAGCTTAAAATAAGACTGGTACATGATGATGCAGATGAACAAGTTGCTTACCACCTGTAACTTTCTTTCGACTGGATGTTCCTCCCAAGTATTCCTTATCTTTGATAAATCCACTTCCAGCTTGCTGGCCTTGGAAAAATGTTGTAGAGGGCACTGCGCATCAACGTCCCTCGAGTCGGTGTCACTTGAAGGTATCCGTATCGGCTCCAACGTCACCACAGATATAAATAGTCTCACTCAGCATCCGTTGCTCAGTTCTGTTTTCAAGAGCTGTGATTGTCCAGTATGAGTTGGTTAGTACCCTTGAAGGAGCAAAGGCTGCAACTACAAGGGAAGTTTTACTGCGGGGAAGGAGGGCAGGGCTGATAAGGAATACGTGGGAGGAACATCCAGTCGAAAGAACGTTACAGTTGGTAAGTAACTTATTCCTCAAATGGATTGTGTCCTCCCATGTATTCCTTATCTTTTATAGACTCCCAAAGCAGTAATGTGTACAGGAGGCAGGAGTAAAATTTTGTAAGGTTTTAAGAATGCACAGAGTGCAATACAGCTTTCCCAAATGTAGTCTCCTTGCTAGTGGAGGAATCTAGACTGTAGAATTTGGTGAAAGTATGTGCAGGCGACCATGTGGCAGCCGCACAGATGTCTTTTATAGGAACTCCTCTTTTGAGAGCTGACGAGGCTGCGATACCCCTGGTTGAATGAGCCCCAAGGTGTTGAGGGTCTTTTCCTGCCATTTTATAGCACTCTATGATAGTTAGAATGATCCATCTTGAGATGGTCGGTTTCGTGATGGGTAAACCTAGATTATGTCCTGCATACCCCACAAACAAATGATCTGCTTGCCTAATCTTTGCGAGCCTGTTGATGTAAAAACTCAAGGCACGTTTTGGATCCAGCCTGTGCAATCTCTCTTCCTCTTTCCCTGGGTGAGGAGAAGGTTAAATGAAGGCAAGGTTATTTTTTGTATGATATGGAATTCTGAGACAGCCTTTGGGAGGAAATGCGGCTTCACTTGAAGAACTACTTTATCTTTGTAAAAAAATAGTATGTGGAGGTTTGCAAGATAAAGCTTGAAGTTCGTTCACTCTTCTAGCAGAAGTTAAAGCCACTAGAAAAACTGTTTTTAGAATGAGAAACCTTAATGGGCAGGAATGAAGGGGTTCAAAAGGAGTGCCCATTAGAAATTTTAAGACTAGATTTAAATCCCACAGAGCAACCTGAAAAGGAGTTGTGGGTGGGGGAGAGACATTAGTCAACCATTTCAGAAACGGAATTACTAGAGGCAATTTGAAATATGAAGGCTCCTCAGCCATGCGTTTAAAGATTGACAGCGCAGCGAGGTAACCCTTGATTGTGCCAACTTGAAGTCCTGAATTTGCCAAGTATAGCAGGAAAGAGAACACTATCAGTGTACTAGATGAAAAAGGGTCAATATCCTTATCTCTACACCAGCTGCAGAATTTGTTCCAATGGCAGCGATATAAAGATTTAGTTGCTGGCCTTCTGGCCGAAAGCAACACTTCCATTACGTTGAGTGGGAGGTCCCAATCTTTGTATCTCAACCTTTCAGAAACCAAGCTTGACGGTTGAGAGTCCTGATATCCGGATGGAGAACCTGACCTTCCTCTCGCGAGAGAAGATCCTCTCTTTGTGGAAGACGAATCGGAGGACAGATGGACATGTCTACAAGATCCGGGTTCCACGTTCTCCTGGCCCCATCTGGGGCAATTAGAATCATGGGTTTTCGGAATCTTCTGAGCCTCCTTATTACGTGAGGAATGACGGGGACTGGAGGAAACACATACAGAAGTGGAAACTCCCAGTCCACCACAAACGCATCTCCTAGAGCTCCTCTCGGAGGAAATTCCCTTGAGCAGTATCGTTCGCATTGAGGCGTTCCCCAAAGGGTGAAGATCTCTTGAAGGACTTCATGAGCTAGTTCCCACTTGTGGGAGACTGTTGTCTGCCTGCTCAGAGCGTCCGCCGCCATGTTCTTCTCTCCGGCTAGGTGAACTGCCGATAGAGAGATTCCTTCTTGAATTGCCCAGAACCAGAGCTGCATTGCCTCTTTGCACAGTGGCAGTGACCCTACGCCTCCTCTTTTGTTGAGGTAGTGCATGGCCACTGTGTTGTCCGTCATTATCAGAACATTTTATCCCTGTACTGATGGCAGAAAAGCTTTCAGTGCTAGCCTGATTGCTCTCATCTCTAATAGGTTGATGTGTAGTCTGGACTCCGATGGAGACCAACGACCGCTGATGGTTAAGTCGTTGGTATGGGCTCCCCACCCCGTGAGTGAGGCGTCCGTGACTACTGTTATCTCCGGCCAAGGTTGCAAAACGGTTCTCCTTTCAAGATGTTCTCCCGACATGACCACTCCTTGAGGTCTGGTGCTACTCTGTTCTGGATTTGTAGGAGAACTGACATCCTTCCTAGGAATTGAGACCACTGGGGCCTTAGCGCCCACTGGAGAGATCTCATTCTCAGGCGATCCTCTGGCACTAGAAAAATGCAGGAAGCAATGAGGCCGAGCAACCTCAAGAAAATCGAAGGCTAATAGACGCTGGGCATTTTGAAATCTGGTCACCATCTGTAGAATGTGGGCTAGATTGACCAAACTCAGCTGTACTTCCCCCACATCACCGAGCTGCATTTCAGCAGAAACAAAATGGCTGCGCTGGCTCTTGTGTGCACCAGGGCCTCAAAACTGCATTTTGCAGCGACAAAAAGATGGCTGCACCATCTTGCCAAGCACATGTTGGGAAGGGTGGAACAAGGGGGCACACTGAGGGAGCTTGCCAGTGTGTTCTTACATATACAAAAGAAATAGAGTGAAAAAGCAGCGCTGCTTTGCTGACTGCCCAAAGTCTTCATTGAAAAGGGGGTATTTTACCTTAAAATGATGCTGTTCTGACGCTATTTTGATATGTTCTTCCTCAAACTACTGTTATTAATAAGGCCTAGCCATGCTCATTCATATCCCCATTGCGCTTCAGCAAAACCAACCATGACCCCTGAATGACAGGCTCTGTCAAACCAAATCTGAGAAAAATCAACAAAGAAACTTCATTTTCCGCCACACGGGAAAAAAGTTCACTTTTAAGTTACAAAGTGTCAAGGATCAGTAATTCAAAGAAACTCCAGCTCTGGGCTATGTCAATTTCAGTGCATAGGTGGTTCAAATAAACTACTGCCTAAAAGAAAACAGCTTTAGCTGCAAAACAGTGGGGGAATCCAGATGGAAAGTCAAAAACCGAATTTGAAGGCAAAGTGCTAGCAGCTTGCACCACATGTATAAAAATGGGCTTTGCAAACTAAAGGAGAGAAATGCTTGTTTGAGAGCACTAGGTTGAACAAAAACAACTTCTTGCCTAGCAATGTGAAAGGGGATTGTATTGTGAAAACACAGTGTATGAAATGGTTCTGTTCAGCAGGTTTTCGTCCAATTCAAAATTAAATAGAATGAAATCAAACTTCAGTGGCTGCATGGGAGGAGGAATCAGCCCAATACAGGTTTCTGCTGAGAGGATGACAGAAACAAAAGGGGCCTTCTCAGTAGATACTAAGGCCCCAGTGATAATTACTACCTTGGACAGAATCTAGTCTGGGCTGAGCCCTCTACAATGGAATTTCCAGGACACGGATGTGTGAAGTGGAGAAGGCGCAATAAACCTTCAATCAAGCTGGGAAAACCCTATCCTCCCTCTGGGGGAAGGGACAGTTGGTGGTAGCTGAAAAGAAAAAAAATGGGCCAGTGTAGAACAAAGGATGCCCATTTGTTTCTTTGAAGACCATCATCTATGCAACAGGACTTTGCAAAAATGTAAACATTTAGTAGTTTAAGTTTGATTTTTGTGGCTTTCAAATAAGAGGTCTTGGCTGTCAATAGCATGTATGGGATACGAACGCCAGAAGAATGTGAATCATTGGGAAAGGACACATGATAATATGTACGCACGTGTAAAGTCCCAGAATTTTAGGCCGAACACTTCACACTGAAAATAACCAAAGATTATTAAACGTACAAAATGTCTCACAGATTGCAGAGTTGGATTACATTGGTCTGCAGAAAATATGTAACCTGTTTATGTAATTTGCTAAGAGACTTCAACTGTATAAAATGTACCATTTGAGGCAAAATCGGATTTTAACTAAAGTAACTGTGGGAGGTTTTGAACAGTGTAAAACTTGCATCATAAATCTGACATCCTGCCCTTGAAATCCAACCAACTGAGAGTGAGGCGGGGACTAGTGGGTTAGAAGTGTGTTTAGCTAAGCCTGCCCAGCCATATACTTCTATGATGTCACTATGCATTATAAATAAGAGTCCAGGATAGGACTCTAGACACAGAGTGTTCCTAAATTTTCTGCCCCTGTGTTCCTGATCTTCTGCATTCATCTGCCAGATTCCAGACCCCACTGCAAGGCCAAAGCATTGCTGATCCTATTTCCAGCAAGGCTATTGATCCAGAATCAACCCACTAATCTCCCATTAAAAAGGGGAGAGCTGTAGTACCTTGTGCATCCTGAAATCAGACCGGCTTGCTGCCCACAAACTGCATCCAGTGGTACCTGTGCCACCCAGTGACCCGAAATGCCCAGCTGTTCGCTACCCGGTGACCAGACCTTGCCCAGCTGACTTTTTCCAGGCGCGCCGCCGTGTGGTGACCAGACCCTGTGGGCTGTCCAAAAATCCCAAAACCAAAAAGTAGACTGAGAATAACCCCCACCCCATAGAGACACATAGCCCATCTTGTCTTGCCTTTGTCCTTATCCCACTCTTGGACTAGTCATATTTATACCCTGGTAACTTGTTGAAACTGTTAGAATTATCCTTGCATCCTGTCCTTAATGTTAAAGTGGTAGCACCATCGCTTTTCAATTTTGTCTGGTGTAAATTATAAGCCCTTAGTTATATTTGGAGTAATCAAACTAATTTCCATATATTTTATTGTTGGGGTTGAGCACTGGAGTGACAAGGTTGACCTCGCGAATCAACCTTAGAGCTTACTGTGTTCCTCTTTAACAATATAGCCTAGGTAATTTAGTGTAAGTAACATTTTTCTTTCTTTCAAAACCGATTTTCTCACTTTTACTGCTGTTTTCCTAAAAACAAACCTCACTCTACCTTCCAAACCCCTCTCAATTCACCAGCTAGAGACCTACTTTCAAGTATGTCTTGTCCCTGTGATATACATCTTTCCGCCAGCCCAAAAACCGCACTCCAAATCAGAGTTTTTCACCCGTTTTTATTTAAAACCGTTTGGGTAATTTAAAGCGGGAATTGAGAAAATTGCAAGTTTTCCAACGTGTCATATGGCTGCAGCATGCTCTAAACTTTCCACTCATTTTCGAATTGTATGCCTTTTGCTGATCCATTGCCTTGTGATTGCCAGCAATAGACAATACATGCTATTGCGATAAAACATATGTAGATTATCATTTAACCACACATTAATTATTTGTAAAATTTGAGTGTTATTTTAGGCCTTTACTAAGGTTTTAAAGTCTGTTTTGCCTCTTATTCTGTAAGGGGAGGTCGGGTTGTGATTCTGTTTTCTCCCTCTTATTCCTGATTACCTGCTGCTTATTTATATCCACTCAGAATTCGATAATTTGTGGGTCGAGGGAAAATTGCAGGGGGAAACCTTAACTTAGGTGCTATCTTTCCTAAAATCAAAAAGTGTTCCTATTCAATTGTGCAATGTATATGTTCTGGGAGAAGGTCCATTAAGTGCATTGCTTCCATTTTCACTGTAATTATCACCCATTGGTGATTGCTGCCCCATATTAAAAATGTTATGATTTTCTTTAAATTTAAAAAATAAATATCTTGAGCCCTCACCTATGGTGGCGAGGCTTTTCCGAGGGATGTGTCCAGGACTGCTGCAATGAACTGGAGTCTCTGTGATGGTATCATATGTGACTTCTTAAGTTGAGGGAGAAGCCCAGCTTGTGGAGAAAGTGGCGAACATAGTCTAGATGGATCTGAGCTTGTTCCGGGTACACTGCTCTGATCACTGTGAACGTGACCACCCTCTGTCTCCCGGGCCCAGGTACCTGCTCACCCTGCCACCCTCCTGCACTGCCTCCTAGCCACCCCTTGCACTGGGGACTGTATCTGTACCCATACAGTCCCCCCCACACTTTTTTTTTCTGCACTTATCAGACTTACCCAGTTGTGCTGCCGTAAACACAGCACTTGCCACTTGCTGGCTGCACTGTTTATTGCCTCCATTATCTATTTATTTGTATTTATTATTATTTATCTGTTCTCCTCTGCTCCGCACTTTCCACTCTCCCCCTTCAATGCACTTTCCCCCTTTCCTTTTCCTATGCAGTAGCGCGTTCTCAATGTCACTGGCCCTAGTAAGATCGCTGTTGTATTCTCCCCTGTTCCCCTCCCTTGCCTTGTTGCGCTCTGAAACACTTGTGTACGAGCGCTATACAAATAAACTATCATATCATATCAACCAGTCGTCCAGGTAGGGGTAGACATGAATCCCTCCCCCCTCCTTAGACTTGCTGCCACGACCGTCATTAACTTAGTTAAGACCCTCGGGCGGAGGTCAGCACAAATGGCAGAACCCAAAATTGATAGTGAGAGCTGCCAATGGCGAACCTCAGCTGTGCTTGAGATGGACAGGCACATGAAAGTAAGCATCCTGTAGGTCCAGAGATACCAACCAATCCTGAAACTGGAGGGCCTGAAGTATCTGACAAAGGGTTACCATCTTGAACTTGTCCTTCCTGAGGAATTTGTTCAATTCTCGTAAGTCCAAGATAGGTCTCAATCATCCGTCCTTTTTTGGTATGGAACAAGTTACTTACCTGTAACTGTTGTTCTCCAGCATGGGTCTGGCATGGATTCACATGCTCATGAATATTCCCCGTCGTCAGGCCGGGAATCCTCGGTATAGAAAAAATCAGTATCAGTTTCGTTTCTGATCTGTCTTTCTCAGTAGTAACCAATCACTGGTCTCTGGGTCATACTGCCCGCAGCCAATGACTGCCCTCTCCCTAAGCCCCGCCCCTGGCAGCCATCCTCAGATTTGGTAGCACGTGAAGTGGCAGTATGACCAAGTGAAGAGCCGCAGAGGGGTAGGCGGGAGGGTTCGCATGTGAATCCATGCCAGACCCATGCTGGAGAACAACAGTTACAGGTAAGTAACTTGTTCCTTCTCCAGCATGGGGTCTGGCATGGATTCACATGCTCATGAATAAAGAATACATAGCAGTATACACATGCACAACCACGGGAGGTGGCACAAGGCTCAATATCAAGCAATACAACAACTCAACTTTAAGAAACTCTTACCTCCTCACCAGGCTCACCTTAGGCGAGCAGGATGCGCAGCACTGCCTAGCCGACCCTGGACTCCTCCCTGGAATCCCGGTCGACGCAGTAGAATCTCGTGAAGGTGTGCGTCGACCTCCACGTAGCAGCCCAGCAGGTGTCGAGCAGGGGCACACCAAACAGGAACGCCGTAGTAGCAGCGATCGCTCTGGTCGAATGGGCCCTCGGACGGCCTGGCAACGGTCGGTTTGCCAAACGGTGACAGTGCATGATGCAGCCGGAGAGCCATCTGGAAATGGAAGTCTTCGAGAGAGCCTTCCCTTGATTCACAGGTCCAAAGTTCACAAACAGCTGTGATGTCTTCCGAAAACTTCAGCGCTCTAGCTACATCCAGCGAGTGCAGAGTCCTCTCAGCCGGCGACGAAGGCGACGGGAAGAAAACTGGCAACACCAACGGCTCGTTGAGGTGGAAGTCCGACGGCACCTTGGGCATGAAAGAGGGGTGCGTCCTCAGCACCACCCTCGTGTCGTGAAAAGTCAAGTATGGAGGCTTGCAAGACAGGGCCTGGATCTCTCCCACTCGTCGTGCAGAGGTGATGGCCACGAGGAATGCTGTCTTCCACGACAGAAACTTCAACGGCACTGAATGCATAGGCTCGAATGGGGCCCCCATGAGCCTAGTTAGCACCACGTTGAGCTCCCACGCCGGGGAAGGGGCCTTCACCGGCGGGAATGATCGGAACAGTCCTTTCATAAATTCCTTCACCAGACGATGAGACCACAAGGACACCCGTCCTGTAGTTCTGGTGTAACGTGAGACGGCAGCCAGATGTACCTTGATGGAATCGTGAGATAGGCCAGCCTTGGCCAAAGACAGTAGGTACGGCAATGCTTGAGGGGCCGTAATCCGCAGAGGGTTCATCTTCTGTGCACGGCACCAGACAGAGAACCTCTTCCATTTGTTTCCGTAGCACTTGAGAGTTGAGGATGCCCTGGCCTTTGCAAGAACCTCTCTGCAGTCGGCCGGGATGTCGTATCCTCCAAACTCTAGTGCTGCAGGAGCCAGGCCTGCAAGTTCAGCGACTCTGGTTCATGATGAAGAATGGCGCCCCCTTCTCTGGAGAGAAGATCCGCGTCTGTCGGCAGCTTGACTGGTGTGGACGCCGACAAGTCCAGAAGGTCCAGGAACCAGATCTGTCTCGGCCACGCCGGTGCGACGAGGATCATCCTGCACCGGGACCTCTTGAGCTGGTTCACGAGCCGGGGTAGCAACAGCAACGGCGGGAATGCATAAAGGAACAGGCCGTCCCAGGGGAACGAGAAAGCATCGCCCATGCTCCTCGGTTGGGGAAACCTGCTGGTGAACCTCCGGCACTTGCAGCTCGCTGCCGTCACAAAGAGATCGATCTGGGGTTCGCCCCATCGTCGGAAGAGTCGGTCCACTTGATCCTGGCGCAGTTCCAACTCGTGGCACGAGTGCAGCTCCCTGCTGAGTGAGTCGGTGATGGTGTTTTTTATCCCTGCCAGATGAAAGGGTACCAGAAACATCCCTTGGGTGACGGCCCAATGCCACAGATCCTGGGCTTCCTTGGACAGGGCAGGGGATCTGGTTCCGCCCTGCTTCCGAATGTAAAACATTGTGGTGGTGTTGTCGGTGAAGATCCTCACCACCTTGCCTTTGAGGGACGGAAGGAAGGACCTGAGGGCCCAAAACACTGCGCGGAGCTCCAAGATGTTGATGTGGAGAGTCTTTTCCTCCGAGCAACAAAGGCCTCTCGCGTGGAGACCCCCGGTGTGTGCCCTCCAACCTTCCAGGGAGGCATCCGTCATCACCGTCACCTGGTGGGCCGGGGCTAGGAAGCCCGTTCCCGCTGTCAGATGAGCGCGGACACCCCACCATTGTATCGCCCGACGGAACGCTTCGTCGAGCGGGATCCTGTCCTCGAAGCTGTCCGTCGTCTGGATCCAGTGGGCGTCGAGGAATTCTTGCAAGGGCCGCATCCGAAGTCTGCAGTGGGGCACCAGATAAATGCAGGAGGACATCATTCCGAGGAGGGACTTGATAGACCTCACTCTGGCCACGTCCGTGGCCAGTAGACGTTGCACCTTTCCTAGGATGGTCCTTATCCTTTCCTCCGACTGTGAGGCCCGCCGCGCCACTGTGTCGAGCTGTGCTCCCAGATACAGGGCGACTTGCGACGGGATCGGGTGCGATTTTGGAAAGTTGATAGAGAACCACAGGTCCGTGAGCCACTGGACAGACTTCGCAGTGTGTTCCACGGCGAGCTCCCTTGTCCTTGCCCGTATGAGCCAGTCGTCCAGGTAGGGGTAGACGTGGATCCCCTGCAGGCGCAGCCGCGCCGCCACCGGTGCTAGGCACTTGGTGAACACCCTGGGCGCCGATTTTAATCCGAACGGGAGGGCCTTGAACTGGTAATGCCGCCCTTTGACCATGAACCTGAGGAACTTTCGGTGCCTCTTTAGAATAGGGATGTGGAAGTAAGCATCCTCCAAGTCCAACGACGACAGGAAATCGCCCTCCTCCAGTTGTCCCAGCACATGCTGGAGGGTGACCATCCGGAACTACCGTGCCTTGATGTATTTGTTTAGTCGTCGCAGGTCCAGGATGGGACGCCATCTTCCTGTCTTCTTCTTCACAAGGAGGTATCTTGAGTAAACTCCGGTGCCCCGAAGTCTCTTCGGGACGAGCTCGATGGCACCTTTCCTGAGCATCGCCCGTACTTCCAACAGCAGTTGAGGGACGTGATTTTCCTTCCTGGCCACGGGAGGAATGCGGGGGCACCTCTTCTAGAACTCGAGGGCGTGCCCCAGGGCCAGGGCGTCCAGCACCCAACTGTCGGTGGAGATGGACTCCCACACGCCGACGAACTTCATCAGCCAGCCTCCCACCGGGGTGCTTCGGTGGGGGCCCGACCCGGAGGACGGTTCAATCTTGCTTGGAGGCCGCTTTGCCTCCTTGACCACCTTGGCGACGACGGCGGGATCCACCTGACTTGCCGCGTCCCCTGTAGGCCTCCTGAGACAAAGACCTTACCGCTTGACGGTAAGTAGAGGAGCTGCTGCCTGCTCCCTTGGAGGCACCCTGTCTGCCTCCGGAGCTCTGAAAGGACGGCCGTCGCTGTTGGAGCACACCCAGTGCACGGGCCGTCTCCGTGTCAGTCTTGATCGCCTGAAGGGATTCATCAACCGCCTTGCCAAAAAGGTGGTTCCCATCGAAGGGCATGTCCAAAACCTTGGTCTGAACGTCCTGGCGGAAATCCATCGCCTTGCGCCATCCTCGTCGTCTCAGGCAAACGCTGTTGCCCAACTGACGGAAACCGGTGTCGGCGATGTCCGTAGCCACCGTAATGGCATGGTCCGAGGCAATCTCTCCTTCCTGCAAGATTTCCAGGGCCTCAGCCCTCTTGGCATCCGGAAGGAAGTCCAACAGAGGGGCGATCTTGAACTACAACTCCCTGTCGTAGCGGGCTACGATGGCCAGGGCGTTGGCCGCCTTGATGGTCGTCGCTGCAGATGAGATGACCCGTCGTCCCATCGCATCCAGCTTCCTACCCTCGCCGTCCGGAGGGGAGGTTGAAGTCGAGGCCGATGCCCCCCCCCGCTTTCTTCTTGGCCGCCGCCGAAACGACCGAGTCCGGGGTAGGTTGTGCCCTAAGGCACAAGGGGGCAGCGTTGGGGACCCGGTACTTCTCGTACCGGTCCCTCTTCGCAGGAGCCATGGCAGGGTTCTTGAGGAGGGCGAGCCCCTCATCCCAGATGTCATCAAGAAGCGGTACGGCGAGGACAGTCTTCCTTTTAGCCTCGTGCCGGTGGTAAAGGAACCCCCTCCTTTTCCTCAGGGCAGAGCTGGAAGAGCTTGGATGCCCTGGACATCATTGCATGGAAGGATCCAATCTCGTCAGGCGGGGACGCCCGGGCAGGGGGTGACGGGGGACACGTCCCGTCGTCGCCTCAGTCGTCATCCGTACCCGTCGTAGTCGTGTCCATGCCTGTATCATCCCCTTGGGTAGTGGACGGGGGAAGGCAGAGAAGGCCGCAGAGGCGGGAGAGGAAGCCTAGGATGCGTCCTCCTCTTAAGTGGTGGGCTCCCCGAAGGTCCTGGCTCCGGTTCCTCCGTCGGGTCTGGCTCAGGCACCCCCGTCGGGGGAAGGAGCAACCTAGTCCTTATCTCCGAGCATAAGGACTGGATGGCTGACAAAATGGCCGCCGAGGTGTCCTGCGGCACTGGAAACAACGGGAGCGAGGGCGTCGCCCTCGTCGGGATCCCTCCCGATGGACTGGGCCTCCTCCACGACTTGGATGAGCTCCTCTTCAGAGGTCGTGTCCGTATCCACGACGGCCACTCCCCCCCCCCCCTTCCAACAAGGACTTCGTGGGGGTCTTCTCGATGGGCCTGAAAAATGACTCCCTCCGCGGTGGCAGGGAGACTCTGGTACCTGAGGGCGCCTCCACTGGCGTAGCTTCCACAGGCTGAGCCAGGGCCGCGGCGACATCCTCAATCGAGAATTAAGGCCAACGTCACCTTCTGTACGCCTGGGGCCTTCACCTTGCGGGGAGGGTCCGAGCCTCGCTCCCCCTCTGCCGGAATCTTTGAGATCGACCGGGCCTCTCCAGAAGTTTCGCCGGGTTCTCGGACTTCCTCTTACCTGAGCCAGAGCGTTGGCTTGTGGTCGATGGCGCCGGGGAGGGTGCGCCCTGCCTGGCAGCCAAGGAGCCCGACCGTTTGGCGCTCCCGGTGCCCGCGGACTCGCAGTGCTTAGCCTTTTGTTGGGCCCCCGTCGCCGGAGCACCCTCACAGGACTTAGAAGACCGCTCGGACTTCTTTTTCTTCTCGCCTAGCGGGCTCTTACCTTCAAGCCAGTTGGCGAGACGGAGGTGGCGATCCTTCATGGTCCGCTCCGACATGTTCCCACAAAACGCGCAGTCCTTTTCCTTGTGCGTCTTGTCCTCATGGAGACAGTAGAGGCATAACGAATGCTCGTCCTCCATGAAAACGTTCTGAAGCTGGCATCCAGGGCAGGTCCTGAATAGCTTCCCGGGCGTCGAGCTCCCTTTCTCCTGGGCCATGTCCGGGGTAGGCCTCGGAACTTCTGGAATCCTCCAAAAGCTTAACTCGACGAAATCTTCACCCTTGAAGGGCGTAGAAACTCCAAAACGGATTCCCGTTGATCGGAAGTAGAAACGGTGGAGCTTGAGGCTCTATTTAACCGAGATGAGAAAATCTCCTGAAAAAGCGCAAAAACGCAGCAAAAGCTCGAGAACTAAGCACGGGGACTCCCAACACTTGCACGTGCGGTAATAATTTGAGGATGGCTGCTAGGGGCGGGGCTTAGGGAGAGGGCAGTCATTGGCTGGGGGCAGTATGACCCAGAGACCAATAATTGGTTACTACTAACAAAGACCGATCAGAAACGAAACTGATACTGATTTTTTCTATACCAAGGATTCCCGGCCTGACGAGGGGGAATATTCATGAGCATGTGAATCCATGCCAGACCCCATGCTGGAGAATAGGAAGTATGGGGAGTACCAACCCCTGTTCCTCTGCGCTACAGGTACCGGTTCTATGGCACCTTTCTCTAGCAGGTCTAAAATCTCCTGCATAAGGAGCTGGTCTGGAAACCTCAAAGAGTTGCTCCCCGGTGGATGACTCTGAGAAGGGTGTAGGAAAGGCAGGCAGTAACCTTGGGCAATTGTCTCCAATGCCCAAGCATCTGATGTAATAGCCTGCCATTCTGTCAGATGTTGAGTTAAACTGGCGTTTTGTGTGGAGACACCTCAGAGGGGTTTTGGAGCAGCTTGCGCAGATGCTGAGGGTAAGGCAGCACCCACCTGCTGATGCGGCGGACTTGGTACCTTTGACCGTCCACCACAGGTAAATCATCTCTGGCCCCTTTGAGCTGGCTGCCCTCTGCTTTTTCCGAATGCGGAGTAAAAACTAAAGGGCTTTCCCCTCCAGGATGTTCCTGTGAGGCGGTTTGGAGTTTGACGAATTGCAGCCCCAAGGGATTAGACTGCCCCTTTGGAGGTTTGCAATTTCTCCAAACTGTCATCAGCTTTCTTGCCAAATAGAGAGGTGCTGTCAAAGGGCATATTTAGAAGTCTGGCTTGTACACCAAGAGCAAAACTAGATTTCCGCAACCAGGCAAATCTGCGGATTGTGGTACTGGCTAATGCTCCTCTGGAACAGGAATTCTTGTAGATTGTAAGCTAAAGGGCCTTTCATAAGCCAAAGGGCCTTTCATTATCAGAGTCTTCCCCTTCTGCATAGAGGACAAAGCTCGGAAGTAGTCAGAACGTGGGTAAGGAATAAAACCCATTTCAAGCGATGAAGGAACCAAATTGGTCGACACTGCTTGAGATAGGGTTGTAGTTGTCGATGTAGACGTCATAGGTCTCGTCAAACTCACAAACGGCATCGACATACTCGAGTATGGCCTCAATGTCGTCAAGAGAATCGGAATTCTGCTCAATGTCGTCGATGGAGCCGAAGTCCTTTTGGACGCCTTCGAAGGATCCCTCGCAGCCTCGGGCGCGGATGGCGTGGTTGGGGCATGAGGTTTCAAGAACTTCCCTTTCGTCGGGGCCAACGACCGCAATGATGGCATAGTTTTGTGCGTCGAAATCGCAGTCGACGACGCAGTCTTGTGCGAAGGGCTCTGGTCTCTACTCGAGGGATTGTGACGCGCTCGAGGATTTTTATTCACTGAGGTCGACGACTCACAGCGTTTCTCTTTTTCGGGTCTTTCACCCGGGTATCACCTCTAGGCATCTCCGAGGGGGACAAGGCAGCTTTCTCGAAGACCCTTAGCATTTTTTTGCAAAATCTTCCCACTTAGCTGGAGAGCTGTGTTTCGTGGGGCAGGTGACCCTTTTTGGTGAATTGGAAGACAAAGAGGAAGGTGATCTATAGCACCTCTTCTTTGAATGTCTCAATCTGGATGAGTGGTGAGAACCACTTCGAGATCTCGAGCGTGAATGTTTACTCCGATGACGAGGAGACGAATGTCTCGACTCGGCCGAGGACAATTTCGAAGGGGTAGAGGGTTTAACAGTCTTACCTTTTTCCAGCTTCCCCCTACGCTACCTCAAAGCTTTCGCCGTCATGGACATACATTCATCACACTCTGAGCATTGGTGCTCTGGGCCCAGGCACCACAGGCAGACTCTGTGAGGATAGGTCAACGACATCTTCATCCCACAATCCCGGCATTTTTTTAAACCGGATCCTGGCGTCGAAGCGGACGAAGATGCCATCGCAGATTTTAAGTTTTCTTCAAGAAAATCAAAGTTTTGGAAAGATTCACTAAGGAACCGAGCGTTTCGTCTCCGAGGCTTACGAAGCGCGGTAAAACAGAACTGAGCAACGGACGCTGCACAAGACTATTTATATCTGATGATGTCGGCGCCAATATGGATGCCTTCGAGGGACACAGACTCGAGGGACGTCGACGCGCAGCACCATCTACTGAAGAAAAAAAAAAATAGGAGGCCAGCAAGCTGGATGTGGATTTATCAAAGATAAGGAATACGTGGGAGGACACAATCCATTTGAAATATGTATTGCTATGTTATGGGGATGGCAACTGCACTCCCTGGACATTTTCAAGGTCTGCAAGCTGTCTGGCATATCTGGAAGGGGAGTGGGGGGGTGAGTTTCGAGGGGAAAGGGAAAATGCAAGATTGCTTTGCAATTGTGATGATGTTTGTAGACTGGAAGTACCCCGAGCTCTATGTATGGGTCCATGAAGCCTAGGGAGAATGCCGTTGGAGTGCAGCATTTGTACTCTCATCAAGTCATTGGCTAGTGATATTTGACTCTTCACGAGTAATAGATGGTCTGCTGTGTGTATGTATAGAATTGAGGTGGCAAGTATCTTTTTGATGGCTGGGTAGTAGATTGCGACTTGAATTCTTGCCCCCTGATGAAGTGATATGAGAGAAAACAGAACAATTGAATACTAAGTGGACAACTTTATTCTGAAGACACTGCAGCTGCGAAACAATGCTTTTTGTGTGGCGAGAGTATAGGGCACTGCAATAGTTAAGCTTAGAACATACTTCTGCTCTGGCTATATGGCCAAGAGGATGGTCTTCAAGTAATGGAGCAAATTTAGAAAAAAAACAGGCCTGGGGAATCTTATGGACAATGGAAATGGCTTGTGAGGTTGTATTCAAATACGAATATTAGATCATACCCAAAGATATAACGCTGGACTGCAGTGAGGGATTTAAGTTATCTATTTTTAAAAAAAGTCAGCCCTAAAGTGCAATCGGTGTGCAAAGTGTAGAAAGATGCAACTCAAGCTTTGTAAGTTAGAATACATCGATTATTTAATGAAGATTAACGCTGAATGTGGCTTTGTCATTTATGAGATTGTTAGAAAGTTGGAAATCGAGTTGGGTGTCATCTACGTAGCAGTGATGGACAATCTCCATAGCATTGAGGAAATTGGGAAAAGGTTGAAGATAACGATTAAATAGGTGCGGGGAAAGGGAGGAACCCTAAGGAATGCTGAAATCCATCAGTGTAGTTTAAATCCTAGTGAGGGAAATGCAAGAAGAGCTTTTTTATAAGAATGAGGAGAACATTTCAAGGCATCTTTAGAAAACCCGGCCAAAGAGACTAATCTATCATGATTATCTCATGTTCCTGGATACTGAAGGCAGCTGACAAGTCTAGCATTACTAGACAAGCCTAGCATTATCAGAAAAGTATTCTAGATCTCAAGTACCATTATAACAATGACATAACTTTCAAGCAAAGTCCTCAATCTGGTAGCCATTTAATAAAGCAACATGGTGCTGAGTCAAAGTGCCAGTGCATATCACCAGTGGATTTAAAGTACTAGTGCAAAAGACAGTAAACCTGATTCCCAAAGCACACAGAATGGATATTATGGAAACCTTAAAGCCGTGTTAGAACAAGATCCTACACCGTGACCGCAAACAAACATATAATCAACATCTTGCCTTACCTTTGCTGTCTTCTCTTCATAAGCAGACATTTCATCTCACTTGTACAGCTGTCGCTATCTGTCTGACTGTAGATAGTAGAGTAGGCCCTGTTACTAAAGACACTTAGCAACCCATTGATTTTCTTACATCATACACTTACCTTACAGGTACCTTTCAACATCTTCATACATAATCCATACCAAAAAGCTTTTATAGTCACTCACAGTTGGATATTCTTGCTCAACTAGCCCAATAAGTGATTGTTCAAATGAGCCACTCCAGGGCAGTTCCTTTTGCATGGCTAGGTTGACTCCCTGGGAATATCTTAACGGTGCACAAATGGTGACTGAAGACTAATGTGTGCATCTTATTTGAGATTTACAATCCTACATATACACCAGGTGCAGCACAAAATCATAATCGTTAGAATAGTGCCAACAACAAAAGAATGCACATACTTACCAACTCCAGGTGTATTTAACATTACCTCAGCATAGATCTAGATCATATGACCACTATCGCATTCTTTCATCCATTAAAAGAAAATGAATGTATACTCCTTTTAAGTATCCTCTTCCAGAAGGTCTCCGCCCATTCCAAAACACTTACCTAATGCTGCCCATTGTCCATTATGTATTCTCTAACAAAGCCCTCAACTTTGTTCACATTGTAAACTTGTTATAAGAGGATATTAGCAGTGGTACATTCAGTGATGTACCCTTCTCCTGCCTCCCTACGAGGACGTGGAAGGGGTGGGTGGGTGGGAGCAGAAACCATGTGGTTTTCAAGTGTAACATTCAGTAGGAGGTACTCAGGTTTTAAGCCACATACTGCAAGATATTCATCCTCGTCCCAGGACTTTTTCTTTCACAACTGCTGATCAGATGCATGTTATCTATCTGATCCAAGCAGAAGCACAAACATTAGACAAGTGGATTGTAGTTAAAGGTGTGGCTTAATGCTAACATTACAGAAGCCACAAAAGAAAGTTACTTCCTAGTATATGTTCATAAGTCTGCATTCTAAAAAGGTGGGTAGATTTACATTGGGTTAAGGCAGCAGCAACCGTTTCAATGGATCAGAAAAAAAGAATCCCTCCCAGCTAATGTGCTTTCTATTGGATGTTCCTCGCACGGATTCCTCATGTTTGATATAGATCGATATCCTGCTTGCAGCTTTGGAAACTTTGACAGCAGAGGGCGCAGTGGTTCTATGCGATTACAATGAATATAAAAATAGCGAATGAAATATTAACGAAAAAATACATCAAATTTTATTTTAATTGGGAGGACCGCCCCCGGAAACCCTCAATTACCCCACACTTCTAACCCCCCCCCCCCCACCAAACTGCCCCACACACCCATATATTTATTTTTTGGTATTTTTTTCGTTAATTTTTCTTTTTCTTTGTTATAATCACTGGATACCAGAGCGCAGTGCGCCTATAGGTCCCTTGGCCTAATCAACGTTGGTATAAATTGCACACACTGCGGCTGTTGCCTTAGTTCAAGATTTTCCCGTCTTTTTGCACAGCTGTCTCCAGGATCAATTAAGCACCTAGACGTTGAGAGGACGGTCTAAATAGCAATATTTCACCCACGGTCAGAGGGGCAAGCTGGGAGGGCAATGAAGAATCCATGCGAGAAACATCCATCAGAAAGAATATTACGAGGGGTAAGTAATTTGTTCTTCTAATGGATCGTGTCCCCACAGATTCCTCATCTTTGCTAGACTCCCATAGCAGTTTGTAGATGGAGGAGGGATTAAAGTATGTTCTATTGATTTATGCTTTGAAGAACAGCCTTGCCAAACCTAGCTTCCTGTCCCAACAAGAAATCCAGGCAGTAATGCTAAGTGATGGCATCAAACGAAGACCAGGTTGTGGCGTTACATATATCCTGCACGGCACACCTCTTTGAAGGGCTAAAGTGGTGGCAACTCCTCTTGTGGAATGCGCCCTTAATTTATCAGGGACATCCTTTCCAAGAAGAGCATTCATTCGCACCGGGAAAGGCTGTCCGACCAATCAGAATCCGCCTTTCCCGGGCGCGATTCTGCACACACCGACCGTGGCGGTTCCACAAAAAAAACGCAGAAACAAAAATATGTCTGCTGATATTAAAATGGAAAAGGGACTAAGTCCCTTTTTGGATGACGGCAGCTATTTATGAACGTTTTAATAGCCACTGTCATCCAAAGAGGGACCTAGTCCCTCTTCCATTTTAATGGCAGCAGCCATTTTTTTGGGTGATTTTCTTTCTCCGCCGTGAGACACGCTTGCTCAGAAGCGTGTCTTTCGTCGGACACAACAAAAAAAAGCTATCCAGCACCAGGAAATCCCGGAGTGCGAATGGCCTACACGCCCCACCGCCGGGGAATGAAAGCCATAAGAAATACATAGGATGATCGATCTGGCTAACGTCGATTTAGTAACAGCCTGCCCTTATCCATGTCCAGTATATCCAATAAAATGTTGGTCGTCTAGTCGGACGTCTGCTAATTTAGAAGCTTAAAGCTCTTTTCAGATCTAACTTCCCCCTTATCTTGCTGAGGTGGTGGGTAAAAAGTAAGTAGAACTATTCTTTGCACCAGGTGAAATTCCAACACCACCTTGGGAAGGAGGGCAAACCCTCAAAACTACTGTCTCCTTAAAAAATTACAGTAAAGGGTGGTTTTGCATGACAATGGCGGGAGCTCAGTCACTCTGCTAGCAGAAGTGATAGCCACCAGAAAAATGGTCTTCCAAGTCAATAGTCTAAGTGGACAAGAGTCGAGAGGCTCAAAAGGAGTTCCCATCAGGAAATTGTAAACCAAAGTAAGGTCCCAACCGGCACTATGAAAGAAACCTGCTGGAAGATGGTAGTCAGTTGAGGAACTAAACAACAATGGGAACCTTAAAGTAAGACCCTTGTAGAGGCTAGCGCATAAAAATCAACAGCGACGCTAGGTAACCTTTTGGAGGTAGACACCTGTAGCCCCCATTATACCAGATGTAAAAAAAAAATATAAAACAGGCAATGTCACAAGTGAATGGATCAATATCTTAAGCTCTACACCAGTTGCAAAATATATTCCAAAGGCAGCAGTATAGCGCCTTTGTTGTTAGTTTCCTGGCTGAAAGCATCAGGCTTTCTGGAAGGTCCCAAATCCTTGTATCTTAACCTCTTCACACCACATGAAGGTTCAAAGTTCTGATTTCTGGGTGAAGAAGAACGCTTCCCTCTTGCGAGAGTAGGTCAACTCTCTGGAGAAGAAGGATTAGAGGGCAGATGGACATGTCTAGAGGGTCTGGGTACCACGGCCTACTGGCTTAACCCGGAGAAATTAGGATCATGGACTTCCTCAACCTCCTGATGACATGAGGAATTACAGCGGCTGGTGGGAACGCATACAGGAGTGGAAAATCCCAATCCACCACAAATATGTCCCCAGAGCTCCTCTCTGAGAAAATTCCTTTGAGCAGAAAAGATTGCATTTCCTGTTGATACTGGACACAAACAGATCCACTTGAAGGGTTCCCCAGAGGTCCAAGATCTCTAGAAGGACTGCCTGCTCAGAGTGCCTGCTGTCATGTTTCCTTTTCCGACTAGGTGAACAGTTGAAAGAGATTCCTTCTTGAAGAGCCCAAAACCAGAGCTGCATTGCCTCGCTGCACAGTGGTAGTGACTCTACAACTCCTTCTCTTGTTGAAGTAAAGCATGGCCACTCTGTTGTCCGTCATTATCAGGACGTTCTTCCCCTATACAGAAGGCAAGAAGGCCATCAGCGCCAGTCTGATTGTCCTTGGCTCTAAAAGGTTAACGTGTAGTTTGGACTATGATGGATACCAACGACCGCTGATTGTCAGATCGTTCATGTGCACTCGCCATCTTGTGAGGGAGGAGTCTGACTACTGTCACCTCCGGCCGTGGTTGCCAAAAAGTTTCCCCTATCAACACATTGTCCTTACAGGCACAACACAGGAGATCCTGTGCGACCTTTCTTGGAACCTGACTGAGGTCCGTCATTCTGCGAGAGAACTGTGATTTTTCGAATACAAGAGCCCACTGGAGTGATCTGATTCGAAGACGGATCTCTGGCACCAAGAAAATGCAGGATGCCATGAGGCTGTGCAATCTCAGAAAATTGAAGGCCGGAAAATGATGGGCATCCTGAAATCGTTCCATCATCTGCAAAATATGCTGAGCACTTAACTCATGGGCAAAACTTTCCCCAAGGAAGAATCCAGCACTGCTCCAATAAATTGCAGCTTTTGGGAAGGCGTCATGTGGGACTTCTTGAAGTTGAGTGAGAAAAACAAGTTACTTACCGCTAGTAACATTCTTTCGATTGGATGTTCCTCCCACGTATTCTTTATATTTGATATTTCCCAATATCCAGCTTGCTGCTTTGGAAAAAAAAGTTTCCCAGCAGAGGGCGCTGTGCGTCAATGCCCCATCTCGGAGGCCACTGTGCCGGTATCGACGTCATCACAGGTACAAGTAGCGTGCACAGCATCCGTTGCTCAGTTCCGTTTTGAAGCAAAGGATCGTCTTAAAATAGACGGTTACTACCCTTGAGGGAGTGCAGACTGTAACCACAAGGGGAGTTTTACTGCAGGGTACGTAGGAAGGGGGTGATAAGGAATACGTAGGAGGAACATCCAATCGAAAGAACGTTGCAAGGGGGTAAGCAACTTGTTCTTCAAATGGATTGTGTCCTCCCACGTATTCCTTATTTTTGATACTCTCCCAAAGCAGTAATATTATCAGGAGGTGGGAGTAAAAATAGAGTAATTAAGTTTGCACAGAGTGGATTACTGCCTTTGCAAATTTTGATTCTTGGCTAGTGGAGCAATACAGGCTATAGAATTTTGAAAAGGTGTGTGCAGATGACCATGTGGCAGTCACACAAATATCCGTTAATGGAACTCCTCTCTGAAGAGCTGACGAAGCTGCAATACCCCTTGTTGAATGGGATCATGTGTGTTCTGGAGGGTCTTTACTGGCCAATGTATAACATTCTGCAATTGTTAAAATGATCCATCTATAAATGGTTTGTTTGGTGATGGCCAGACCCACCTTATGACCTGTGTAACCCACGAATAATTGGTCAGTTTCTCTCAGGTTAGCAAATCTGCTAATGTAAAAACTCAAAGCACGCTTTGGATCGAGTCTGTGCAGCTTTTCTTCCTTCTTCACTGGATGCGGAGGAGGATAAAAAGAAGGGAAAGTTATCCTCGGAGTAATGTGGAACTCAAATACTACCTTGGGAAGGAAATTAGGCTTCACTCTTAACACTACTCTGTCCTTGTGAAAGACAGTGTGAGGAGGCTTGCAAAACAATTCTTGTAACTCGCTCAGCCTTCGGGCAGATGTTATTGCCACCAAAAAGACAGTTTTGAAAGTAAGTAATATTAATGGGCACGAATGAAGAGGTTCAAAGGGAGTACCCATTAAAAAGTTTAAGGCTAAATTTAGATCCCACAGGGGCACCTTAAAGGGGGTTGGGGGATAAACATTAGTTAACCCCTTCAAAAATTATATTACCAGAGGTATTTTAAAGTAGGAGACTTCCTCAGCAGTACGCTTGAAGATAGAAAGTGCTGCTAGGTAACTTTTGATCGTACCAATCTGGAGTCCCAGATTTGCTAAGTATAACAGAAAAGACAACACCATTGGTGTATTGCATGATGAAAAAGGGTCAGCATTCTTGTCTCTATACCAGCTGCAGAACTTATTCCATCAGCAGAGGTATAAAGATTTTGTTGCTGGCCTTCTGGCCGAAAGCAACACCTCCATCACGTCCTCCGGGAGGTCCCAATCTTTGTATCTCAGTCTCTCAGAAACCAATGCGTGAAGGCTGAGAGTCCTGATATCCGGATGGAGAACCTGACCCTCCTGTTGCGAGAGTAGATCCTCTCTTTGTGGAAGACAAATCGGAGGACAGATGGACATGTCTAGAAGGTCCGGGTACCACATTCTCCTGGCCCAATCCGGGGCAATTAGGGTAATGGTTTTCCTGAAGCTCCTCAACCTCCTTATTACATGAGGAATGACCGGGACTGGAGGAAACGCTTAAAGGAGTGGGAATTCCCAGTCCACCACGAACACGTCCCCTAGAACTCCACTCGGGGGAAATTCCCTGGAGCAGTACAGCTCGCACTTCCTATTGACACCGGTCGCAAACAGATACACTTGAGGGGTTCCCCAAAGGGTGAAGATCTCTTGAAGGACTTCCTGAGCTAGTTCCTACTCATGGGAGACTGCACTCTGCCTGCTCAGAGTGTCCGCCGTCATGTTCTTCTCTCTGGCTAGGTGCACTGCCGATAGAGAGATTCCTTCTTGTATTGCCTAGTAACAGAACTGCATTGCGCCTCTGCACGGTGGTAGTGACCCTACGCCTCCTCTCTTATTGAGGTAGAACATGGCCACTGTGTTGTCTGTCATTATCAAGACATTCTTTCCCCGTACCGATGGCAGGAAAGCCTTCAGTGCTAGTCCGATTGCTCTCAGCTCTAAATGGTTGATATTTAGTTTGGACTCCGCTTGAGACCTACGACCGCAGATGGTCAAATCATTGGTATGAGCTCACCACCCCATGAGTGAGGCGTCCGTCACTACTGTGGTTGCCAAAAAGGTTCTCCTCTCAAGATGTTCTCCTGACAGGTCCCCCACTGAAGATCCAGTACGACTCTGTGTGGGATTTGTAGGAGATCTGAAATTCTTCCCGAGAACTGAGACCATTGGTTCCTGAGAGCCCTCTGAAGGTATCATTCTCAGGCGAGCCTCTGGCACCAGAAAAATGCAGGATGCCATGAGGCCAAGCAACCTCAGAAAGGCGAAGGCCGGAAGATGTTGGACATCTGTTGAATGTCTTGAGCCCTCACCTCTGGGGGCAAAGCTTTTCCGAGGGATGTATCCAAGACTGCTCCGATGAACTGGAGCCTTTGTGATGGTATCATGTGGGACTTCTTGAAGTTGAGGGAGAAGCCCAGTCTGTGGAGGGAATGGCACGTGTAATTTAGATGATTTAAGGCTTGTTCCAGCGAGTTGGCCCTGATCAACCAATCTTCTAGGTAGGGGTAGACGTAAATCCCCCCTCTCCTGAGACTCGCTGCCACAGCTACTGATAGTGCAAGTTGCCAATGGCGAAACTCAGGTACTTTCTGTGCTAGTGATTGATAGGCACATGAAAGTAAGCATCCTGAAGGTCCAATGATACCAACCAATCCTGAAGGATTTGAGAAAGAGTCACCATCTCGAACTTGTCCTTCCTGAGGAACTTGTTCAAGCATCTCAAGTCCAAGATGAGTCTCAATCCTCCGTCTTGTTTCGGTATTAGAAAATACGGGGAGGCGGGTGGGAGGGCGCTGTTGCGCCGAAGCAAGATGGCCGCCTGAGTGTGTAGCTCTGGGCTACGAGGGCCCATATCCTTCGATATAACCTCGTAAAATACATTTGGAACATCCATTGTTGCCGTGGCTGCGCGATTGCACTGTTTTCCACACTCGAGCCAAATTTGGGATCTGGAGACCCCCTGTGAACCTCGCTATCACCACCGACTACGAGGCGTTGCTGACGGCTGTTTTCGCCCGGGGACAGAGCTCCGTGGAGCTCGGACCAGTGAAGCCACCCAACCCCCCGGCGCAGGCGGCCTGTGTGGTGGAGGGGCATCGGAGCGCGCGTCCCGCGCTGAATAGCCACGCAGCCCAACGAATCTCCTGGCGGTCCTGCGGCTGCACGGTACCATCGCGAGCTGGTGACCGGAGCCTGAGACCTGTGCTCCCCCTCTCATTCGGAGCCGGAGCTGCGAACGGTCGGAGCCGACGCGGCTGTCCCATGCTACAGTGCGGGCCCGTCTCCCTCGCTCCCCCCCTCCTGCGGCTCTCGGGCCACGGTACGACATCAAGGTGCGGGGAGCGGGCTCGAACGCAGGGATTCTACTTCTGCGGCCGTGGACTGGCCTGGGTCCCCCTCCTCCCCCGATAGTGTGCGAATCTGCGGTGGCTTCCAGCTCTCCCACCGCAGTTACTTAAGCCACCCAACAACTTGAGCGCCCCTGAGGGAGCGACTCGGGGCCTGAAGCCCTCATCACCCCGGACACTGGGGGTCTCCACTCCCCCCCACCTCTTCATACCCAATATACCAACGTCCTACTTAAGGACCAACGAGGGGATCCCTGATAGCGCGCTCTCTGCCCACTCTAATCCATGACCACTGTGCCGGCACCTTATGCACCAGCGCCACGGTGACTCGGTCACCCACCACACGATCCCCTGAGCTCCAGCGCCCACCTTACATTGAGCTGACCGGGCTATACTGGACCATCAGTGCCTTTGTCCCCCAACGTCTCTGCCTTGGGTGTCGCCCTCCCACGTGTCTGAGTCCTGCACATTTGGGGACACGTACTAGCCTTAACAGGAAAGCTTGAAGCGCACCTTGCGGCAAACTGGACACTGACCCTGACCCACAGTGCCGAAAAGCTACATTGACCCAGATAGTCCTAGCACACGGTCGTGACCAGGGGAGCCACACTTCCTCTGTGGGCCCACTCCTGTCTAGGTCCCCGGTTCCTGAACCTGAATTATTTGCCTAGCGTTTCCTACTCAACCAGAGGATTTGATATCATTGGAGACTCCCGGATACTGGATCTGTTTTGGGGCTCTCCCCTTAGTCTGTATACTCACCTGGCCGACTAATCCAACCCTGTGAACCCTACACATTGATCTTGGTGCCTATCATACGCCCACTTGGTGTGGGGGGGCGCCGCCCTGGGCCCCGGCGCCCGTCCCATACTAAACCGGCCCTGCTGTGTTGAACCACTGGTGCCTTCGCTGCCACAGACTCTGTCCCGGGGGGGGCCCCCCACCGCTGCCGCCACGAGGGCAGGCCCGGCCCATCGGGACACGCTTAAATCTCTTTGAAAGAGGACTGGGAGCATAAGTTGGACACTGACCCACAGGCCCGGGGAGCTACATAACTGTAGGCCCAAGTATCCCTAATCTGCAACTACTATTGTGGGATTCTCACTACCTCTGAGTGCCTACTTTCGTCCGGGATTCCGGACCCTGAACCCGACCCTCAACATGACCAAGGGAGCTGGTGCTGGGAAAAAGCAAGGCTAATTAAACATGTTCACTAAAACGCCATCCAAGCCTGTCCCAGAGGACCCCGAGGGGCAACCTACTACCTCTGCCCCATCGGCTCCAGACGACTCGCAGATGATGCTGGAATATATTCGGGATGGCTTCACTACACTCCATACAAAACTAGATGACATGAATGGGACCATCTCCTCCATTAAAGCCCATATCGAAAAAACGGATGGAAGATTCGCCGAGATCGAAACCAGATTGGGAGTTGCCGAAGACGACCTGGGCTCTCTACGCGCAGCAGACTCTACGCTCACCAACCGGGTGACGGCGTTGGAGAAGAAAAATGACGACCTCGAATCCCGCTCGAGACGGAACAATTTGCGCATTATTGGAATACCTGAGGACAATATCTCAGAGCCCATGGAGGACTATGTGGAACGCATCCTAATGACACTCCTTGATGCCCCTAAACTCCTCGCAATTCGCAATTGAGAGGGCACACTGCTCCTTGGCCGCAAAACCCACACCTGGCGCTCCACCGCGACCCATTATAGCCAGGATTCGAAATTTCCGGGACCGCAACGCCCTCCTATGAGCGGCCAGGATCAAGGGAGAACTTCTCCTGGGTGCAAATAGGATCCACCTCTACCCGGACTACTCAGTGGCGGTGCAACGGGAGCGCCAATCGTTTATAGCTGTAAAAAAGAGAATTCGAGACTTAGGAGTCAGGTATTCCATGCTGTTTCCCGCAAAATTCTGCATTGAACACTCCAACAAAACTTTCTTTTTTACGATCCTGGAGGAGGCCTCTAGGTTCCTCGGTGAGCACTTCCTTGGCTAATCCACTGCTGCCACAGGCCGAACCTGTTATGGTACATATTTGTTGAGTTGGGGCAGTGATGGGCCGCATTTAAGCTCACTCATGGAGGTTCTAGACCACATACCCCTAATCTGAATGTACTTCTGATTATTCCTGTTAGGGTGACCCTCCACGCTTTGACCTTCCCTAGGGGAAGAATCTCACTTTGTTTGACTATTATTGATACCCTACGGTCACTCCAGGGCTTGTAGTGGGCCGGCCCCCCTGCAGGGGAGCCTGGTTTAGCGAAATGCTCGCAAGCATGATGTGTCATGGCTGGAATCAATGGTAATGCATAAACATGTTGCGGGGACCCACCTGTCTTTGCCATAAATCCTCCACTCACGTAACCTAAGCTGAATGCACTTGTTACTCCTACTGTATTTTGTACTATCCTCACCCTCTTCCAGTCCGTCGCGCCACGGTTAGGACTGCTAACAGCCCCCCAGGCGTTGATGCCGAGCTGTTTGTTGACGATTTGTTGGGTATTGGGTTTCATTCCTCAAGTTGGGGGAGGGATGTGGGTGGGGGGATTGGGAGTTATGTTAGAAAAACCTTGGCAACCACCAGAGAGGGCACACGTGACATACTAATACTACACAGGACCCCGGATGGGGTAATGCATGGGCCTAAGCCGAGAAGGCGTGGACCAACACGAACCCACAGTACAAAATTCAGACCACCACTCCACGTAGATGGCGGATAACACCATAACCTTCATGAGCTGGAATGTTAGGGGTCTAGGCAACTACAGAAAGATGCGACAAATACAACTCTATGCTGAGCGTCATGGTATCCAAGTCCTATGCTTGCAAGAAACCCACGCACGCTCCGAACAATGTGAGAGATTTGCTAAACAATGGGGACCCCAGAGGTACTACACAAATTACTCTACTCAAAGCAGAGGTACCCTCACCCTAATCCACAGGAACCTAAAATTCAGTTGCTCCCATTCGCATGCGGACCCCCTTGGGAGATATTGTTGGTAAATTACAAAATCAAGAGGTAGCCATTTTGAATATATATGGGCCTAACAGACAACCCTGAATTTTGCCTGCAACTGGCCTAGATTCTTGAAAGTTACCCCCAGACACCGATCATATGGGGTGGTGACTTTAACACGATTTCAGATGTTACCCTAGATAGGTCGGGCTCCAGACCTCGCCAACTTTCAAGGGCAGCCTACACGATACTCACAACTGTACCCCGACTGGCTATGGTCGACGCTTGGCGACCCAAACTCCTGCACGTACACTTATTACTCATCGGTACATGATTCACATTCACATTCAAGAATAGATAGATGGCTAGTGTCCGACATACTAATAAGGTGCCTGTCCCACCTGGCAATCCTCCCCAGAACGCTGTCCGATCACTCCCCGGTGGTAGTCTCTCTAATTTGGGGGCATGACTCTGAAAGGGCAAGACAATGGAGAATGGGGCCATATGCCCTTCTGGACCATACCTTCGCTTCTGAACTCGAGTCCTCCATTGAGGAGTTTTTTTTGAGGTCAACACAGATTCGATACCCTCACTATCCACCCTTTGGGAGTCATTCAAAGCATACGTCAGTGGTATAGCCATATCTAAAGGTTGTGGCATCCTAAAACATTTGAGAAGATTTTGCTGCCTGTGAATCGTCCCTGGCCGAACTGGAATCCCAATATTCTCTGAACCACTCTTCCACGGTACTTGCAGCACTGGGTCAGGAGCCGGATAGGTTCTGCGGCCTTGCAGAGCGGGAAGTTAAGTTCCTTGACAATCCCCGGGCAGTTAGACGGTATGGGGAAGGCGAACGGCTGGGCCGAGTACTGGCCAGGCTAATTTGACACGAGTTTGGCGCTCCCAACATCCCGGCAATCGAAAAGACCAATGGCACTCTTATCTACCTCATCTCAGGACATCACCACAGAGTTCCTCGCATTTTACACATCTGTACTCTAAAGCGGATGAGCCTCATGTCTCTGAAAGCGACGCTTACCTAGAGGAACTCCCTCTTACGGCCCTATCTCTTGACGCCTCCGCTTCCCTTCCCTGGATAGACCTTTCACCGTCAAAGAACTGACCGAAGCCATCGATGCACTCGCTGCGGGCAAGGCCCCGGGTCCTGATGGTCTCCCTATGGACTTTTACAAACGTTATAAATCCATCCTGGCCCCACAATACTAGCATTATGAGAAGAGACCTGCGAAGTCGGCACACTTCCTCCCTCTCTTCGTGAGGCCATGATAAGGAACAAGTTACTTACCTGTAACTGTTGTTCTCCAGCATGGGTCTGGCATGGATTCACATGCTCATGAATATTCCCCCTCGTCAGGCCGGGAATCCTCGGTATAGAAAAAAATCATTATCAGTTTCGTTTCTGATCTGTCTTTCTTAGTAGTAACCAATCACTGGTCTCTGGGTCATACTGCCCCCAGCCAATGACTGCCCTCTCCCTAAGCCCCGCCTCCGGCAGCCATCCTCAGATTTGGTAGCACGTAAAGTGGCAGTATGACCAAGTGAAGAGCCCCAGAGGGGTAGGCGGGAGGGTTCGCATGTGAATCCATGCCAGACCCATGCTGGAGAACAACAGTTACAGGTAAGTAACTTGTTCCTTCTCCAGCATGGGGTCTGGCATGGATTCACATGCTCATGAATAAGAGAATACATAGCAGTACACACAAGCACAACCACGGGCGGTGGCAACAGGCTCAACATTAAGCAATACAACAACTCAACATTAAGCAACTCTTACCTCCTCACCAGGCTCACCTTAGGCGAACAGGTTGCGCAGCACTGCTTGGCCGACCATGGACTCCTCCCTGGACGCAGTAGAATCTTGTGAAGGTGTGCGTTGACCTCCACGTCGCAGCCCTGCAGATGTCCAGCAGGGGCACACCAGACAGGAACGCCGTGGTGGCAGCGATCGCTCTGGTCGAATGGGCTCTCGGACGGCCGGGCAGCTGTCGGTTTGCCAACCGGTGACAGTGCATGATGCAGCCGGAGAGCCATCTGGAAATGAAAGCCTTCGAGAGAGCCGTCCCTTGATTCACAGTCCCAAAGTTCACAAACAGCTGCGACGTCTTCCGAAAACTCTTCGTGCGGTCCACGTAGAACTTCAGCGCTCTAGCTACATCCAGCGAGTGCAAAGTCCTCTCAGCCGACGACGAAGGCGACGGGAAGAAAACTGGCAACACCAAGGGCTCTTTGAGGTGGAAATCCGACGGCACCTTGGGCATAAAGGATGGGTGTGTCCTCAGCACCACCCTCGTGTCATGAAAAGCCAAGTATGGAGGCTTGCAAGATAGGGCCTGGATCTCTCCCACTCGTCGTGCGGAGGTGATGGCCACAAGGAAAGCCGTCTTGACAGGAACTTCAAAGGCGCCGAATGCATAGGCTCGAATGGGGCCCCCATGAGTTTGGTCAGCACCACATTAAGCTCCCACGCCGGGGCAGGAGCCTTCACCGGCGGGAATGATAGGAATAGTCCCTTCATGAATTCTTTCACCAGGCGATGAGACCACAAGGACGCCCGTCCCGTCATCCTGGTATATCGGGAGATCGCAGCCAGATGTATTTTGATGGAGGCGTGAGCCAGTCCAGCTTTGGCCAGCGACAGTAGGTACGGCAGTACTTGAGGGGCCGTAATCCGCAGCGGGTTAATCTTCTGTGCACGGCACCAGACAGAGAACCTCTTCCATTTATGTCCATAGCACTTGAGAGTTGAGGACGCCCTGGCCCTTGCAAGAACCTCTCTGCAGTCAGCCAGGATGTCGTACCCTCCAAACTCTAGTGCTGCAGGAGCCAGGCCTGCAAGTTCAGCGACTCCAGGTTGTGGTGAAGAATGGAGCCTCCTTCTCTGGAGAGAAGGTCTGCGTCGGTTGGCAGCTTGACTGGTGGGGACTTTGACAAGTCCAGAAGGTCTGGGAACCAGATTTGTCTCGGCCACGCCGGTGCGACGAGGATCATCCTGCACCGGGACCTCTTGAGCTGGTTGATGAGCCGGAGCAGCAATGGCAGCAGAGGGAACGCATAAAGAAATAGGCCGTCCCAGGGGAACGAGAAAGCATCGCCCATGCTCCTCAGCTGGGGGAACCTGCTGGCGAACCTCCGGCACTTGGAATTCGTCGCCGTCACAAAGAGATCGATTTGGGGTTCGCCCCATCGTCGGAAGAGTCGATCCACTTGATCCTGGCATAGTTCCCACTCGCGGCACGAGCGCAGCTCCCTGCTGAGTGAGTCGGCGATCGTGTTTTTTATTCCTGCCAGATGAAGAGGCACCAGAAACATCCCTTGGGCGACGGCCCAATGCCAAAGATCCTGGGCCTCCTTGGATAGGGCCGGGGACCTGGTTCCGCTGTGCTTCCGGATGTAGAACATCGTGGTGGTGTTGTTGGTGAAGATCCTCACCACCTTGCCCTTGAGGGACGGAAGAAAAGACCTGAGGGCCCAGAACACTGCGCGGAGCTCCAAGATGTTGATGTGGACTTCTCCTCCGGGAGCCAAAGGCCTCTCGCGTGAAGATCTCCGGAGTGTGCTCCCCAACCTTCCAGGGAGGCGTCCGTCATCACCGTCACCTGGTGAGCTGGGGTCTGAAAATCCGTGCCCGCCGACAGATGGAGCGGGTACCCCACCACCGGATCGCCTGACGGAACGTATCGTTGAGAGGGATCCTGTCCTCGAAGCTGCCCATCGACTGGATCCAGCGGGTGTCGAGGAACTCCTGTAAGGGTCTCATCCGAAGCCTGCAAAGGCGCACCAGATAAATGCAGGAGGACATCATCCCGAGGAAGGACTTGATAGATCTTACCCTGGCCATGTCCGTGGCCAGCAGACGCTGCACCTTGCCCAGAATGGTCCTGGTCCTTTCCTCCGATGGCGAGGCCAGCCGCGCCACTGTGTCGATGTTGGCTCCCAGAAACAGGGCGACTTGCGACGGAACCAGGTGGGATTTTGGAAAGTTGATGGAGAATCCCAGGTCCTTGAGCAGCTTGACAGTCTTCGCAGTGTGCTCCACGGCGTGCTCCCTTGTCCTTGCCCAGATGAGCCAGTCGTCCAGGTAGGGGTATCCCCTGTAGGCGCAGCCGTGCCGCCACCGGTGCGAGGCATTTGGTGAACACCCTGGGTGCCGACTTCAATCCGAACGGGAGGGCCTTGAACTGGTAGTGCCACCCTTGGACCACGAACCTGAGGAACTTTCGGTGTCTTTTTAGAATGGGGATGTGGAAGTACGCATCCTCCAAGTCCAACGACGACAGGAAATCGCCCTCCTCCAGCTGTCCCAGCACATGATGGAGGGTGACCATACGGAACTTCTGTGCCTTGATGTACTTGTTCAGTCGTCGTAGGTCCAGGATGGGGCGCCATCCTCCTGTCTTCTTCTTTACGAGGAAGTACCTTGAGTAAACTCCGGAGCCCCGGAGCCTCTTTGGGACGAGCACGATGGCACCCTTCTTGACCATCGCCCTTACTTCCAACAGTAGTTGAGGGATGTGATTTTCTTTCCTGGCCACAGGTGGAACACAAGGGCACTTCTTCTGAAACTCGAGGGCGTGCCCTTGGGCCAGGGCACCCAGCACCCAACGGTCGGTGGAGATGGACTCCCACACGCTGACGAACCTCGCCAGCCGGCCTCCCACTGGGGTGCTTCGGCGGGGGCCCGACCACACGGTCGGTTCAATCTTGTTTGGAGGCCGCCTTGCCTCCTTGACCTCCTTGTCGACGACGGGCACCACCTGACTTGCCGCGTCCCCTGTAGGCTTCCTGGGACGAAGATCTTGCCGCTTGGCGGTAAGTGGAGGAGCCACTGCCGGATCCCTTGGAGGCACCTTGTCTGCCTCCGGAGCTCTGAAAGGACGGCCGTCGTTGTTGGACCACTCCCAGTGCCCGGGCAGTCTCTGTGTCTGTCTTGATGGCCTGAAGGGACTCATCAACCGCCTTCCCAAACATGTTGTTCCCGTCGAAGGGCATGTCCAAAACCTTGGTTTGTACGTCCTGGCGGAAATCTGTGGCCTTGAGCCATCCTCGTAGTCTCAAGCAAACTCTGTTGCCCAACTGATGGAAACCGGTGTCGGCGATGTCCGTTGCCACCGTGATGGCGTGGTCCAAAGCAATCTCCCCCTCCTGTAGGATTTCAAGGGCCTCAGCCTTTTTTGCGTCCGGAAGGAAGTCCAACAGAGGGGCGATTTTGAACCACAACTCCCTGTCTTAGCGGGCTACGATACCCAGGGCGTTGGCCGCCTAGATAGTTGTCGCTGCGGATGAGATGATCCGTCGTCCCATCGTGTCCAACTTCCTGCCCTCGCCGTCCGGCGGGGAAGTTGATGTCGAGGCCGATGCCCCCCCCAGCTTTCTTCTTTGCCGCCGCCGAGACGACCGAATCCGGGGTAGGTTGTGCCCGAAGGCACATGGGGGCAGCGTCGGGGACCCAGTACTTCTTCTCGTACCTGGTCCCTCTTTGCCGACGCGGTGGCAGGGTTCTTGAGGAGGGCGAGCCCCTCATCCCAGATGTCATCAAGAAGCGGTACGGCGAGGACCATCTTCCTTTTAGCCTTGCGCCGTTGGTAAAGGAACCCTTCTTTCTTCTTTTCTGGGCAGAGCTGAAAAAGCTCAGATGCCCTCGAAATCATGGCATGAAAGGATCCAATCTCGTCGTGCGGGGACGCCCGAGCAGGGGGGGGGAGGGGGACACGTCCCGTCGTCGCCTCCGTCGTCATCTGTACCTGTCGTTGCTGTGTCCGTGCCTGTATCATCCCCGTGGGTAGTAGACCGGGGGAAGGCAGAGCAGGCCGCAGAGGTGGGAGAGGTGGCATAGGATGCGTCCTCCTCCTCTTATGCGGTGGACTCTCCGAAGGAACTGGCTCCAGTTCCCCCATCAGGTCTGGCTCAGGTACCTCCGTCGGGGGAAGGGGCAATCTTGTCCTTATCTCCGAGCATAAGGACTGAATCGCTGACAAAATGGCCGCCGAGGTGTCCTGTGGTGCCGGAAACGATGGGCGCGAGGGCTCTTGAGGAGCCTTGTCGGCGACACCGTCGCTCTCGTCGTCGCCCTCGTCGGGATCCCTCCCGATGGGCTGGGCCACTTCCACGACTTCGATGAGCTCTTCTTCAGAGGTTGTGTCCGTATCCACGACGGCCACCATCCCCTCCCCCACCTTTTCCAACGAGGACTTTGTGGGGTCTTCTCAATGGGCCTGAATGACGACTCCCTCCGCGGTGGCAGGGAGCCTTGGGTCCTGAGGGCGCCTCCACTGGTGTAGCCTCCACAGGCTGAGCCAGGGCCGTGGCGACATCCTCAATCGAGGTCTTAGCAGGGTGAATTAAGGCCATCGTCACCTTCTGGACGCCTGGGGCCTTCACCTTGGGGGGAGGGTCCGAGCCCCGCTCCCCCTCTGCCGGAATCTTCGAGATCGACCGGGGCCTCTCCAGAAGCTTCGCCGGGTTCTCGGACTTCCTGCTACCCGAGCCAGAGCGTTGGCTCGTGGTTGATGGCGCCGGGGAGGATGCGCCCTGCCTGGCAGCCAAGGAGCCCGACTGTTCGGCGCTCCCGGTGCCCGCAGACTCGCGGTGCTTAGCCTTTTGTTGGACCCCCGTCGCCGGGGCACCCTCACAGGACTTAGAAGACCGCTCCGGAGGTGGCCACCAGGGGGCGCACGGACAGGCATGCTCTGCGCGTGAGCTCCGCTACCACGGCCCCCAAAGTGGACTGAGCCCCCCCCCGTGGTAAAAATGAACGTGCTGCTGTCGGAAGGTCCCCCCCCCCATGTGGTGAGAATCCGGAGCAAAAACGGTGGAAGACTCACCCAGAAATCGCTCCGTGAAGCCGAGCCACCATACGAGCGCTGGGACGACTGGCAGGCCCTCAGGCAACAAGGCAACAACGAGCGGCGAACAGCAGAGAAGCTGGAGCAGGCCCCGCAGCTGAGAGCCCCGAAGAGGAGGACACTGCCCGCAGTCAACGGGCGGCCCTCCACCACGAACGAGCAGCGCTGTGAGCGGGGAGCCGGAGACAGGACCTGAAGGTGGGTGATACGCGGTGCGAGGTGGCGCCGCTGTGAACCTGGCCCCTTAACGCCGCGGAGAGCCGGAATAGCCGAAACCCCAATGAAACGGGACACGTAGGGCGAAACCGGCTACAATAAACCTGAGAGACAGTCTCACAGGGAAAACCCCCGACAGACGGCTCGCCCTACCGCAGCTTGGAGGAAAGGACGGGGCGGACACTGTATGTTACGGAAAGAAGAGACCCGGGGTGATAAACTGTGCCCCACAGCGGCTACTGTCCTGGAGGTGCGCAGTGGACGAGAACGCAACCAGGAACACCCAATATAAGATTAATGAGCAAAGCGTCCCCGAGCCCTTCCACATTATACCCGGTCCTGCACACGTCCATCGGACTGTATTGAATCACAGGAGACCAAGCACCGACGGCGAGTTCGGACTCGCCACCAGGGGGACAAAGCCTACGATCAAGGGGAGAGGCCTCAACTGAGGAGATAATCACTCTGGATTGACAATCCCTGAAAGGAAAGAACATTCCATTAACTAATCGCTGGGACCCAGGCTACTCGCAGCAATACACAACTTCAAGCAATCGCCAGCAGATATTCTAATCCTAAGCCGAAAAAATCTCCGACAAGCTTCGCCCGAGGCACACTTATCCTCCATCGCCTGCAAAACGGAGTGAAGAACGCATAAAGGTACTGGGGGATAGTCCACTGTGCCGTCACAACGACCCCACCTGCATTCATCCTGCAGGCACACCCCCCCACATCGCATAATAAACTCCCCTGCTGTCTAAAGAGCACCTCAGGTGACCCACGTGCGCCAGTGAATCTACCACACTCTGAGCATAACCACGGCCGCACCAGGATCTCACAACCCCCAACGAGCCAACCAAGACCACTGCTACTGAAGTACAGAGGGTTGGGCCCCCGATTAAGGGGCGTGTGCCTCGTCTGCAATCTGATAACCCAAATACCCCAAGCAACACCACAGTACCTCGGGAGAACCAATGGACATAAAGGACAAACTGGCCACATTCTCCTACGTCCCGACCTCTACCGAGAATCTGGACTCCACGATGGCGAATCAGAGCTCCTCAGTGAGTGAGTCCGCGGCTACCAAGGGAGACATCGCTGCTCTCCTGGGAGAAATTAAAAATATGGGGGCCAGCATTGGCTCCAAAATTGATAAAATCACCCAACGACTGGACACCATGGAGGAAAGGTTGGACGGAGTTGAGAATAATCAAGCATCAATAGATACCCTGGAGGCGCAATTGGACCAGCGGATGACTGCATTGGAGCAACGTGAAGAGAGCTTCAAACTTAAGCTCGACGACTTGGAAAACCGGGAGAGACGGAACAACCTGAGAATCTTCGGTATTCCGGAACGACAGGGGGAAACAGAGAGTGACCTGAGGAATGCCCTCCATGATATCATCAAGCTTTTACTTGCCGACGAAGAGGTTGATGATCCAAAGACAGAAAGAATACACAGAGCTGGCGGCCCTCCAGGCGGACCTAGATCAGTCCTAGCTCGATTTCACCGCTTCCAGGACAAGATGAGGATCCTAGAGAAAGCAAGAAGCAGTGACTCAATCACATTCCAAGGATCCCAAGTCACGATATATCAAGATCTATCCACTATGACCTTGGCACTCCGCCGCATGTGTGGCCCCCTCACCAAACATCTGAAGGAAAAGAATATAAGATACAGATGGGGATACCCCTTCTCCCTATCCTTTGACTATAATGGGAACAAAATCAAGTTGAGTTCGGAAGGGGAGATCAAGGCGTGTATTTCAGATCTTCTTGGTCCAAACATGGAAGAGGATGGTCGAGAGGACCAGCGTCGAGAGGAAAGAAGATGGCGCATACAGGGGCCCAGAAGGAAACGAGTCAAGGGTTCAAGAAAATACCGGAGAGGTAACACCCCTCCAGGGGGTGAGATCTGATGAACCACAATACTGGTAAGATGGCACACATTTTAATACACATGTTCATGACCCGAACTGCCTAAGGATCTATGAGCTCTGAAGAGATTTGGGTCATGTAAACGGAAGAGGGGGGTGATCGGGGGCTCAGTCAAGACTGTGATGTTAATGTGATCTTGGGGACGTGAAGTAACGGTCCCCAGGGGTGGTTCGATGCCGGATCCACGTTTCTACTTGGGCCTGCACGAATGCCGTCAAGTTGGGAGGGTTTGGGGGAGGGAGGGTTGGGCGGACAACAAACGAACAGAATATGATGCGCCAGCGGCAACACAAAAGATGGCTCAAGAATCCAAGAGTCCTCATCTAAGATACATCCACTCAATGCGGGTCACAAATTCACGATCGACATACTATGAAAATGGCACCGGTTGAAGAGCGGAAGGACAGGGAGTCCCTTAGGATAGGAACACTTAATGTGAAAGGCCTCAATTCACCAACCAAGAGATCACTGGTGGCAAGGGAATTCCGTAGATCTCAAATTGACATCCTCCTTCTACAAGAGACGAAGTTCGCTAAGGGAGAAGAGAGGGGGATATTAGGGAAAAAAGGGGGAAAGGAATTCTGGGGCTCTGGCCCACTCAGGAAGGGAGGAGTCGGAATTTTGGTCAAAAATGGAATTAACTTTGAAGTGGAAAAGACTTGGTCGGATGTGAGTGGGCGTGCCCTCCTGATTTCCGGGACGATCGCAAAGGTCAGAGTAACAGTGGCAGTAATATACTCTCCCAACACGGGACAATCCAAGTTTCTAGAGAAGACAATACCCAAAATAATGTTGGAAGCATCGGGCCAGGTTGTTCTCGGAGGAGACTTTAATCTGTGGGCAGACCCGACCAAAGACTGGGAACCAGGTAACCCTGAGACAAGAAACCAACCGAGAAGTGATTACACGGGACTCCCTGACATAATGGAGATATATGATCTGCAAGACGTATGGAGAACTAAACACCCGCATGATAGAGGTTACACATTTTATTCCAATCCGCACAAAACTTTTACCCGGATCGACTATTTGTACCTCACCAAGGACCTTCTGGAATCCACGATATCGTCAGAAATCATCCCGATAGTGTGGTCAGACCATGATATGGTCCTGTCAGATATAAGATGGGCAGACTTGCCCGTTCCAGGAGGAAAGTGGCGCTGTAACGAAAGCCTGTGGAAAGATGCAGTATTTAAAACTGAAATGGCGACTGAAATCGAGGAATACCTTAAACTAAATAACAATGGGGAAGTTTCCAAGCAAACAGTATGGGAGGCGGGTAAGGCCACTTGGAGAGGTATCCTAATACGTGAAGGATCTACTAAGAAAAGGGAAAGGAAGATCATCGAGCATAGGCTTCGGTCTGAAATATGCAAACTGGAAAGCGAGGATAGGGGACACCTAGGAGCAGATTGTGACAACATTAAAATAGCGCAACGTAAAAGGGAAGAACTAAGATTATTGGAACACGAACAAATCGTACGCAAACTTCGATTTCTCAAACAAAAATTCTATGAGAAAGGGGACAAAGCTGACGCACTACTGGCAGCCAGATTAAGAAAGCAAAGAGCGGAACGAAAAGTGAAAGAGATAATTGAAGAAAACCCCGAGACCCCCCCTACCCCCTTCACCATACCGGAGAGCTTCGCTAGCTTCTATGAGCAATTGTACACCTCAGAAGTGACCCCAGGCCAATTAGACACAGATCACTATCTCTCCCTGGTAGATATGCCTAAAATTTCACACTCTGAAGCTGATCTGTTGGAATCCCCGATATCTGAACCCGAGGTCCAGGAAGCAATCAAGAGACTCACCGTAGGCAAATCTCCTGGTGAGGACGGGTATACTGCAGGGTTTTATAAAACCTTCAGCGCTCAACTTATACCATTCCTGACCGAGCTCTTCAATGAGATACTAGAAACAGGGACAGCCCCCGATTCCTTCACGAAGGCCCTCATAACGGTTATCCCGAAAGAAGGAAGGAACCCCAAACACTGTAGCTCATACCGCCCAATTTCTTTACTTAATTTAGATGCCAAAATCTATACTAGGGTACTAGCTGCTCGGCTAGAGGTACTAATCCCCCACCTTATACACAATGATCAAGTCGGATTTATAATGGGTAGGCAAGGAGCGGATACCATGCGCAAAACTCTCCATCTCATCCACTCATCACCAGAGTTACCAGGTAACCCTGCCCTATTGTCGATAGATGCAGAAAAGGCCTTTGACAGAGTGGAGTGGGGGTTTCTGTGGGCGGTCCTTAGCAAAGTGGGAATAGGGCCGAGATTTAGGAAGGGTATACAAGCTGTATATGCATCCCCCAAAGCGTCTATTTCGGTCAACGGGGAATACTCCAGGTGGTTTGGACTAGGACGAGGCACTAGACAGGGATGTCCCCTCTCTGCGATTCTCTTCGCGCTCTCCCTGCAACCTCTAGCCCAAAATATACGAGCCAGCTCCAGAATAGAAGGCATGCGATTGGGGACCAGGGAATATAAGATAGCACTCTATGCTGACGACATACTCTTACACATTACTAACCCCTCTACATCCGTCCCGCATGCTCTCCAACTATTAGAAGAATATGGCCAACTCTCTGGGTTTAAAGTAAATAAGTCTAAATCAATATTGTTCCCTTTGCAAGGTACACAAGAAGAAAACGAAACTAGGTATTCTCCCCTTGACCTCAGACTTGAACATTCAGTACTTAAATACTTAGGCATCCAGATCACTAAAAACTTGGCGGATTTATATAAAGCAAACTTCCCCCCCCCTCCTCCGTAGTTTTTCGGCTGATCTGCAAAGATGGGACAAGCTCACAATCTCGTGGTTAGGGCGGATTAATGCCATTAAAATGGTATGTCTTCCCCGATTCCTGTACCCTTTCCAGATGCTACCTATCGAATTACCAGGTGAGTTCTTCGTGGAGGTCAAAAGGCTCATGTTGAGATTCCTCTGGCAGGCGAAGAAGGCGAGAATCGGGTATCACACCTTGACGCTTCCAAAGGACAGAGGAGGAGTAGGTCTTCCCGACCTGCGAGAATACTACAAAGCCTCACAATTACGTGTCCTTATCCCACACTTGCGTGACCACAGCCACCTCCAGTGGATCCACATGGACAACCACTATTTCTTCCCAGCCACAGTGTCAGAATGGTTATGGACCCCCCGTAAGAGAATCCAGCGGAAAATCAAGGGCCATCCAATACTGAGTACCATATGGACAATCTGGCAACCAGGCAAAGCAATGAACAAGATTACCACCTGGCCGTCTCCACTGAGCCATTTATGGTCCCCTGGTATGAATGACCGAATACCCGACGTAGGTAGATACCAATCCTGGTTTGAGGCGGGCCTTGAAAGAGTAGGGCAACTTCTGAAAAAAGACACTTTCATATCTCTTCCGGACCTAACAGAAGTCCTAGGAATAGGCCCACTATCCACTTTCCAATACATCCAGATAAAAGGAGTCCTTACGAAACCTGCGTGGAAGGAAAAGGTCCAGAGAGAACTCACCCCGTTCGAACGAATCCTGGACTCCAAGTCTGAACTAAAGGGTCTGATATCCTTGATGTACAGGGAACTCATCGAAGCAGGCAACGGATCCACGGAACATCTCAGAAGCCGATGGGGAAGAGACCTGGGAGAGGAGATAGACCCTGAACAATGGGAATTGATGTGTAAAGCAGCATCCAAAACATCCCTTTCTAGCCAATACAAAGCACATGCCATTAAACTCTTACACCGCTGGCAATACGACCCACTCAAGTTGTCCCGGATGTTCCAGACACTGAGCCCAAAATGCTGGCGGGAATGTGGAGAGACAGCCGACTACTGGCACATGTGGTGGAGCTGCCCACACATAAAGGTATTTTGGGAAGAAGTCCTGACATGGATCAAAGACGTAGATGGCATACAAAGAGATGCGGACCCACGCCTGATTCTCTTTGGACTAGAGAGGGACGAGGACGGATGGACTAGACTCAGAGGTCTTGCCCCACAGTTACTCCTCGCAGCCCGAGCGTTGCTTGTAATAAAATGGAAATCCAGAACAGTCCCAAGTAAGAAAGAATGGATCTGCCTGTCCACCAACATCTACACGATGGAGACGATCACTGCTTCACTACATAACAAAGCGCCACAATGCGAGACCCTATGGTCGGAATTCCGAAGTAAACATCTTTCTGAGACGACGGACTCCCAATCAGATAATGATACCGGACCATGAGTTAAAACAAAACCCAATGGCCTTCATTGAGAAACGGTGTTGACCCCAAAACCAGAGAGAACCACAGGATAAGTGGGTAAAACTCTATCCACTATGGTTATATTGATGGAAAAAGTGATGTCGCAAAAATGCATGTCCCAACGGGGGGAGGGGGGTGAAAGGGTACGGGTTATGTTATTTTTTGTGTTACAATCAAGGAACGGACTTGAATATAGCAGCGATCTACTGAAGAAAAAAATTCTAATGCTGTTTCTTTAATGTAACCATACGCTAATAGTGCTGTAACAAGTGAAATGTTTCATCGTTTTTTTTTTTTTTTTTTTCTTTTTCTTTATGTTGCCTTAAAACCAATAAAACCAAATTTAAAAAAAAAAAAAGAAGACCGCTCGGACTTCTTTTTCTTCTTCTCGCCTGATGGGCTCTTCCCTTCCAGCCAGTTGGCGAGACGGAGGTGGCGATCCTTCATGGTCCGCTCCGACATGTTCCCACAAAACGCACAGTCCTTCTCCTTGTGCATCTTGTCCTCATGGAGACAGTAGAGGCATAACGAATGCTCGTCCTCCTTGAAAACATTCTGAAGCTGGCATCAGGCCTCGGAACTTCTGGAATCCTCCAAAAGCGTAACTTGACGAAATCTTCACCCTTGAGGGGCGTAGAAAACTCCGAAACGGATCCCTGTTGATCGGATGTAGAAACGGTGGAGCTTGAGGCTCTATTTAACCGACAAATTAGAAAAATCTCCTGAAAAAGTGCGAAAACGCAGCAAAAGCTCCAGAGCTACAGCACGAGGACTCCCAACACTTGAACGTGCAGTAAAAATCTGAGGATGGCTGCCGGAGGCGGGGCTTAGGGAGAGGGCAGTCATTGGCTGGGGGCAGTATGACCCAGAGACCAGTGAATGGTTACTACTAAGAAAGACAGATCAGAAACGAAACTGATACTGATTTTTCTCTATACCGAGGATTCCCGGCCTGACGACGGGGAATATTCATGAGCATGTGAATCCATGCCAGACCCCATGCTGGAGAACAGTACTCCTCAAACCTGGCAAACCCCGCACCCGGTGTGGCTCATATCGTCCCCTTTCGCTAATAAACTGTGATGTTAAAATATTTGCAAAGCTACTGGCTAACCGCCTAGCTCCACTCATGCCTCACATCATACATCCCGACCAGTCAGGTTTCGTCCCAGGTAGGTCCACATCCCTAAACCTTAGGCGGCTCTTCAATGTGATCAGTAGAATTAATCCAAAACACAAAGGCGGTAGCAGCCACCCTGGACATGCAGAAAGCATTTGACTCGGTGTCCTGGGAGTACTTGTGGAGAGTCATGGCAAAATGTAGGTTTGGTTCCAATTTTCAATCCTGGGTCCGACTCCTGTACACCAACCCAGTCGCCAGGGTCCGCACCGAGGATAGATGTTCCACCCTCTTCCAGATAGCCAGGGGACGCGACAGGGATGTCCTTTTTCCCCATTAATTTTCCCATAGCAATTGAACCCTTCGCGGAAATAATGCGGCAATCACATTCTCACAGGGGCTTACGCACAGCAGGGCAGGCTGTCGTCATCTCCTTATACGCTGACGATGCTTTGCTCTACATCCGTTCCCCAGAAGCCAACCTAGGTCCAATCCTACATGACGTGACCCGATTCGGTCAGATATCCGGACTCAAAGTAAACTACTCTAAATCGACCTCGTTTCCACTCACGGACAACACACAACCACCCACCGACGGAGTGGTGGTCTCCCGGGACGTCGAGAAGTTGCGCACCGACAATTACCAGAATAACTTAGCAAACCTAACAACCAAAACTGCAAGTTGGACTAGACTCATGTCCTTAGCTGGCAGGATTGGCATCCTTAAAATGGTTGTGCTGCCTCAACTCCTATACCGCTTTACAAACATTCCACGATGGCTGGGCGACAGCTTCTTCAAGAGGCTACGCAGCATTACTAATACCTTTCTATGGCACTCCGGTGCAGTCCGGCTCAAACTGACTACACTCACCACTCTCAAAGAATTGGGCGGGTTTGGCACCCCCGACTTCCTCAGATACTGTGTAGTTGCTCAATCCCAATTTGCCTCCTACTGGTTCAGCACAGAGCCCCCCCCCCCCCCAACCCCTTCATGTCCAACTTGAAAAACTAAAGGTTAGCGAACGCACGATTGGTTCCCTAATTCTTAAGCCCATTCCATCTGATCCCGACTCGCCGTACCCGGTGGTTAGCACGTCACTTGCACTCACCAAAATATGGGGTATGGTTGAAACACCTAATCCGTTCCATGGTGACCTCCCGCTCTGGAATTGTTTTCCTGATGTCCCATATATTCCTCAAACTATAGTTTCCCGCTGGTCGGAAGCTGGCTTCCTGACCCTACGTGATGTATTTGAACGGGACAACTTCCTGGAGTGGTCGGACCTTCCCCCACCCATTAGACGTAAGCCATCAGCATGGCTGCAATACTCCTCACTCCGGAGGGCTCTCAAAGCCAAATATCCTGAGTTTCCTGCAATCCCTCCGGATGACCCCATAATAACTGATCTGTGCTCTTCCGATGCCTTGAGAGGGAAAGTATCTAGACTTTATAACATGCTGCAGAATAGAGCCACCCTCTCTTTTGTCAAGCTAAAACTTAAAAGGGAGGAAGACCTCGGAGTCGGGTTCACAGATGAGCGCTGGGCCCGAATGTGTTAACGTACCCAGGAGGTGTCCTACAATTCCAGGTTTAAATTAGTACAGTTCAAGATGCTGCACAGGTATCACCACACACCAGCTAAATTACACCGCATGTTCCAGGAGTATTCACCTCACTGCCCCAGATGTGGAAGCAACCAAGCTACTTATCTTCATATGATCTGGCACTGCCCACACCTTACACAATACTGGCAGGACATATGCTCTTCTATGTCAGACATACTAGACTGTTCCATAGATCCATCTCCCATGTGCTGCCTCTTTCATCAGCTACCCGGTCTGAAACAGGAAATTGGCTGGACTTTGTATGTTGCTGGCAGTGCGTTCTATTCTGTTGCGCTGGCTTCGCCCCAGCGTGCCCACGCACTCCCAATGGCTCCGGGCAGTCACCTGGGCGCACGACACGGAGGAAGCCTGGGGGGCTATGCAACACCCTCACTCCAGACCTAGGGATATCTGGCGACGATTTCGCGAATACATGTCCGCTTTGTCCTCCAGTTCAGACTCAAGAACCCCCCCGCCTTCCCACTCTTCTTGGTAACTCTTTGCGGGATCTACTGCCCTCTCAAATCCTGGGCGCAAGCCTCCCTTCAGTATCCGCTCTAAGGGTTTCATGTAATAATGTTGCATTGTACTGTGGAATCTGTTTTGTATGAATTGCAGGCTTATGCCGTGATGTACCTTTTCCGATCAGTTCTGTTTTGCTTTTGTTTTTTCCTCAATGGGTTGTCAAGTTGAATAAAAGTTAAAAAAAAAAAAAATAGAAAATACGGGGAGTACCAACCCTTGTTCCTCTCCGCTACAGGTTCTATAGCACCTTTCTCTAGCAGGGTTAAAATAGCCTGCATAAGGAGCGGATCCGCAACCTTCAAAGAGTTGTCTCCTGGTGGATGACTGAGGTGTTTGTAGGAAAGGCAGACAGTAACCTTGGGCGATTGTCTCCAATACCCAAGCATTTGAAGTAATAGCCTGCCATGCTGTCAGATGTTGAGTTAATCTGCCTCCTATTGATGTTTTGTGATGGAAGACATAAGGGAGGTTTTGGGGCGGCTGACGCAGATACTGAGGGTAAAGCAGCACCTGCTGTTGCGTCTTAGCACCTCTACCCCGTCCACCACAGGGGAAACGTCTCTGGCCTCTTTGAGCTGGCTGTCCTCTGCCTTTTCCGAATGCGGAATAATAGCAAAAGGACCTACCCCTCAAGGGTCTTTCTTCCTCAGATGTTTCTGCCTCCTCACAGATTAAGGATAGGGTCTTAAAAATAAATCTGCACAAGGTTGTGGTGTGCAATTTATTTCAAATGTAGGCACAGAAGGTGCTATAGATGAATATCAGCGCTGAAATAGTTGACAATGACGTCAGCGGCTTCGATGAAACGTGAAAGGCTTCGAGGTTGTCGATGGAATCGACGGAAATGTCGACATCTTCAAGGAGATCGAAGGTATAGCCTTGTGCTGCATCAAGGGGGTCGACACACAAGGTGTCGGCGACTCCTCCTTCGCCTGAGGTGCCGAGGGCGTCGATGACGCACTCTTTGACTTAATTTTATGAGTCGATAGTGACGACTTTTTGTGCTTCACAGAGGCTTTTTCTCGATTCAAGGGTTTTTCACGCTCTCGAGGAGTCGCCCCGCCTGAGGTCGACGACTCATGGCTTCTGTGTTTTATTTTAGAGGTATCGCCTCTAGGTGTCAGCAGGGGGGCAAGGCCGCGTTCTCGAACACCTTTAACATTCTTTTGCAGAATTTCTCCCACTGTGCCGAGGAACTGTTTTCGTTGGAAAAGTAACCCTCTCAGGAGAACTGGAGGATGAGGTGGATGGCGACCTATGGCGCCTTTTCTTACTGTGTTTTGAAGTGGAAGAATGGTGTGATCGCGAGTTTTTTGTGATGAGGAGACGAAGATCTCGACTCGTCTGAAGTACGTTTAGAGGGGGTAATGGACTTTTGTGGCCTACCACTCTCCAGCTTCCCTCTACGCTCCCTCAAGGCCTTGGCCATCATGGACATGCACTTGCCACATTTAGAGCGTGGATGCTCTGCCCCAAGGCACCACAAACAGACCCTGTGTGGATCCGTCATGGACATCTTTGCCCCGGAGTCTCAGCATTTTTTAAAACCAGACTGGGGGCTTTGATGGAGCTGATGATGAAGCCATATTCGTCTAGTTTAGCAGAGATTTTAACTGAAAAATCGAAGGATTTTGCAGTTCTCACGGAACCGAGCGCTGCGTTCCCGAAACTGTGAAGCGCGGAAAAACTGAACTAAGCAACTGACGCTGCGTGCGCTACTTATACCTGTGATGTCGTCGATATCAGCACAGTGGCCTCCGAGGGACATCGACTCGACAGGCATCGACGCATAGCGCCATCTACAGGGAAACATTTTTTTCTGAAGCAGCAAGCTGGATATTGGGAATTATCAAAGATAAGGAATATGTCGGAGGACACAATCCATTTGAAGTCTAGTTTGTGGAGAGAGTGGGAGGTGCCGAAGGGATGATCCAGACCCTGTTCAGGAGAACAAGCTTTGATCAGCCAATCATCCAGTTAGGGAAAGATGTGAATCCCTGCCCTCCTCTTTAGATTTGCTGCCACCACCGCCATCAACTTGGTGCAAACCCTCGGGCATAGGTGAGCCTGAAAGGCAGCACCAGAAACTGAAAAGGAGAAATGCCAATAGCGAACCAGAGGTTCTTCCTGTGCTTTGGAAGTATATGCGCATGGAAGTACGGGTCCTGAAGTTCGAGTGACACCATCCAATCCTAGAGTTGCTGTGCCTGGAGGATCTGCGAAAGTCTGACCATCTTGAATATGTCCTTCCTGAGGAACTTGTTTCAAGCTTCTGAGGTCCAAAATGGGTCGCAGACCTCCGTCCTTCTTGGGAATCAGAAAATAAGAGTACCACCATGCCTGGTTTCGCTCCGCTACAGGAACCCTTTTGATCACACTCTTCTTCCGCAGGGATAAAATCTCCTTGTGAAGGAGTGGATCTGGTTCCCGAGAAGATTGTTTGCTTGGGGGACAATCCTGGGGTCTTTTTAAGAATGGGAGACAGCACCCGTGGGCTACTTTGCCATTCTTCGAGATGCTGGGTCAATCTGCCCCTCAATACCATCTTGAGGATGAAGGCCTTAAAGCATTTTTGGTTCTGTGGCTGCAGCGGAAAGCAAAGAGGCAGTGGCTGTGTGGGTAGTTCTACCTCACGACCTCGAGCGCCACAAAGCAGTCTTCTCTGCCCTCTCTCAGCAATGTGTCCCCTTGTTCTACCAAATGATGAATAGAAACGAAAGGCACTACCTCTCCATCTTTGAGAGGTGAACCGGCTCTTTTGCGGTTGGCGAACTGTTACTCCTAATGACTTATCAGCTGCCTTGGATGCCTGCAGCTTCTCCAAACGCTCATCAGCATTAGAGCCAAATAAATAAGAACCATCAAACGGCAGGTGTAATAGTCTAGACTGCACATCTGGGGCAACCGTGCTAGCAACCAGAGACTGACTCTCACAATCAGAAGTGTCCAACCCGGATTGTAATTTACAATCCATTTATATATTAAAGAACCATTCCCTCATTTCCCCTTAGGGAAAATGTTCGGCTGCTTGAGCCAACACATCCCACAAGGTGTAAGAGTACTTAGCCCAAGCACAAGTAGCGTTAATGCCATATTCCCTGCTAAAAACACCCTCTTCCTCAGGGCATCAAACTTTTTGCCGTACCCATCAGGAGGGATCATCGGGTAGGTAGCCACCTTTGAAGTAGACATAGCTGCTTGAATAACTAGATTTTCCGGTGTAGGGTGTTTTGAAAGATACTACGGGTCCAGTGCTGAAGGCCTTTATTTTCTATCTTGATTCACTGCTGGTGTAGTGTCTGGCTTCTAACAATTTGAAGATTCCGTTCTTCAATGCCGAATGAAAAGGCAAAACAGGATCCTTAGGATCTTTGGGGGATCCCTTATCCAGGATGTCCGTCAGATCATCCTGCTCTATGTCTTTGACCGCTGATTGTCAGATCGTTGGTGTGTGCTCCCCACCCCGTGAGTGAGGCGTCCGTCAATACCGTTATCTCCGGCCATGGTTGCCAAAAGAACTCCCCCTTGAGAATGTTGTTGTTCCAAGCCCACCGTAGAAGATCCTGAGCAACTGCGCTCGGGACTTGCAGAAGATCCGACATATTCCCTGAGAACTGGGACCACTGAGTTCTGAGTGCCCATTGAAGGGATCTCATTCTCAACCTGGCCTCTGGTACTAGAAAAATGCAGGATGCCATGAGGCCGAGCAACCTGAGAAAATCGAAGGCCGGTAGACGTTGGGCATTCTGGAATTTTGTTACCATCTGCTGGATGTGGAGAGCTCTCACTTCGGGAGGCGAGCCTTTTCCCGATGAAGTGTTCAAGACTGCTCCGATAAACTGGAGTTTGTGGACTGGTATCATGTGGGACTTCTTGAAATTGAGAGAGAATCCCAGTTTGTGGAGAAGTGGCAGGTGATCGAAAGATGTTCCTGAGCTTGTTCTGAAGAACTTGCTCTGATCAACCAGTCGTCCAGGTAGGGATGTATGTGAATACCTCCTTTCCTGAGACTTGCTGCCAAAACCGCTAACAGTTTGGTGAAAACCCTCAGGGCGGAGGTCAACCCGAATGGCAGAACTCGAAACTGATAATAAGAATTGCCAATCGCGAACCTCAGGTACTTTCTGTGCTTTGGATGGATTGGCACATGAAAGTAAGCATCCTGAAGGTCCAATGATACCAACCAATCTTGGAGTTGGAGAGCCTGAAGGATCTGAGAAAGAGTCACCATCTTGAACTTGTCCTTCCTGAGGAACTTGTTCAAGTTTCTCAAGTCCAAGATGGGTCTCAGTCCTCTGTCCTTTTTTGGGATGAGAAAATATGTGGAGTACCAACCCCTGTTCCTCTCCGCTACAGGTACCAGTTCTATGGCACCTTTCTCTAGCAGGGTTAACATTTCCTGCAACAGGAGCGGATCCGGAATTTTGACGGAATTGGCTCCCGGTGGATGATTCTGAGGCCTTTTTAGAAAGGGGAGACAGTAACCTTGGGCTACGGTTTCCAGTGCCCAAGCATTTGAGGTAATGCTCCGCCATTCCTTCAGATGTTGAGAGATCCTGCCTCCCACTGGTGTTTTGTGTAACAAGGTCTCAGAGGGATTTGGAGGCGGCTGCAGGAGTGGCTGAGGGTACAGATGCCGCTCCTGAGGCTGATTTTGCACCTCTTCCCCATGTTCCACGAGGGAAGTTCCTTTTGCCCCTTTGAGAGGCCTGTCCTCTTCCTCTACCAAAAGAGGAGTAGTATCGAAAAGAACGACCCCTCCAGGAAGATGAGCCGGAATAGGGTTTTAGAGGCTGGCGCAAAGAGGCGCTAGCTGATTTAGCTGCCGCTTTCGAGGTCTGAAGTTTTTCAAGGCTTTCGTCAGCCTTTCTGCCAAAGAGCCTCGAGCCATCAAAGGGCATGTTGAGGAGTCAAGCTTGCACATCCGGTGCAAAACCCGACTTCCTCAACCACGCAAATCTGCGTAGCACAACGCTTGCAGCCATGGATCTGCTGATACTATCAGCAGTATCCAGTCCAGACTGGAGGCATTCCCCCATTGCCTCCTTCCCGTCTTTGACTATATTCAGGAAGCCTTCCCTTTCCTCGCCTTCCGGAATATGATCAGCCGCCGCCGAAATACAATCCCACAGGGTATGGGTAAACCTGGCTAGGATACAGGTGACATTTGTCGACTTAAGTGCCATACTGCCTGACGTGAAAACTTTACGTGCCCAGGCGTCAATTTTTTTATCCTCTCTATCTGGAGGGATAGTTGGATAAGCAGTTTGTTTTGAAGTGGATGCTGCTTGAATGACTAAACTCTGGAGTCAGATGTTTATTCAAATATTCAGGATCCGATCCAGCTGGTCTGTATTTTCTTGGAAAAGTGCTGTCTGCAGCAGCAATGGTTTCTGGTTTCTCCCAGTTTTTCTCCACAGTCCTTTGAAGGGCCCTGTGAAAAGGGAGAACAGGATCCTTCTGAGGTCCCTTGACGATAATATCCGTCATGTCATCTTGTTCAAAAATGGGTGAAGTATTACCCCAAACCATGTATTCAACTACCCTGGTCATAAGACCACTGTACCCAGCATCTGCATGCTCTGCAGGATCAGGTTTGACAAACTCTAATTCTGGGGATGTGTCAACTCCACTAGCAGAATGTAGAGTATCACTCAGGTCTCTCATTCTAGATTCCTGGTCAATACGTTCTTCAGGAACTTGTCTTGTACCATAAGTAACTCCCAAAGGAGTAACTTCATCTTTTTCTTCTGAAGCAGACTCTTCATAGATTGCAGACATAGATTTGAAAAAATCTGATCTGGGCAAAGGAGTGAATCTCCTTTCTTCCTCTTCCATCTGCTTCGAAGGAAATGGCAAATCCCTCGAAGTTTTCGAGGGTGTCTTCGAAGTTTTCGAAGATGACTTCGATAATGGCGTCGATGACGCATTTGGCTTTGCTGTCGAAATTATCGACGTCGAGGGCGTCGACGAAGTCGTCGAAGTCTTCGACGGTTTGTGTTTCTTGGTCGGCACTGGAGAGGTGCTTGACTCTCGAAGTTTCTTCGACGGTTTTACGTCGACTCGAGGATTTTTGTATTCCTCGACGCTCCTGGTCTTAGTCATAGTAGCCTTGGACTTCCTTTTGTCGTCCAATGGAGCGACCTTAGGGGTATGGCTTTTTCGAGGTTCTTTCGAGGGGGTCGAGGCCGCATTCTTGAAAACCTCCATCTTTTTGCGGAATTCTTCCCACTTACTGGGAGAATCCGATTTAGTCGGACAACGAATTTCTTCGGTCGACTCTGAAGAAGAAGATGATGAGGGAGATCTATGTCTCCTCTTCGTTTTTTTCGATGACGACGAAGAATGTCTCGATCTACTTCTAGATCGACAGCTCTTCGAGTGCCTGTGGTGATCCGATCCCTTAGAATCAGTCGCTTTCTTATGTTTTTTTGACTAAACCTTTTTTGAGGCCTCCCTCCCCACCGACAGTTTACCTCTCCTCTCACGAAGAGCTTTTTCGGTCATCGATTGGCAGGAGCCGCAGTAGTCGGTCCGGTGACTGGAACTGAGACACCAGAGACAAATCCGGTGGTGATCGTAATCGACATCTTAGACCCACAATCTGCACACTTTTTAAACCCAGTTCTGGGTGTTGAAGGTGTCGAAGATGATGACATTTTCTTCACAGAAAATAGAAGCGCGCCGTTCTCGATAGCGAAGCGATCGTAAAAACGGAACTAAAGCAACGGGCGCGGCTCGAGCTACTTATACCATCGGTGACGTCGACAGAGTACGGAGTACGTCGAGGGACAATCGACGCCACAACCTCGAGCACAGCGCCCTCTGCCGAGAATTTTATTTTCCGAAGCAGCAAAGCTGGAGATAACGATTTATCACAAGATGAGGAATACGTGGGAGGACACAATCCATT